>NC_085046.1:205000-545911 GCF_963662255.1 Cinclus cinclus
GGGGTTACAGAGAACTACAGCAGACTACAGCACAGTACGGGCATTGAGGACTCTAAGAAAAAGCTCCAACAAATTAGAGAAAGGAAATGCAATGGTTGGGTCTCCAGTTCAAGGACAGGAGAGTCCAGGGGCTCTGGAGCTCGGTAACTAAGCATGGTAAACCCTGGAGTGAGGGTGCAGGGTTAGCATTGAGGAGGCTCAGGGCACTCCAGTACCACACATCTGAGGAGATCAGGGACAGACTGAGGGCCTGGGAACATTCACTGAGTTGCAGTACCTTGTTCTTCTCCTTGCAGCCCTCTGAACCACCTTGTGCCCCCAGCCACTGCTCGTCTGTCTGTCTTGTGCGGCATGGCCTTGGCAGAGGTGCTGGGCCTGAGTCACAGGTGTGTCTGTCCGTGGCTGCTGCTGCAGCAGCAAACTGTGCTCAAGAGGGAACAGCGAAGAAGCCATTAGCCCCACAGTGGGGAGGCGACAGAGATGGATGGGGCAGCAGCTGCGTGCCTGAGCCAAGCAGAGACAAGGATCAGAGCAGCACCGACGGCAGCTCGGCTCTGCACAGCCACCTCATCTCCATTACGCAACACCTAGCAGCCAGGAAAACTATTCCACACCCAAATGGCACCATCTGATATGGCTGCAAGGAGTTCTCTGCCTGCTCCTCATCTGGCTGAAGGGTGGGCCCTGCTGTAATGGACTGACCAGGTAAACATGAGAGAACTGCAGCTTCCCAGTGAATCCTGCACAGAGAATGTTTTCCACCAGCCAAGCACTGAACAAATGGGAGAGTCTCCTCCAGACCCTAATAAGAACCAGGTCTGCTGAAAATGCTGCCTTGGAGGTGGCCAACACTGAAGTCCTGCACAGGGCAGAACCTCCATCTGCTACCAAAGTCTTCCCCAGCCCCTCTCTACCATGATGGCTGCTGCGAGAGCATCTGCAGCAGCAGCCACAGCATGAGGGACACTGCTGTGTCCCACCCTGCTTCCCTACTCAGCCCAGTACTCACGTGCAGGCTGGGGTGGTAGGTGAGCACCCCATTGTCACACAGTGTCACATACTTCTTCTTCCACTCCTTATTGAGGGACTTGCCGCTGCGTTTGAGGAGGATGCCCTGGAAGAGAAGAGTCACGAGTCTCAGATGGTGTTTGGTCCTGGCATCTCATGCTCTGCCAGCACTGCCCCTTGAAGACTGGTCTTTGAGAAGAAATGACAAGCAGACTCAAGAAAACATCTTCTAGGTTGGCTTTCCCACATTACCCTGCACTGCACCCTTTTCTTACCAACCCCTCAGTCCCCACAGACAGCCCTTTCCCTTCCAGGGACAAGGGTCTCCACATGTCAGTGCCAATGTTCAGGTCCTCTGAGGGACCTATCACATCCTCTGGTGTCCCAAACCACTCCCTCTGAGAAACTCTTCCCATGATGAAAGGCAGTGCCCACACAGGGCAGAAGCCAACCTCCCTATCACAAACAGACTTCTCCCAGACCTTCTCCCACCACCCAAAGCACAGAGGGATAGTCAAGGCAGGGAAAAGTGGGGACAGGCAGGGGCCGACTGAGAAACGACACTCCAAGTACAGGTCTCCCAAGGGATGCACTTTTTCTTGCCTGCTTGTGATTCTGAGAGCTGTCAAACAGAGTAGGGACACATCCCAGGAGGGAGTGCAGGTCCTGGGCAGTTGAGAGTTAGGGTCATCCCCTTTTCTCATCAGGATCTTACCTGAGACCCACTCTGTTGTCACTGGCACAACACACTCCCAGGGCCAGGAAATGATTGCACTCACATGTGCTGAACTCCCTCTTACCTCCAGGATAACCCAGAACTAACTCCACAGATCTGAACCAAGGCTCAGAGCACAGACAATCCTCATCCTCTCCCCATTCATTTTTGCCTCCCCAGGAAATCTACCTCCAGAAGCAATTTATCAAGTACCAGGTAAGGACAAAGGTGGAGAGGGAGAAGGAAGCTGGGGCAAGACACCAGGTGCAAGGGCTCTGGAGCAGGGAGAGCACATCAAGCACTCTGTCAGCGGGGAGGGACGCACAGCATGGGGGGACAAAAGTAGGAATGAGTAACAAAGTCTGGGGAAAAGCTGGATCTACCAACTATCAGGCCGGGTCCCTCTGAAAGCGCTGTCTGGACAGACACCCAGACTGCCTGCTCCTAACCTGGCAAATATCTGGGCCCCCGGCCAGCCCCTCCTCAAAAATCTGGGCAGAAATTCTCAGCCCTGCCAACCTCAACATATTTGGGGGCCTCGTCCCAGTGCCTGGAGACTGAGCTGCTCCTCCTGCATGGTGCAAAGGCCCAGCATGAAGTGCTGGGGGGGCAATACTGCCAGACGTGATTGTGAAATCTGCAATAAATGCTGCAGAACAGGCAGAAGCCCCCGTGACCACTCCAGATCAGTGCTCAGGCAGCAAAAAGTGGGAAAAGAAACTGCCTCCCACACATGCAGAGATGGAACAGCAAAACAGAATAGCTAGGGCAAAGCTATGTGTGGGCAGGATCAGATCCCTTGTCAGGACCTGATACCTTGCCCTCATGAGCATGAAGAACTCACTCAATAGGAGTCAGAAGGTGCTGATGAGAACATGGCATGGCATGTGGCAGCTGACCCACAGCTCCTGCTCTGCCAAGGGGCAAGCAACAACCCCTGGAATCATGGCTGGATGCTCACACCAAGCAAATATAGGAAAAAGCTATGGCAAAGGAAAAGAGGAGAGGAGAGGAGAGGAGAGGAGAGGAGAGGAGAGGAGAGGAGAGGAGAGGAGAGGAGAGGAGAGGAGAGGAGAGGAGAGGAGAGGAGAGGAGAGGAGAGGAGAGGAGAGGAGAGGAGAGGAGAGGAGAGGAGAGGAGAGGAGAGGAGAGGAGAGGAGAGGAGAGGAGAGGAGAGGAGAGGAGAGGAGAGGAGAGGAGAGGAGAGGAGAGGAGAGGAGAGAGGAGAGAGGAGAGGAGAGAATGCCAGCAGTGCCAATAGGATATTAGAGAAGTCCAGTTCTCCCTTGGGTAAAACACAGTATCTGATGGCAGGAGTGACTGTGCTGACAAGTGATTTTACCTTTCTGTCAGGTCTTTTACTGAACAACAAGACCCTTAAACAGCAGTGGTACAAAACCCATAGAGCCAGTAATGGATGGAATGAGAACTAGTCAAGTCCAAGGTCTCAAAACATACCCATGTCTGAGAACAAACATGGTTATAAATGGCAAACCCGTGTCCAACAGGACTTAGACGTGCAGCCACCCTGCATCTGATTCAAACTAGTTCCTCAATGTCTTGCTCAAATGAACTCCAAGAAAACCTAAAGGTAATGTGGCAACTGTATGGCGTAAATCAGTGCAGTGACCGAACTGAACTGAGCTGCTGAGGACAGCAGGCACAATCCTGCTCAGGGGCCAGGTGGCAGGACCCTGCAGTGGGCTGTCAGGTCTGGTCCTGCACAGGGACTGGGGGGAGCAGCCCAGGTGTGAGCTCTTGGGCTGGATGTCCATCACTGAGCAGCTCCCAGTGCTCGGTGGGACAGTTACCTCAGTCTGGCAGTGCTTGTTGGGTCAGACAGGGCACACAGTGTAACTCCCATCTGTGACACTGTCACAGCAAAGCAGAGCCGGAGGAGTGCTGGCAGGTCACCTCGCCCCTCCCTCCCTGCACAGGCTGAGCTGCACCAAGTCACTCCAACCTTCACAAAACCTGCAGGGATGGACACTGGTCCTCCCCACTGCAGATGGGATCCTGATGTCCCTGCAGCTCCCAGATGAGATGTCAGGCATGCCATGCCATGCTATGCCATGCAATGCCAGGGCCAGGACAGCTCCTGGGTGCTGTGTGCTGTCCTCCCACACACAGCCAGCAGCACCTGCATTTCCTGAGCACTGACTCTGGACCCACCCAAAATTGTCCTCTCTAACACCACAGCTGGGCCACACATTTCCCACACAGGCTATGAAAACAATAATTCCTCCTCCCACACAAAGCCAGTTTAACATCCACCAATTCACCCAGGTAAACGGCAAATTATCTGGTATTCAGAACATTTGTTTGGTATCTTTCAAACAAGTCTGCTCCAGACTGGGCTGAATTTACAGATCTGACTCAAGTCACCAGAACAAAAGTGTGGAATTCTCTGGCTTCTGAATGTGACAATTCCTTCTGGACACAGTGATCTCCTCTGGGCATGAAGATTCCTCCTGGGCATGATGATCCCCCTTCTGGCCTTAAACCTGGCTCAGTTCCACAGTCTGACCTGCCCTTTCATAGCACCCTGCAGAACAGCTCCTCTCCTCTCCTCTCCTCTCCTCTCCTCTCCTCTCCTCTCCTCTCCTCTCCTCTCCTCTCCTCTCCTCTCCTCTCCTCTCCTCTCCTCTCCTCTCCTCTCCTCTCCTCTCCTCTCCTCTCCTCTCCTCTCCTCTCCTCTCCTCTCCTCTCCTCTCCTCTCCTCTCCTCTCCTCTCCTCTCCTCTCCTCCTCTCTTCAATGTGACTTCAACCTCACACACCCTGAAGCTCCAAAACACTCACTGCAGCACTTCCAGTCTGCCCAAACACATGCTGCCTGCAGAGAACAGCTCAGCTGCAGTTAGGTCAGCTTCAAACCTGCAACTTGGCAAACCAAGCACAACCAAACTCAGAGCTGGAGAGGAGGACCCAGCACTACAGCCCCTTTTTGCAAGCCAGAAGGAACAAGAGTCCAAAAGGGGGAACAGTCCATGGTGGAGCCACCTGCCCTTGCTCCTGTGTTCCCAGCCAGGCTCCCTGTGGTTCTGAGACCTCAGTGCCAGTGCGGGTGCCCCTCAACCTCCCTCAGCACCTTGTGGCAAGACTTGCAGGAAATAACTCTTCCCCAAGTTTCCTCCTGAGTCACACACAAAGGGAGGAGAGCCTGAGCCTCTTGCTGTCCCCACTGCTCTCCCTTTCCCTTTTTTCCCCTTTTTTTCCCCTTTTTTTCCCTTCCCTTCCCTTCCCTTCCCTTCCCTTCCCTTCCCTTCCCTTCCCTTCCCTTCCCTTCCCTTCCCTTCCCTTCCCTTCCCTTCCCTTCCCTTCCCTTCCCTTCCCTTCCCTTCCCGGCATTCCGTGGCTCAGTGCCGCTCTGCGCTGGGCTGCGCTGCTGCTCAGGAAAAGCAGCAGCAGCAATATGCAGCGTAATGAAGCAGGGAGCGGGGATGGCCCCCAGAGGACTCGTTTACTCCACAAATCTCCCTTCCACTCACTTTTTGCTAAGAATTTTAACACCAAACTTAATTGTGAAGTCGCGTATTGATTGGAAAATGCAAATGGCAATTTAAATGTAATCTAAGCTCCCAGCATGATCCCAGCTCCCAAGGAGGAGGAGTCACCCGCCTTGGGCCCTGCTGGAGTGCAAGGCCCGAGCAGAGCCAGGCCAGGGGCCAGGGGATCCCCAGGCTGCCAGCATGCTCCATGCAGCCCCCAGAAAGATCTGGGAGATGTGCAATTAGGAGCTCATTCCTGGTTACAAACAGCTGAGGAAGATTAGTTTCCTGGCCTAACTAACCCACTTCTTGGAGACAAGTGTCCAGCTATGAAGAAACTCTTCCAGCCTTGCAGGACCATCACCAAAAGAACACTGTGGCACACAGCCTGAGTCCATGGCACAGAGCAGCCCTTTCAGAGGCACCAGCTGCCTGGAGGGTGAGTAGGTGCTGTCCCAGGTGGGTGGGGGGGCCCCGACAGCCACAGTCTCACCTGTCCCCTTGGGGAGCTCCATCTTTTCCAGACATGCATAAGGGAGACAGATCAGATCACCCAGAGGTGCTGTGCTGGAGAAGGCAGTGACAGGTGACAACCAAGCACCCTGTAGCAACAACACACATCCCTCCTCAGGCTTCCCAGTGTTTCTCTTTCTGCAGCATCCAGCCCAGCCTCTTGCTTCCTGGCTCCATGCAAACCCCTGGCCTCACATGCTGAGGAGGCTGCCAGCGCTTCTCAAGGCTTGTTCTGTGCTCACAGAGACCAGGAAGGGATCGTGGTGGCTGCAGCCATGGGTCAGCCTGCTGCCCCAAAGCACGCTGCCTTCAGCCCTTGGCTGGCAATGGGAGCACAGATCAGCCTCATTCTCCCACGCACAGGAACCCAACTGCTCCCGAGGTGACCTGCCAGCAGCCCCAGAACCAAACGTGCCAGCCCAGAGGTGCCCATGCCAAGGGATGCCAACAGTCCAATGCTGGCCACAAATGCAGGCAGCAGATCCTGCCCGTTTGCCACTCACAGCCCCAAACCTGGCAGCTTCTCTGCTCTTACTCTGCCTGGCTGGGCAGGACCAGTGAGTGGTCTAAGAGGAAAACTAACTACAGGCCCCACTATCCACTGCCTCTCAGAGACAGCAAGGGATGAGACCTCCACCATCTTCCAAAAGGGGCAGGTCCATACCAGAGACCAGAGCAACCTTCCCCTGTCCCAAATCTTTGTGATACAGAGCTTCACCTCCTGGGACTCTTTGCTCCTGTCCCCATTGGTGGTACCAAGCCATCACTCCCTGTGGCATAGGGCCACAGCAGGAATGTGCCAAGCTGCAGTGCTAACCTCACTATGGACCCCCTGACAACCTCTTCCCCACAAGCCACATGTTGATATCTGCTGGCACAAGCTAGTGCCCACCTGTCAAACACGACTTCCCCCCCGTGTATGTTCCTGTAAAAACACTGCCAGGATCTCTGATCTCTGAAATCACCTCTTGCAACTCTGGCTAGAGGAGGTGCCAGTCCTGAACCCAGCATGGACCTGGATCTCCCACGGGAACTCCTTGCTCCAGGGTCTCCTTGTGAGCTCCTGCTGCTGTGAATTGGTCCCTCTGCTTAGTCCTGCACAAGGCAGCAGTTTGCCATCTCCTCCTCCTTACAGAGCCCAGGAAGGATGCACAGGTTGTGTCTGCAGACCTGGGCCTCTGGTGGTCCCAGTTCTCCCCATTTCATACAGGAATAGCATGGAATGACTTAATCCCACTAAACCAACACAGCCTCCAGCAGACCAGGCAAGGCCAGGCCCTGTCAGGAGCATGGAGACACCAGAGCAGGTAAAGCAATCATCCTGCCCTGATGAGTGGAGGGAGATCCTGGAAAAAGGAACACAAAGGTCCAGGCACGAAAGGCTGTCAGGTCCCTCTCAGGACCAGGTCTCCAACAGGCAGCAGCAGTATCTGGGGAACCAAGTCAGGTCTCACTGCTCTGCTCAAAGCCTCCCCCACCTCACCATACAACAGCCACCTACTGCTTCCCCTGCTGCCTGGGGGCTGACCCAAGCCAGAGGGGTTTGCACTACCACTGCAAACCAACGACCCAGGGCAATCAAGAACCCCTGCCAACAACCCACCACAAACAACAACCCACCACAAACAACCCCCTGCACACCACCAACAACAATCCTGCAATGCAAGGAAATCCTGATGGAAACACCATCCAGCCAATCCACACCACTTGGCTCGCTGGGACATCACCCACCACTGCCTGCCAGTGACAGACAGGGGCAGGCAACGCTCTGGGTTGGATTCAGGCAGTTCAAGCGTCCCTGGAAGCCAGGGGGCAGGAGCAGAATGCACTGCTGCTGGAGGAGGCAGCGCCTCCTTTAGATTCCCAGCGGCTCCCGGTGTGGGCACTGTGCTCACAGCTTTCTGTAGCAGCCCATGAAGAGGGGAATCCCCTTCCTGTCCTGCCACGAGCAGGAGCAGGAGCGGAAAGGAACGGGAGAGAAGAGGAGCAGAGAAGGAGCAGAGAGAGGCCACGGCGGGGGCTGCCGCGGGCGTGGGGCATGGATGCCATCTGCTGGAACCGCTCTGCAGCCGCTGCCGCAGCCCCCACCAGGCCCCACTGCAGCCCCCACCCACCCACGGCACAGGCTCCACGCCAGCACCCCCGGCACTGCTCGCTGCTGGTCCCGGCGGCTGTGCAGCCCCCCGGGCACAGGGGCACCAGCCAGCCCCGAGGGCTGAGCCCTGGCACCCCAGCCCACACTCCCTGGAGCCTGCGGGGGTCTCGCAGCGGGGTGAAGGGGGAGCATCGAACCTGCTTCATGGGAATGGCCCGCCCGCTGCCAATACTGTCCGCTTTACACTCCGGCACCTTCTTGTCACGCTCCGGGTCCGCGCCCTTCCGAGACTGGAAGAGAAGAGACACAGGCGCGTTAGAGCTGGGCATGGGACACCAGAAGACACGGTCCCCTGTCCCCAGCAGGCTCCAGACCAGAGCACTCTTCTCTCCCCCAGGCCAGCTCTGCCAGCACACAGCGTGGCTGGGCCCTCACCTGGTGCCTTAGGGACATTCGGGACACTCCAGCCCAGCCCCCAGCGAGCTCTCCTCTCCTCTCCTCTCCTCTCCTCTCCTCTCCTCTCCTCTCCTCTCCTCTCCTCTCCTCTCCTCTCCTCTCCTCTCCTCTCCTCTCCTCTCCTCTCCTCTCCTCTCCTCTCCTCTCCTCTCCTCTCCTCTCCTCTCCTCTCCTCTCCTCTCCTCTCCTTCCTCTCCTCTCCTCTCCTCTCCTCTCCTCTCCTCTCCTCTCCTCTCCTCTCCTCTCCTCTCCTCTCCTCTCCTCTCCTCTCCTCTCCTCTCCTCTCCTCTCCCCCCACTGCAAGCAGAGCTGTCTTCCTCCTGGCAGAGTGGGGCTATGTGGCCCCCCCCTCCCGTGGGGCACACAGGACATGGCGACACACAGAAATGGCATGGGATGCAGGTGGAGCATGGATGGAAGCAGGAGAGGCTCAGGCAGTGAAGGAACTCACACCTCTACTAATCCAACAGATTTATTCTGGTAACACACTTGCACCATACAAAGTAGCACAGGTCACCGGGCAGAGATACCAGCCCCTTACAAAAGAGCATGGACAATAAATATCTACCACATGTCTAGAGCGGCGAGAGCAGGACCCACCAGCGCCCGAGGGCCACGGGGAGAGCAAACTCTGATAAATACAATATGAAATTTACAGTCTGTTGAGCAGAACTCATTCAAAGTGCTTAGGACAGAGGGAAATACCAAGTCATACATGGCATGGAGCACAACCAATACATTCAGAATCACAACAATGGCAGGAGGCAGCAGCAGCATCTCTCTGGAGCGTCCTACACACCCCCTCAGTCCAGGAGGGCCCCGTGTGCTTTGGATCAGAAAGGGATACGAGCCCCGCGCGCCTGGGACACCAATTCACCAGATTTTGGGCCCAGAACCAAACAAAGAGATTGAAAGAGAAGAAAACTAAAGAGACACAGATGGCTGCTCGGCTGCGAGGAGAAGAGGAGAAGGAGCAGGAGTCCATGCAGGCTGCAGAGGTGCAGGAGGGAAGAAGGAGTGGAGCGCTAGCGGCAGGCGCTGCAGCGGCTCCCGCAGGCAGCAGCAAAGCGTCTTTTGGCCCATCCAGCTCCATGCGCGGCTGTCCCCGGTCCCGGTGTGTCTGCAGGTCTTCCCATCCCAGCAGGGTTGTCCGCCTGGCATCCCCAAGAAGGGGCAGTGCCTAGACAGCATCCAGCAGGCCCAGAAATGTCCCAGCTTAAAGTGCAGGCGCAGGCCGTCTCAGCGCTTCCTAGACTTTACATTGGGGGGATTTAAAAGGCTCCTGCGTGTCTCCGAGTGGGGGACCCATGCTGGCTGGAGGGCGGGCGAGCCTCTAATCTTAGATCAATCCCAGTGCCCATCCCTTATCCGGCCCTGGAGAGGCAATGAAAAGTGAGAGAATTTGTACAGAGGTGCCGTGTGTAACCACCTGGATCTTCTAATTTGGAAGAAGTTGGAAAGGCCTTTTTGTTGATGAAAAGTTGGAAACAGTGGCACATATCTGCAAATATCGAAAGAATAAAGAGTTTGGCAAGTTATACTCAGAACACGGACACGAGTCTGTCAGTGATGGGTGCCAGCGGACAGCACGGACAGGCCACGGAGTGGGCGCCGGCGGCAGCAGCAGTCAGGGCTGGGGCTGGGCTCAGGACTGGGTGGGCGCCTCAAGGTGCAGGTGGGCGCAGAGTTTGTGTTCACCTGGAGCTCTGGGTCACGTAGACCCCCCCGGGGGGGAAATGTGATCCAGTGGGGAGTGGGAGGGGAGCAGGAGAGGAGCCAGAGCAGGAGAGAGGAGGAGGAGAGTAGAATAAGAAGAGAGGAGGAGGTGAAGAGTAGGAGAGGAGAGGAAGAGGAGGAGAAGGAGGAGAATGGGGAGGAGGGGGAGGAAAGGAGAAGGAGGAAAGGAGGAGCAAAGGAGTCAGGCGTAGCTTGGGACTGGGGCTGCAGCGGCTCCCAGAGCCAGGCCAAGCACCGCACTTTGGAAAGGCCTGTGACCACCTGGGGACCCCACAAGGACGAAGGCTGCTGGCTACACCTGCGCTGCCTGCCTGGGAAAAGCTAGTGGCAGAAAACAGCCTGCCCTTCCTTCCCTTCCCTTCCCTTCCCACCCTGCCTGGTCCTGTCCCACTGTGGGAGGTGTCAGGAGCTGCTGCTGCTGCCATGACCAGATGGGTGAAGACGTCAGCGTGAGCCATGGATGTGCACCAGCACACGAGCAAGCAGGTGAGGTGAGCCCCAGCATCGCGGCGCGGTGAGCCCACGGCGCAGAGCAAGCGTGAGCCCAGGATGGGTGAGCAGCGAGAGCCCTGCACGCACGATGACGTCCACAGCGAACAAGCGCAAGCCCCACACAGCAAGCCGCCCTCCTCCTCCCCCAAGCGTGTGCCCATCCCGGTGAGCGAGCATGGGGCTCCAGAGAGCGTGAACACGAGCCAGCGGCGAGTCCAGGCGCATCGGCGCGGCGAGCAGCACGGGGGTGGCACAGCGAGAGCCAAGCACAGAGAGAGAACGGCGGGGCACAGGGGAGAGCACCCGCCAGAGCTGCTGCACTGGGAGCATGGAGCACGGCCACGGGACAGCTCCAGGCCATTGGGACAGCTCCAGAGCATTGCAGAGAAACAGGGGGACAGCTCCAGGCCATTGGGACAGCTCCAGAGCATTCCAGAGAAACAGGGGGACAGCTCCAGGCCATTGGGACAGCTCCAGAGCATTCCAGAGAAACAGGGGGACAGCTCCAGGGCACTGGGACAGCTCCAGAGCATTCCAGAGAAACAGGGGGACAGCTCCAGGGCACTGGGACAGCTCCAGAACATTCCAGAGGAACAGGGGGACAACTGCAGAGCACTCCAGAGGAACAGGACAGCTATAGGGCATTCCAGAGGGCGTGAGCACATGGAGGGGAAGGCAGTGAGGGAGCAACCCTGCATTGGGAGTGGGGATCTGCTGCGAGGGGTGCTGTGTGCTGGCAGGAGAGGGTGGGGAGCACAGCACACAGACGGGGTGAGCGTGGGCCTGGAGCGTGCACAGAGAGCTGGGGGTGCATGAAATGCAACCAGGGGGAATGCACAGAGTATTTGGAAGGTCAGCGCAGAAGCTTCCAGGGTGTCAGAAGCCAAGCAAGATGGGCACATTCCCAGCACAAGGAGCGGGGAATCTGGGATGCCAAGGGTACAGTGAGAGGGATGGGGCATAGGACACTGAAATTGTGTGGTCTGAGCTCAGAGCAGTAGCAGCTGGTCACAGGGGTGACATGGTGCAACAGGTACGAGGGCTTTGTGGTGGCCAGTTCCACAGACAGCAGACACAGTGTGTGCTGAGCAATGGTGGCTGGAAAGCACATTGAGATGGGGAGAGGAGCAAGGCCAGAGCCTGCACACATACACAGGAACAGAGGCTACACCTATGCTAGACACAGGACTGGGACACATGTGTGCTCACAGCGAGGGGACACTCATGGCTGTGCTCAGAGCAAGGGTGAGTGTGAGGGCAGGACTGTGCACACTGTGTGGACAGCGTGTGCATGGTGTGAGAGCGTGCAGAGAGGCAGGCTGCAAGGCAACCAGCACAGCTGGGGGTTGCAAATGGACCCTGCTCCACCTGGGGCCCACAGCTTCGCTGCCTCCCCTCTGTCTTCCCTCCCTCCACACCCACAGCAGCTCCCACGTGCGCTGCTCAAGGCACACAGGATTCAGGAACGGGAGCAAGTGGGGTCCCATGCCAGGTGCTGAGCTGTGCACAGCACCACTGGGCACAGCATCAGCGGCACCAAACAGGAGGCCCAGTGACCAGGAGCTCTGTGCCACACTCGGGGCACACAGCCCCAAGGAGAAGATGAGCAGTCACTGGTGCTGTGCACGCACAGCTGCACTCCCTGCGACGAGCAGGAGCTCACACACACTGAACACCCACACGAGTGCACCCTTGCACACTCCTGTGTGTGTGAGCAATGTTCTGCTCCCAGATGCTCCTCATGCACACACACTCTGCCCGAAGCAGCTTACAGCACCACGGTCCCTGCACACGCAGGTCACTCCCCTCTCACACACGGGCACGCTCCTGCCAGCACAGCGCGGGTCACCCTGCGGGACAGCCCACGGGGTCAGGCTGCCGTGTCCCCCCTCCCTTGCCCTCTCCTCTGCTGGAAACCCAGCCCAGAGCTCCCGGGCTCCCTGTGCTGCTTACCGTGAAGATGTTGGAGCGTCGCTTGGACTGCTTGCGGATGGGGGTGGGGGTGTTGGAGGCAGCGATGGTCTCGATCCGCAGCTCCCGCTGGCTGATGCTGGGGGTGGAGGGCACAGAGGAGGAGTAGTCACTGAAGGCTCCTCCACCGTTGGTGGCCTGCAGAAGATGGATGGTCAGGGAGTCAGAGACAGGCTGCCAGGGGCACAACTACAGGAACACCACCTGCCCCACACGGCCTCGTGCCAGTGCAGGGAGTCCCATGCAGGGCTGGGACTAGGTGACATCCAAAAAATCATGGAATCGTTTGGGTTGGAAGGGACCTTAAAGACCATTTAGTTCCAACCCCCTGCCAGCGGCAGGGACAACTTCCACCAGACCAGACTGCTCCAAGCCCCATTCGATCTGGCCTTGAACGCTTCCAGGGATGGGGAGCTCACAACTTCTCTGGGCAACCTAGAGAGACATCCAACGCCAGGCACTGCTCCTGCTCAACAGAGGGGCTTGGGAAGTCTTTCCTCTCTTTCTGCTCTAGCTTTTCCACCAGTAAAATGTTCAAGTTCTGAAATCAAAGAGAAGGGCAGCAAATAGCTAGAGAAACCCAGCTGAAGCCCTTCCAAACACAGGTGTGGAACAAGGCCTGAGGCAGCAGGGTCCCATGTAGCTGTGCCCAGCAGAGGGGCACAGCTGGGGCACCTCCATCTGCTCCCAGAACACAGGGTCACTCTCCTTGGGTAGTCATTCCCTTCCTCTCCACTGAGCCCATCAGACGTGAGGCTGTGAAGCAGCCCAAAGCCTGCCCAGCTCCAAGTGCCACTCATCCGTTCCCTGTCTCACGAGGACAGCCATGATGCCAATGGGGATGCCTTCACCTTCCTGTGTCCTGAAGCACGGAGTGCCACACCCCAAGCTCACGTTCTGTGTGAAACCCATCTCTGCTGCTGGTTTGGAGGTCTCTCTGAGCAGACCCTGAGGCTGGCACACACCTCCCATGCCTGCTGACCACCAGAGCCATGGCTGCAGTGGCCCATGCCTGGGAACACCCAGGGCTTCACTAACACCTCACTGGACTTCAGTGGACATCTTCCTGGCAGCAGGAAGATCCAACCATGCAGCCATGCACCGATGTCACCAACACATCTCTTCCAGACAAGACTGCTCACACCCACCCTGCCCATGCCAGCAGTGTGGGCAGCCACTGGACAGGGCTTAGGGGCATACCAGAAACACCACCAGCATGGAAGCATTTCAGGTCTGCAGCCCAGGACATGTCACTATGACACAGCACATGGCAGCCCGAGCTCCTGGACAGTTCTGAACAGTGTTTCAGGAACACATGGAGGAACTGCCCCTAGAAGGGCAGCTGAGCTCCAGCACCCCTGAAGAGGAAGCCTGCCTCCTCCCAGCTCCATGCTCACAGCGTGGTGGCACCAACGGCCCAGTGATTTCCTCCATCCTGCCTACACTCTGAGCAGGAATGGAGCCCACGGAGGGTGATGATTTGCTGAAGAGGCTTGGCCAGAGACCCCCATCCCCAGGGGGATCAAAGCCTTATTCTGAGACAAGCACTTCAGAGAAGTGTGAAAGGGGCTGCACAGGCACAGCAGTGACCATGACCCACAGCCTGGTCTCAGGGAGAGGTACAACCTTCATCCAAGCCATGGATCCCCTCATCTTTGACAAGAGATATGGAAGAAGACACCCAATGAGAACCTAAGAGAGGAAAAAGCCACCCAAGCAGCATTTCAGCTTCTTTCTCACAAAAGCAGAGCAAGGAAAATAATTCCATGCTGTGAGCAGGTGGGTGGCTTGGACCATCCCAGCCTGTCTGGAAACAGGAACATTCTGGAGTCCTGAGACACAGAACAAGAGGGAACCTGGTCTGGTTGTGCTTTCCCACAAGTACAAGAGGCTGGGAACTCCGTCTAGAGATGGGAATGTCGCCTGGGAGCTCCTCTGCAGGCTGAGGAACCCCGTGCTGGACAAGAAGGTTCTGCTTCCGAGTACCAGGGGAGACCACCAGGGATCCAAAGGGGCAAAGCAACATGTCACCTGCCAGTGACTTCTGAACCTCCAACACAGAAAGGCGCACACATGTGTTACACTGATTCATCATATGTGAACTAGGTCAAATAAAGTGAAGTATTCCAAGTGTTAGGAACACGAGGAGGATGCAGCAGCACAGACCACCTGCCGCATGGAACAGTGAGCTGGGCATGGCTGCCCCTCCAAGACCAGCTCCTGGCCATGCCTGCCATGTCTCGGTAACTTTGGCAGCACGTTCATGATGCTGGGACTGTGGGGAGGAGCCAGTTCTGAGGAGGCTGCAGAGTCTGAGCTCCTGCCAGAGCAGCTGAAACAAACCCTGTGGATGCAGATGATGGACATTGAAGCATCAAAGAAGAAATTTTGCTATACCCTGGTTTATATTTCACTTACTCCCTGCAGTGCTGTGTGTCGTTTCTGTCCGGCGAGAATAACTTTCCTTAGCCTGTAAGTCTGCCTGGTGTTGGAGCCAAGGGTACTGTCCCTGAGTGACGAAGGACACTGGCCTTTGCACCTCCCATGTCCCACAGACCAAACCTCAGGAAGGGTTCTGGGGCTGGAGGACGGCTCACACCAGGCTATGAAGGCAAGCTGCCACCAGTCTGGGGGCAGAGGAGAAAGTCCTTCAAAGATAGAGTGGCTCAGGCAATCCTGAGCCACCACTGCTCCACCAGAGCAGGGAGCTCCAGAAATTCAGTGGGATCCAGAGACACAGGACAAACTTCAGGGATGTGGGAGAACCCTGACAAGATCTGACAAGGTCTGGGTTAGTACCACGTGTCTGCTATTGGCAGGTACTTTGCTAGTGGACCTGAACAACCACCTGTGGTCACCACTGGAATCTGAGAACACCATGGAAACTTGGTCAAGGACCTGTGGGACAAATTCTTCCCATTAGTGTGTAACTGATGGAAGAGCATCAGCAGTGCCACGGGGTGCCTAGGAAGGGCAGAACACAGCTGGAGTTCAAGGGCAGGAATTCCTGGTGTAACAAGGTCTGGGTCAAGGAAGGGCTCTGAGTGCAAGAGCACACACAAACAGCAAACACCAACCTGGTGTCTGTGGAAAGAAAGGAGAAGCCAGAGGAGCGTATGGACAATGGACGTGGGCACCATGAGGCAAGCAGGCAACAGGACACAGGCTTCCATGAGGAAATGCCAACGCCTGCTGCAGCTCCTGAACTCTGACAGAACATGCTGCAGCAGGCCAGAGAACACTGCTACCAGCTCAAGTAAGCTGCCCTTGGGGCTTCGTTTCATTTGCAAACTGATTTTCCACCTCTTTCATCTGATCTCTCACAGAGTCTGGATGAAGGCCCTCCCAGTGCCCCCAGAGAGCCCATGCAGGAAGGGGGACCAAGGCCATTGGAGAAGAGCCACCATACGAGGCAGCCCAGAGCACGGGGGGATGGCAGCAGCTCCAAAAGCCCAGGGGGGCACCCAGTTCCCTCCACCAGTCTGTCAGGTACCTGCACCAGGTACCTGTGTTACCTCCTGCCAGCTGCTGGGAACCAGTTTCCTGGCAAAAAAACAAACTGCCATCCCACAGCAAACACAACAGTGACTCACCCACAGCCTGGGGAACTCCCAAAGGCATCCCAGAAGCCCTGAAGAAGGACTCAGAATGGGGCAGCAAAAGTGAGGAAATCAGGTAGAACAACTCTGCAGGTGCTGCAAGCACCCACTGGCCCAAGAAACTCCCATCCCCTCCCTGCAGGCAAGGGCCAGGAGCTGCCAGGAGGGAGCAAGGTAGGAGTCAGGGCCAAGTGAGGAGTGGGATTCCCAAACCCATCCAACCTGTTCACTCAGAAATAGGTGTGGGGAAGATATAGAGAGGAGAGGAAAACAAGAGCTTTCCCTGGGACTGCTGGCTTCTAGGGAATACAAGGTGCCTGCTCCAGTGGGTGCAGACCCACACCCCTCAAACCACTGGGAAGGCCAAAGGGACAGATCTATCTCCCCAGGTAGTGCAGGACTCCAGGGCTGACCTGGAGATCAGACTGATGCTGGATACAGTAGCCAAGGTCAGGGGCCTGACAAGCACATCTAGTGACTCATGAGAGCTGGTGGAAAATCCTGATCAGGGCTGACCTGCTCCTACAGCTCCCTTTCCCTCCCCATGGATGGAGCAATGTCCTGCAGGCTCCAGGCACCGCTGTGGAGTAAGAGGAAAAGCCCCAAACTCCCAAAGGCAGAAATGAAATCAGGGCCTTTGGATGGTTCCCAAGATGCTCATGCAATGTGCAAGGAGACCAGGACACATCTACAGCACCACTGTCCCAGAAGAAGGAAATCCTCCAGACAGACGGGTAACAAAACCACCAGGGTCCTCTGGAGCCCTTCCTCTCCCAGTAACCATGCCAGACTGGTCCAACTGACAGACCAGACAAGCAGTGGCCATTTCCAAACAAGTCAGTTTGACTCAGCCAGTAGTATCAAGCTACATCCAGAAGAGGTGTGCCCAGAACCACAGAAGAGGCAGAGCTGGGTCCCAGCTCCTACCTACCATAAGAACCCTTTGGGGAGACCCCTTGTTCCCATTCCAAGAGAAGTGCCTTCTCAGCTGGACCTGCAGCGGACAGCACTGTCCCTGCAGCATGGGCCAGGCCAGGCCCAGAGCAGTATTGCCAGTCCCAGTTCCAGGGGCTCCTCCTGCCCCTAAATGCCAGTCCCACTGTTCTAGGGACTCCTCCTGCCCCACCAGGCAGTACTTGGAGGGAAGGGGATCCTTCTGTCCTAAGTGCATGTCTCACCTGCGTACACTGATACCTGCAGCACAAGGCTTTTCTCCACCTCATCTTCTGTGCTCCTAAATGCTTCCTTGAGAGCCTTTTCCCTGTTTTCCCTGTGCCAGTTACTGCTCTTTGACTTGCAAAAGCAACTAAGAAACCCTGTTGAGAGCCCAGACCCTCAGGTATGGCAGAGTTCAGCTCTGCTTCACAAACACCTTGCACTCTCCAATTGGTCCTTCCTGGCAAAGCGAGCCTGTCCACCCCGTTCCCAGAGCTGCCCCACCACATATGGCTGGGCCAGGAGCAGGGGACACCAGGGCACTACTCCCCAGTACCCAGCTGGGCATTGTGCCCTCCCACACAGGCAGCCTGAGTACACACCTGAGTGTGTGGGCTGCTCTGCCCAGGTCCCTGTCACAACCACCAGTTATGGGTGAATTTGTTTCCCAAAGCCACTTGGACTTTCCCTGAGGACAGTGGGGAGCAGCTCCAGAACCTCACTTCCAAGCCCATGCAAGAGCAGGTAAATACTTCATGGCCTTTTAGGATCACTCACCACTGCTTCACTATTTTTAGAAGTGTCTTTAGTAATGCGGGAGAGCCGTGCAAGCACCAGGGCGAAGATCACTGCATGGGCCATTGGCACTGAGAGGGCTTGTGGTGGGACCACACAAGACCCCAGGAAGACAAATTGACTCTGATCACCCTCGTGGGGCCCAGGTTTGCTGAGGGCAGCAGAAACACGGCACTGGACAGGCACAGAGCAGGGCTGGGGAGGGGGCACAGGCCATTGCTCCCTGCGAGCTGCATGCTGTGTTACTTCCCTTCACAGCTCTGCTTCCCACCACAGCTCCCTACGTCCCTCCAGCCAAGGCAGGAGCACAGCAAGGTACAGAGAGAAAAGATCTGTTCCCGAGCAGGCAGCCAGAATTCACCTCTACACAAACGTCGTCTGCAAGCCGTGCTGAGAGGTGCTCTGTGGGAAGGAAAGGAGAGGAAAGCAGGGACGGCTCTGAGCAAAACCTCACAAAGCTCATGACATGCAGTTAGAATCTTCTTCCAAAATTTGCTTCCCCGCAGCCAGCCCTAAAGCCACCCCTTTTGTTCAGTGCTGCCTTTCCTCAAGGGAGCTCTTTCATGTCACACCTGTGTATTTTAGGTCAGGTTTGGCCTATCACTGCACTCATTCCTCAGCTAAACCAGTGAAGTTCTTACTTTGCTCCTGTGTCGGGGTCTCTTCCCTCCCACCCATTTTTGCTACTCCTTCAGGTTCCATGCACAGTCCCATGCGTGACTGGATCCAGACTGGGGAACCTGGGGGTCTGGCAGCCCCATCCCTCACACAGGGAAGGCTTTTCAGTTTCACAGTAAACACACTACCTGGCACAGTCAGTGCCAATGACACGTATTTATTGGGACCTTTCTCATACTTTGGACGTGGAAGAAAACACTAAACGAGTGTGAAGCTCCCCGGAGAAATGCTGACCTTGGCCACCAGCCTCTTGCTTCCCTTGCAGCACAGGTGGCCTCTCCTTCTCAACCAGGCTCATACTATACACAATTTGCTAATAAAACCCTCACTCAAATTACCTGAGACTCAAATCTGAACTTCCCTGCAACTTTGCTCTCCACCTTGGATGTCTCCCTTTGAATTTGTCCCCAGCTTTCTGGACACAAGCACACTCTGACAGAACCTGGCTTTGCAGCCTTCCCCAGCAGCCCATCCACAGATTTTACTTGAACTTGCTGGTGTCCAGGTGACCTGGAGCACTAGGAAGCTGGCACAGGTCTCTGCAAAAACCTGCACTCACCTACTTGCAATCCAGTCTCAGAAGCCTCTACAACCAGGCAGCTGGTGGCTGCAGATATGGCTTAGGTCTGTGCAGGGACAAGCTCCTGTGATGGGGGCCCAGGAGTCCTCCCAGGGCTAGGAGGTTCTGACACACCCAGAATTTCAAAGGCAATCAAACCCCTTATGGAAAACCCATCAGCTACATGTGCAGTCCCTCAGGTACAGGCAGATTTCCTGCAGTCCCTGTCACAGATCCTGGGATTCCATATGCCAATTGCTCCACAGATGGAATCTCCCGAGTGCCCTGGGGAGCAATGGAGCCCAGGATCTCTCCTTTCTTCCTCACCAGTAGCCCGGCCAACATTTTTGTGGGCGCTGGGAATGTAGCAAAGCTGGAATGCAGTGAGGTGGCTGCCCAAAGGATCTCCTTCCCCAGCCCCTCCCCATGGAGCCGGTCCTGCCTCAGCTCTGCTCCAGGATCACAGAACAAACACCTACAACATCACCACCCCCCCCCACACCAAAACCTTGGCAACCCTTACCAACAGCACCGAGCCCGTCCTGTGGCAGAGGAGGGGGAACCTCCTTCCCTGTTCTGCTCCTTCAGCTCACCACTGAACCCAGCTCTCCATAGGGCCATCACCTCAGAAGCCCCTCAGATGCATGTGCACATAGACCATCAGCTTCCCAAGCCCAGGGGAAGCAGGAGCTGAAGCTGTGCCCACCCAGCTGGGGCAGCCAGAGCATCACCCACCTTCTTACACACCCCCTGTGCTGCCCAAGAGCTCCCCACACACCACTCAGGACTCTGCTGCGTGTCCGCCACAGGACCACACAGGCTGGGGACCGTGAGCCACACCCAAAGGTTTAGACATGAAACGATCTCAGGGCAAGCACCAAACTGTCACTTAATCATAAAATCATAGAGTGCTTTGGGTTGCAAGGGACCTCAGAGACCATCTGGTTCCAACCCCCTGCATAGGCAGGGACACATTCCAGTAGACCTGGTTGCTCCAAGCCCCATTGCTCCAACCTGGCCTCAGACACTTGCAGGGAAAGAGCAGCCTCAGCTACCCTGGGCTATGGAAGAAGCATCAGGGTGACACCACTCTGCTCTTCCAAAGAGCCAGCCCAGTGGTACCAGTCTAAGGCTGAGCTGTTGGGCACTGAACTGAGGGTGTGGAGAACACAAGAGGTCCTTGGCTTTCCTCGTTGCCATTCCCCACCTGGTTGATGTGGACAGAAGGAATGGAGGCTGCAGAAACAGATGAGTGGCTGGGTGAGTTGGGCAGTGACTTGCAGGGGCCGATGGACAGCTGGTGCTTCTTCCGGAGAGCCACCACCTTCTGAGCCACTGCAAAAGGGAGAAAGGGACAGGGTCAGAGCTCAAAAAGCAGCCTCCTCCGCTCACACATTTCTGGAGGGCTTCAGGGAGAGCGAGGCCCTTCCCCAACTGATGTGCTGCCTGCACTGCTCAGACTGAGTGCCCAGAGCCCACCTGCCCTCTCGGGCATCACATGGAACAGCAACTCCCCATGGACACCATGGAGGCACCACAAGCCTGGGCCTGATGCAGTACAATCTCTGGGCAGTCCATCACTTCTCAGTCACCCCTCACAGCAACTCCAGGAGCCAGGTACTGGACTGAACTGCCTGGGCAAATGCCACTTCCATCAGTCTGGGCCTTGTGGGTCTGTAAGGTGACACCCTGAGGGGTTCACTGTAGAATCCATGGTGGATCACTAGGGACCTTTGCATGCTCTTCCTCTGTCCAGATCTGGAGTGCTGGGTTTGCTCTGAAATACTGAGTGCTGCTCAGGTGCTGGTGCTCACAGTGACACTGGGCAGTGGGGCTGCTCAGGCCCTGTGGGCAGGGCACACCTCACTGGCTGTACAGGGCACACCTGTACAGAGCACACCTCGCTGGCTGTACAGCAGAGCTGTGTGTGGTAACCAGAGAAACCTAAACAAAGACTGGTGTTAGGGATGGCAGAAATTATCCCA
Source organism: Cinclus cinclus (assembly GCF_963662255.1). Classification (NCBI taxonomy): domain Eukaryota; kingdom Metazoa; phylum Chordata; class Aves; order Passeriformes; family Cinclidae; genus Cinclus; species Cinclus cinclus. The sequence continues at coordinate 226,029 of NC_085046.1, forward strand.
GAAAAGTCTGACTGATGCTCATGAAGTGGAAGAGCCTGAGCCTGGCACACAGGAAGGTGAAGGTCACCTCAAGGTGCCCCTTTTCAGGGTTGGGGAGATGTTATCCCTGCAGTGTGGTCTCACTGGTTAATTCCTCATTAGCAGTAGTGGTATGGGATAACTGATGGGCAGACTCTGCCAGGCTCCCTGCCCACAACAGCAGTGGCTGAAGGCTTTTTCTGGGCAATTCCTGGCCCCTGGGGGGCCAGAGCTCACAGTGTGCTCACAGGGATGGGAGATGTCCCCTGGGCAGGGGATCCAGAGCCTCCCTGGGAGCTCACGCTGGAGCCTGCAGCCTGTGCTGGAGGGGGACAATGGAGAGTAGCAATGCCACCAGGGCCTCAGCCACAGGTTCAGGGCCATGGACACTGGCTGTCCTTTCCTGCCCTCTCCAGTGCTCAGGGCAGAGGAAGGGCAGGACCATGCACTTGCGATCTGCAGCAGAGGCAAAGCTCAGGAAGTCACCCACAGCAGGGGCAGCACAGCTGCCCTGCAGGGCCACGGCTTGGTCACTCCTCCTCCTCCTCCTCCTCCTCCTCCTCCTCTTCCTCAGGAACACTGCCAAGGGGACCATGGCTAGGGGCTCCCTGACCTTTTCTTGCTACAGAAACACCCTTAAATGAAGCCAAAGAACTGAGCCCCACCCCACCACTTACAGCTCCTTGCAAACTGTCCTGGCATCTGCTGAATCTGAACCCCAGATTTCTGCGAACAGGAACTGTGAGAACAAACCTGGGAATAAAGTTCTTTAACCAGACCTCTTCAGAGCCAAGAGAACAGAAGGCTCATTCCATTTCAGCCCCCACCTCAGTGGCAGGCCTTCCTCAGGGAATCCTGAAGCTGAGAGAACACCGCAGGACACAGCCCAGCTTAGGGCACTGTCCCTGCCTGTGCCAGGGCCACCTCCTGGCAATACTTGGCAATACCAAGATCCCATCCTCTCACCACATAAGTCACTGTGACATCTGTGGACTTGGGAAGGATGGAGCAGCACAATTCCCACAAAGCGAGCAGGAACTCCGGTGGGAATTCTGCCAGGACATGAGAACCCAGCAAAGAGGAAGCGACCCCCGTTCTCCTGCCACGTGTCCTTCCTATGGTGACCTTTGGCAGCCTGACTGCCCAGATATAGCCTGGGCCACAAAAGCCCCAACACCATCGGGCACAGATTGCAACGTGCTCAGCCCAGACACGCACAGCTCAACCACACACAGCCCCAGGCTACACACTGGACACCAACCCACTCTGAGGAACAGGCTCTGCTGCTCCTGCCTGAGCTGTGGTGGCACAACAGCCAGGGCCACCCAGCTCTTGGAGAATCCCTGTGCAGTTGGTGGAGATGGAGACACCAATTTTTCTGTATTGGAGCATCCCCCCAACTCTGCAGCACCATTTGTGCATGTGGGAAGAGCTGTCTGTGAACACCAAGGGGCAGGGTGGTCACTCCCTCAAGCTCTTGTGCCAGCACACTGACCTGCTCCCTGAAAAGGTCAGTGGCCACTGGCTGTGACCCAGGACAGTGGCAGGGAAGGGCTCTCTAGAGGTGCAGCACATGCTCCACACAGCGCAGGCAGCCTCGGCACCGGAAGCAGCTCTTCCTGCTCCTGCTGTGGGAAGAGGACATCCTTCCCAGCCTGCCAGGGTACGTCTGCTGGGATCTGGGTGGCCACTTGTGTGGAGCAAGTCATATAAAGACAAGATCCGACTGGCAAGGATTGCCATGTGAGGCAAGGTCCTCACGGAATCAGTGACTTCCAGAACTCCACAAGATCCCAGAGCAGCTGCACCAGGACCCACCAGATACCAAACCAGCTGCATCATGATCCCCCAGTTGTCACTAGGAAGAACTGCTGACCCACTCCAGAAACACCTCATCCCATCAGCTTCAGGCCATTGCTCCTTGTCCTGTCACTCGAGGGAACACACAGTCCCCTTCAGGGTAAGGTCACAGTTTATTTAAGCAGACTGCAACCTCCCAGGAGATGGTGCAGGTTCCCTGTGCCCCTCAGCATCGCTGTGTTGCAGACCCCTCTCCAACCCTAAGCAGGAATGCTCTCACACTGTCCCCGAGAGGAACAGCTGCCCCATCCAGCTGTTCAGGTGCTGCTTTCCTACTCCAAGGGCAGCACAAACTCCTGTGTGAGACCACCCTGCTGCCCCATCCACCCTGCCCTGGCTGCAGTTACCGTCCTGGAAGACCCTCTCCACATTCAGGCCGTAGGTAGCACAGGTCTCGTAGTAGGTGCAGCGCTTCAGATCGTTGGAGAGCTTCCGTGCACGGGAGTCGTCGATGACGCGGGGGTTCGTGGCACTGATTGCATCTGCGAACCAAAGGGACGGCAGGCTGAAAGGCAAGGACCCTGTCCCACCTATCCACAGCTCCCATGACACTTCTGGCCTCCCTCCCTCCCTCCCTTCACAAAGAGGAACCACCTCCATAGCACTGCCCCATAAATGTCTGTGATCACAAAGTCCCATGTTGGTAGAAAAATGGATGAATCTCTGTAAATGAACCTGACTCAATTTCCCAGACCACCCAGCCACTGACATTTCAGCAGACAGAGGCAGAATACCTCTGGGAGGTGTGGGGACCAAGGCCAGGCAGCCCCAGCTGCCAAATAAAATAGATTTCTCAGTGCCCACCATTTTAGGGCTCATGGCCAAGCCCTACATGTTAAAGAATCCAAGGGAGAAATCCTCCTGGTTTAATGAGAAAAGTCAACTCTGCTGGGATATCTCCAGAGCCAAGCAATTCCTGGACAGCTCTAAAATACAGGCTCAATTTGTATCCCAGATATCCACCAAGTATTGCCTGTTCTGGAAAAGCTTCCTTCCAAAAAGAAATACAATTCCTTGAAGACAAGCCAGGGACAAGTGGGGGCTGTGAACAAACCTTCTCAGGTGGGGTAGGAGAACTGGGACTTGCACTGTGAGGAAGCCTTCCTCGAGCTCTCCAGATGGTTGTGTGCCTGTCCCAAGGCTAGAACCTCACCTGGTTCCCTGTCTGGGACAATAAAGGTGCTGACCTGTCCCACTCCTGCAACTCCACAGTGCATGCTGACACCCCATTCCTGAGCCAGGATCAATCAGTCCTAAAATTCATTCCACAATCTCTAAATACCCAAAGTTTAACAACTTTGTTCTGCTTTTAATATGGGGGTCTGGAGCAGAAACCCTTGGACTCCGTCCCACTGCTCCTGCCTGTCTTCCTAGCCTCAGAACTTCTTCCTGGCCAGGAACAGGTCACACAGTGCTCAGGAACTGTCCTGTCCTGCCAAGACAGCTTTTCCCTACATCCATGTCCTGTTCCTGCTCTCTACTGTCACACAGAGAACTCTTCACCCCGGGCTCCCTCCTGCCTGTGCTGGCAGAGCTGGGGGAGCAGCAGGTTATCATGCTATTTCCAAAAGGAAAGTGGCTCCATGGAATGGGGCAGCTCCCTGTGGGGAAGCTGAGATGGTGGGAGCAGGAGCTCCCTCCTCAGGGCCCTGGGCTGGGGCCTCAGAATCATCCCTCAGCCCCATGTAAGGCTCACAGACCAGGATCCTCCCTGTGCATGCAGGGCTGGCACCCCCTGTTCTCGGGCCAGGGGTCACACTGAGGAGGTGTGGGGGAGCCCAGCCGTGATCTCACCCTGTGTGCCCACCAGCACCATGGGCACCTCCGCTGTGTTTCGGTAGCTGCAGAGCCGCAGGTAGTAGTTGTAGACGGTCTGGAAGCTGATCTCATCCTCCAGGCTGAAGACAAACACCACTGCATCGACCCAGGCTGCAAACTGAAGAGAAGTGGCAGGATTACAGCACGGATGAACGGCTGGAGACCCAGGCCCAGAGCAGCCAGCAAGGGCAGCCACACCCCGGGCTCAGCCAGCACTGCCTCCCCCCAGGCCCTCAACAGGATGGGTGGGAAAGGACCACAGGGAGCACAGGTCTCCTACCTGGAGTTCAGGGGGCCCCCCTTCATCTCGAATCAGCAGCAAGTAGCTCTGACCATCCACCACGATCTCCTTCTTAAAGCGGCCACCTTGGGGAGCAAAGCCGCCGGTCAGTACGGGGGTGCAAGCAGGGAACACCCCAGACGAGGGCCAGGGGAGCTGCAGAGCCCCATGGCAGCGGTGAAGGAGGTGCAAGGACTGGGATCACCTTCAGCACCACAAAGAGGAGTGAAGACCCAGTCCAGGGCACCCTGGGAACCAGATCCTACCCTCTGGAGACTCCTCCTGCACGTAGGTGCCGGTCAGGTAGCGGTGCACCAGCGCTGACTTGCCACTGGACAGGTTCCCCACGATGCCCTGGAACAGACACATGTGTCACCTGTGTTCCCAGCACGTGTCCCTGTACATGAGGCCGTCCCTGTACATGAGGCCATCCCTGTGAGGTGACACCAGTGCTGGGGCACACGCTGATGAGAGGCAGAGGTGTCCCTGAGAGGACACAGGGATGGTGTGACCCAGCCCAGTGTTTGGTGGGAGGCCAGGGGACTGACTGGGCTCAGCCAGGCAGAGAACAGCCAAGACTAGGGCACAGCCACCTGGAAGAGGCCACTGAGTACTCTCGTCCTCACCTGAACAGGCACAGCCTTGTCAGGGCCACAGCAGCTCTTCCCACACCCTTTCTGTTCCTCAGGGAACACTTGCCATCTCAAGTCAGAAGGAGAAAAACCTCTTCTCCCAGTGCCCCCATGCCCAGATTTGGGGTGTTGCAGCTCAGGACAGCAGCTGGCAGTAGAAGGGAAGAAGAGAGCAGCTCCATGTTGGGTACAGGCCCAGAACATGCTCAGCCTGAGGCAGCAGCACCACGGCAGCACTTCATGCATGTCCCAGCGGAGCCAGCGGTGCCGCCCACACGGGAACACCCAGCCCCAGTGTTCAACCAAACCAAAGGATCCAGCCACTGAGCACCCAATGGAATTGGCTGGGAGCACATCTAACTGCACACCTCAGACTGGCTATCAAGTGCCGGGGGTTGCCCTGGCATGGGCCAGTCATAGAGCCCAGCTCTGCTCATTGGCAGGTCTTCCTGACTGTCTAATGCTGCTTAACTGTGGAACCAGGATCTGTAGCACAAGTCTGATGAGAATCAGCTGAGGGAGCAGGAGGGGCTCAGCGTGGAGAAAAGGAGGTTCAGGGGGAACCTTCTCATTCCACAACTCTCTGACATGAGGGTGCAGCCAGGTGGGGACTGGGCTCTGTTCCCAAGTAACTAACGACAGAAGAGGTAACATCCTCAAATTGCATCAAGGGAGGTTTAGGTTGGATATCTGGAATCCTTTTTCCACAAAAAGGGAAGGGGTCACCTTCAGCTGAAGGTGAACCAAGTCACTGTCCCTAGAAGTGTTCAAAAAATGTGGACACAGCACTTGAGGACAGAGTTTAGTGGTGAACACAGTGGTTGTGCTGGTTGGACTTGATGATCTTAAAGGGTTTTTCCAGCCTTAATGGTTCTGTGATTCTGTACAGCTGCATTCACATGGCCACACCAGTGGCCGGGTGAGGAGTGGCTATGAACACTAAAGCTGCCTCTGCCACCATGGAAGTTTACAGCCAAACTTTTCCAGGCACAGGGATGAGTTTGGCAGGTGAGTCACCACCAGGCAGGTTCTCCAACTCTCAGGCAGGCACGGAAATGCTCCCGCTGCTCTGGGTCCTGCCAGGGATCCTGCCAGGGATCCTGCCCCAGGCCATGCACATGACCCCCATGAGGAGCAGAGAGGCACCAACCCTGTGGCAACCAGCACTCTGCAGCACAGACCGTGCCACCAGAGCACAGGACACCATCCTGTCTGCCAGCTCCTCTGGTGCCAACGGAGCCAGCACGTGGCAGGACAGGGAGTACGGACTGCCACTGCCACATCTGTCATCCCTGAGAGCAGACCCGGCAGTGTTCACACAGAGACAGCACAGAGAGCACAGCTGGGCTGCAGCCCTGCCCATCCTGCACATGTGTCCCTGGAGCCACACTGAGCCAGGGGCTGCACAGATGCGGTGCCCATGCTATGGACAATGGGAACAGCCTACCTCCTGCCTGAGCCCTCCCTGCTAAGCAGCATATCCACAGAATCATGGAGTCCCAGAATGGGTTGTGTTGGAAGGAAAGGACCTTCAAGCAATCCACTCCCTGCCATGAGCAGAGACACTTTCTGCTATCCCAGGCTGCTCTAAGCCCCGTCTAGCCTGGCCTTGGACACTTCCAGGGGTCCAGGGGCAGCTCCCCTGCGCAACCAGTGCCGGGGCCTCAGCATTTGTCACAGGGTGACAAGAATTCTCTCCCAGTATTCCACCTAACCCTGCCCTCTGTCCATTGGAAGCCATTCCCCTTTGTCCTGTCACTCTAGGCCCATGTCCCAAGTCCCTATCCAGCTTTCCTGGAGCCCCTTCAGGCACTGAAATGGGTTCTATCTCCAGAACCTTCTCTTCTCCAGGCTGAACACCCCCAGCTCTCCCAGCCTGGCTCCAGAGGAGTTTCAGTACTCAGAGCATCTCCATGGCCTCCTCTGGACTCACTCCAGGTCCATGTCTATGTTTTGCTCGGGGCCCTTGACACGGACACAGCCCTGGTCTCTCAGGAGGAACTCTGGAGGGCCCAGCCCTGGGCAGGCAGCTCAGAGCTTCAGTGCAGTGCTGGCCATGGCTCCTCTGCCAAGAGAGCGGCTCCCGAGGCTGACCAGCAGCAAGGCTGCCATACCACGCCAAAGATAAACACTCCAGCGGCATTTAGCTCTAGAACTTGGACAGAGGCTGCACTTACACTTTCCACACAGTGCAAACTCTGACCTGCACCTCACCAAAATCTCACTGCTCTGCTGTGTCCTTGAGCTCACCTGGGTCTTCAAACCAGAATTGACAATCCTGAGGAACACAACCCCTGAGAGGCAGCAAACTGGAGCCAAACAAGGTGTGTAAGCACTGTAGGAGCCTCTGTTCCATGGTTTTGGGGAGAATGCAGGAACACGGTCAGCACTGTGCTGGCGCTGCCCAGTGCCAGGTCCAGGGAACGAGTCCTGCCCGGAGGCACTGTCAGTGCCCCTCTGCAAGAGCTCAGTCACTGCTTTCTCCTGGCCTGCAGCACTGGGAGGGAGCTTCTGGGGGAAACTGAGGGAGGGAAAACTGCTGAATGCATCCTAAATACATCTAATTATTCAAAGACCTTTGAGAAAGTATCGTGAACGCTTGGGAACACATTCAGGGAGAGCAGCAGGACCCTCAGCTCCTGCAGGAGAGACAGAGGACACAGATTTGCTTGAAAATGGGAAGGAAGTGAAGCTTGGCAACATTTCTTGTTGGGGTCAGTGTTGGGCCCTGCATGACAAGGAAGACCCTGGAGGGGCTGGAGTGTGTCCAGGGAAGGGAATGGAGCTGGGAAGGGGCTGAAGCCCCAGGAAGGGCTGAGGAAGCTGGGAAAGGGGCTCAGCCTGGAGAAAAGGAGGCTCAGGGGACACCTCTGAATCTGCACAACTCCCTGACAGGAGGGGACAGCCAGGGGGGTCGGGCTCTGCTCCCAGGGAACAGGGACAGGAGGAGAGGGAACAGCCTCAGGCTGGGCCAGGGGAGGCTCAGGTTGGATATTGGGAAGATCCCTTCCTGGAAAAGGTTGTCCAGCCCTGGCACAGCTGCCCAAGGCAGGGGTGGAGTGCCCATCCCTGCAGGGATTTAACATCCAGGTGGATGTTGCACCTGAGGACACAGTCAGTGGTGGCCTTGGCAGTGCTGGGGAAGCAGCTGGACTCGATCTCCAAAGGCTTTTCCAACCCAAATGATTCTGTCACTCTAAACTAGGACTCCAGAAGGCCTCTGGACTTTTAGAAGAGCTGCTTTGGTCAGATCAAATCCTGGAGCAACAGAGATCTCCAGAGGTCATGCAAAACCTGGAACAGGAAAACCTGTTCCATTTGAGGAACAACTGAAAGCTTTAGGATGGTTTAGCTGGCAGCATGGCTTTGCCGCCTTTGCAGAGCCTCAACATCAGGCAGCAAGAACCAAACAGCTGTAAAAATGTTTTTTAAAATGCATTTCACAGGTAAACTAACAACAGTTTTCACAGCTAAACAAACATGAAATTAACATTCATGTTAGATAAACTAACATATGAATATTTGAGGTTTGGTTTGAATCTCAACCGCAGGTAAGACACACTGGCAGGACGGTGCTGGAATGTTTTGCAAGAATTTTGTTATTTTGTTTCTTTGACTTGAAAGAAGTTAATCTTGCAAAAGCTGAAGGGAGAAAAAACTGAAGGGCACACGCCAGGAGCCTGTAAGGGGGGCTGAGGGCTGGCACAAAGAGCACAGAAGAGCAGGAGGAATCACTGAAGCAACCGGCAGCATCCTGCCCACCCTGACACCACCTCCTGGCCAGCCCAGAGCCCGCAACACTGGCCCTGTCCCATTTGGAGGGGCTGTGCCAGGGGCAAGAGGGACAGGGGCAGCGCCCTGACCACGGACACCTCACCCCACAGGGAGCTGGTGAAGCCTGACAGTGGGGTGACCTGGGGAAACCCACCTGGGGAGCCTCACCCCTGAGTTTGGCAGAGCAGAGCTGAGTTCATCCTCCAGCACCCTGCAGGGCAGGGCAGGGACACCTTGGCAGAGGAAGGAGGAGTGCAGTGCAGAGCTGACATCAGTGGGATTCTGAAGGAGCAGTGACACCTCCCATGCCAGGACAGCGGCTCTGGGGCAGGTACCTGAACCATCTGCACCTGCTTCTGCTGCACCAGCTTGAGCAGCAGCACCCAGACAGGCATCACAGCTCTACCAGGGCCAGCAGGGAGGCTGAGCAGCTCAAACGGTGCCTTCTCACCTTCACAGCCATGTGCCCTCCCGGGTCAACAACCTCTGCTCACTCCTGAGAGTGTGAGCTGCTGAGAAACCCCGGTCCTTCCCTGGCACAGCAGCAGCCTCAGCTCCCCTCTCCCTTCTGGGGCTGAAGTTTCTGTGTGTTTCCACCTGGCCACATGAAAATGCAGGATTTTCTTGAGGATTCAGGGAAGGGGTATCCCAGGCACCAGCCACAAGTACTCACCACCTTCAGCTCAGGCACCGAGCGACTCAGGGTCCACTCCTGGCTGTTCACAAATGAATCTGCAGACAGAGGGAAGAAATCATCAGGTTACCCTCAAGATCCCAGCAAGGATCCTCCCTGCTCCCTCCAGGCAGATATATGACTCCTGCTGCCCTTCTACTGCAGAGACACAGAGCTGCACGACGACCCAGCACCCAGCTGGAGCCCCAAAATGGGAGGAGCAGCCAAGCCAAGGGCAGTAGCAGTATGGCAGCAAAGAGGCTGGAACCCTCCCTTCAGCCCTGCAGGAGCACAAAAACCCCTTCAGCATCCCCTGCCCCGAGCACAGAGGACAACGGAAGCACTAGGCACCAGGCACTGGGGAGCACTGGCTGCACGAGACCCCAGAGCTGAGCCCTGCCCTCAGCACGCTGCAGGCTGTGCAGTGGTACCAGCCACGCTCCTGACTGAACACAATTCATTACTGCACGGTATGGAACTGGCAGCGTGCTGCAATCGGCTTACAAAGGCTGTGGCAATCCAGCATGGCTTGAGGAAACACCTCCACCCTGCCACAGAGCATCTGGAGAAGGAGCAGGAGCCTGGAGGACACCTTGAGTACCAGAAGCAGCCAGCAGCCCCTCGTGACAAATGACAGTCCCTCACTCGCCTTGGCAAGGTGAGACCTTCCATCCAACACCAGCTCCAGGGCAGGACCCATAGGAGCAGCACCTCCTGCATGCTTATCACATACAAACAGAAGGGATTTTTGGAGACCAGAAACCTGTGCGAGCTCTGCACCTTCAGGAGCCTGCACTAAACCTGCCAAATCTGTGGCCATAGACTATCTCAGGAATGGGAATTTCAGATGGGCTCAGAAGGGAAGCAGCAAATCCACCAGAGCCAAAAGCAGGCAGCAGTCAAACATGGTGACCAGAGCACTGCCACTCCTCCAGTGTCACCCAAGGCCACACGGAGGGTGGCTCCAGGCCTCCCCAAGCAGCACCAGCCCCACAACAACTCCTAGTGCTTGCTCCAGCAGTCCCCAAACCACTCTCACAGGGAACAGTGCCTTCCCAATATCCCACCCATCCCTGCCCTCTGGCAGTGAAGCCATTCCCTGTGTCCTGTCCCTCCATCCCTTGTCCCCAGTCCCTCTCCAGCTCTCCTGGAGCCCCTTCAGGCCCTGCCAGGGGCTGCGAGCTCTCCCTGGAGCCTTCTCCTCTCCAGATGAACATTCCCAGCTCTCCCAGCCTGGCTCCAGAGCAGAGGGGCTCCAACCCTGGAGCATCTATCTTGTGCTGGGGGCAGCACTGAGCTCCACAGCCCTGGCAGAGCCCACAAGTGCCTGCCCTCACCCCAGCTCACATTCCAGCCCTCATAACTCCTTAGGGGAGGCTGGACATACAACAGCACCAACTCTTCCCCCATCTCTGGGCTAAAGCCTCATCTCACCTCTCTCACCTCACCGGGCAGCCCAAGGCACAGGGAAGAACCCACTCCTGCTCCCCCTGCCAGAAGGCTGTCTGAGCTGCTCAGAGAGCACAAGGCAACAAACCTGACCTGGCACTGTGCCCTTGTCCCTGTTTTGTGCAGCCACCAGCACCCACAGGCCACAACATTCACCCATCATGTTCAAGAAATGTGCAAACATGGTGCTTCTATCTGGAGTTTACCTTCCAGGGCTGACTTAGGAACACTCCTTTTGCAGGAGTTACAGACAAATAATCCCCAGCTCTGCTGCAGGAACACCAGGTTATTATAGCCATCCTGAGAAGTCGTTTCTCTGCGGTGTCTTTCACCTGTTCCTTCCTTTTTTAGGCAGAGGTAATGTTTTTATTACAACAATCCATCAGTCAGGAGGAAAAGTACACATTTGTGAGCCCTTTCCAAAAGGTAACAGCACATCTGTATTTCCAACTGCATCACTGGGTCTAAAAAAAGCTGTCACTTTCACTTGGGACTTCTGCCCCGCTCAGCCTCTTTGTCAGATACTGTGATAGATAAAGCACCATCCAGGCCTTCTGTGTCCCAGCATTCCCTGATGGGAGCAGGCAGCACACACTCATGCTGTGTCACTACACACAGAAGGTTTTTGGTGGGTTCCGAGTGGAGCACAAGGCACAGGCGTTCGGTGATCAGCCTCGGGAAGGAGCAGAGGCAGGGGGAGCCGTGGTGACACTCAGCTGGGCTCCCTTCTGGATCTGCTCAAGGATGACCAGGACAAGCTGCCCAACAATTGCCAGCTGCTTCCTGCACCAGCTGTCCAAACACATCCTTGCCTGGCTTTTAACCCAAGTTCAAGAGTTTGCAACACTTTGATTTTTGACACAGCACAGCCCAACAGCATCCTTGGCATCCTATGACACAATCATACAAGAGATCAGTCCTGACTGGCATGGGAAAAGGAGATTCAGGACAATTCTGTTACTCCCCAGAAGCTTCTATTGATGGAAGTTTCCTGGCACAGGCAGCTCTACTGCAGAAGTTGGAAATTTGGGAGGTGAGGTGGGCAGAGCCCCTGCCATGCAGAAGAGCAGACAAGGCCATAAAGGAGGAACTCTGTAGCTGATGTCCCTTTGTCAACTGGTCATCCTGGACACCTCCAAGATCTACAAACCAGACCCCAGCTGTGGGACAGCAGCATTGAGCACCAAGGAGGCAGGACCAGCACTCTCCATTACAGAGCTTGGACACGGCTTCCTGTGCCCTGAAGACAGCCTGGAGAGGGCTCAGCCACAGACCCACAGCTCCCATCACCCACATGCCGCAGCAAGGCTGGGAGGAGAAAGGGGCTGGCCAGCCAAATTTGACTCGTCGCCCCAGCTGCTCACTCCACGGGACGATGTGCAGCAGGTTCATCTACCCTGGGCTCCAGAAGCACCAGTGCCAGACACATGTGGTCTCCCCACACAGCAACTAATAATTAACCAACTCATTATCCAAGCCATGGTGGAACTCCCTTGGACACTGCAACCCTGAACACTAAACCTAGCCCTGAAACCAGGTCAGAGGCTGCGCAAATAAAACAGAGGCCACACAAACCAAGGCCACTTGTGGCCACCACTGCAGCCACACAAACAGACCCACCTGACCACACACACAGATCAAAGAGAGGCAGAGGCAGTGTGCCTGGGCACAGCTACCCTTCCTGGGCACAGTCACCCCTCCCAGGCCAGGCTGATAAAGCCTCTACCCCAGCAATGCTGGCAGGAAGGGCATTTCTCCAGGTCAAGGACCAGCAGAGGCACAGCCAGCGTTCCGGTCAGCACTGAGCCAGCACGGGAACCCACTGCAGGACATGACCCTGGCAAGGATTATCTCAGCAGTGCTTTAAACACTGCAGCAAAAAAAGGAGACAATGCTGTGTCTCTCTGGGAAAGGGAACGCTTAGGAACAGCCACCCTTGCTGCCAGGGGTGGCAGCAGCTGGTGTCACTGTGCTCTGAGGTCAGTGCAGACTCTGGAAGATCCAGGTATTTCAACCTCTCAGCACCTGCTGCTCTCCAGCCCCCATCCAAACACTGTCAAAGACCCAGACCAAACCCTGATGGGATGGTGGAACAGAGTCTGCTGGAAGGGAAAAGCCATCAGAGAGTGACACAGAAAGACAGGTAACTCAACCTCTCATCACAGCACTCTGTGGGGATCTACCTCACCAGCAAAAACCTGTTCCCAGTGTGCCTGACCTCAGCTCCAGCTGTGCAGCCCCAGGAGCCCTGGCAGGTGACCACTGGGCTCCCTCTCCCTCAGGCTGCCCGTGGCTGCAGACAGACAGCTCTGCACCCACCGCACACCCTCTGACCTTGTCCTGAGAACTGAGCCCTCCAGAGAACTGTCCCAACAGCTCCCTCCCTGACACCTTCCAGAACTCTCAAGCTATTCTCGAGTGCGGACACCAGACTGGCCTCAGCATCCGAGGCATCTCTAACCCCACTGTGACACCTCTGCCTCTCACCAACACTTCCAGCTCAGCTAAGGCAAGTACCAACACGAGGTGATATTTATCATGACCTACCCAACTCACTAGGCAAACTTCACCCAATCCATGAGAAAACAGCCTGTCTTCTCTCAGAAGCCTTCCCTCACATGCCCTGCAAATCAGTACTCCACACACAAGAGTAAAGGGAGGCACCTTAAAGAGCCTCAAAAAGCAGGGCATCTCTCTGGGAGAGGGGACATGGCTGTGATACAGAATATCCTGAGCTAGAAGAGACCCACAAGGATCATTAGTCTCGCCCCTGGCCCTGCACAGATGCCCCATTCCACCCTGTGCCTGGGAGCACTGTCCAAACACTCCCTGAGCTCTGACAGCCTTGGGGCCATGACCATTCCCTAGGGAGCCTGTTCAGTGCCCCACCACCCTCTGGGGGAAGAACTCTTGCCTGACAGCCAACCTAAACCTCCCTGACACAGCTCCGTGCTGTTCCCTCAGATGAGGAATGCATCCTGAGCCATCAGAGATGCTGTAGCCATCACAAAGTCCCTTCACGCACAGGGACAACTCCAATTCCAAAACAGGCCAGTTTTCCCAAGACTGTACCTATTAGAGAGCCTCTCTGGAATGGCATCAGCCAACACCTGGATACCTAGAAATGCTCTGAACCACTGACCACGACCACCTGGGTCAGTCCAAGCTGGCTGGACTCTGTGTTGACTTTGCTCTCTAGTCCCAAGGGCTGTTGCCCTCCCTTGCCCATTACACAAGGATCGGCTCTTTATGTCTTTTTTTGTGTAACAAACTCTGAAATCCCCCGTCACCTCTCTGTGTGCTCAATCCTAGCCGAACCCCTCCAGGGCTGGGAGAAACATTTGGAGCATCCCCCTGGCTTTTGTGGGTATATCTGGATGCAGATCATGGTACGAGGTGGGTATCACAGTGTGCTGTAAACAAACAACTCCAAGTTCTGGAAACAGAGAGAGTGCTGGCTTGGCTCTCTGCCGGGACTCCTACATCCAGCTTTTCCAAGTGCTGATAACTGCAGCTGCAGTTGCACCCCCCAGGAGGGCAAGTTGGGGCTGCACCAGCAGCTTTCCCAGGGCAAGGTGGGGAGCGCCCACACAGAGTATCAAAGTTTGTGGGATGTCAAGCGGGTGTTTGGAACACCATGGGCCTGCAAGGCTGGAAGAGGAATGGGGCAGGGCCCTCCTGAGCAGCCCTGTGGCAGCAGCACTAAGGCTGTGCCCCTCTGGCCCTGGCTCAGAGACCCACAGCTCCCACCGGAGCAAACCATGGACCAGCATTCTGAGCAGAGGGACAACGGGGACATGGGGCACAAGACAGGACAAGCAGCAGCTACTTTGCTGTGCATGCTTCACCACTGCCTTTTTACCACTCACCACCCCCAGGAGGGGGACACAGGGCTGGTGGGTACAGGGACTGTGCAGGTATCGGGCAGGTAATGAATGGTGCTCTCAGAGTGACTAAACCCAGTGTGAGCTCTGCAGCGCCAGGGGCTTCTGCCAGGAGCCACACTACCAGTGGCAGCCTGGAGAGGTCAATCCCTGAGCCTCTGCCTGGTCCAGCAAGAGCCACGGTGGCAAACACTAATCCCTGCAACATGCAGTGGTCCTGCACGAGCTGGTGGGTCACTGCTGTGGGGACCCCGAGCCACCCACAGCACTCCCACACACGCCTCAGCAGGGTCTCCCAGAGATGGATCCAAAGGGAGCTCCTACCTGTCTCACGGAGGAGCCAGGTGAGAGGCAAAGATGCCCAGCAAGAGCTCAACCTCGGCTGTTTCTCTGGGAACGCGGCCACCAGGCCGGCTGCGGCTGGCGCAGCTCCCACTGGCGCAGCTCCCACTGGAAGCGGCAAGCAGGAACAGGCACCCCGCTGCAGGGGCAGGGCCCGGCCCTCCCTGCCCGCATACACCCACATTCCCCAGCCATGAGCGCACCTCCCCTTTCCTGGGAACCTCCTGCCACCCAGCCGGCAGCGCACACAGCCCGGGCTGCCCTGCCAGCACCAGAGCCCCCGGAGTGCGGCAGCATCCCCGACCCTTTGCCTCGTGGCCAGGGCCAGCCCCGCACGCATCAGAGCTCCAGAACCTTCCCCCGGAGCACAGCCAGCCCGAGGGACGGAGGGGGCTGGAGGACGGAGCCCCCTGAGCAGCTGCAGAGCCGCTCCTGCGCTGACCTCTGCGGCACGGCACTCCCGGGAACGTCCGGGCACGGCGCTGCCTCAGGTGCAGCCGGGATCCTCGGGAGCGTGTGCGTTCCCTGGAGCCTGCCAGCCCCAAGACACCCCTCTGGCACACAAGCCCAGCAGAGAAGTGCCTCCACAACACCCAGATCCAGAGCAGAGCGGCGGAACCCAGCGAGGCCCCCCGGGAGCGGGCGGCAGGGCTTGGCTCAGCCCCCAGCTCCATGCGTTCCATGCCTTAAAAAGCTGTGGATGCTGCTGTCACCTCCCGGCCCTGCCAGGCCGCAGGGCTTGGGGGCAGCGCCTTCCACAGGGCCCGGAAGGGGACAGGGGCACAACCAGCACCGCTCCAGCCGAGGTCCCACGAAGCCCTGGGACCAGAGAACTCCTCACCAACACCCAAGAGCTGCTTCAGCTGCCAGTGCCCACTGAATGCCCAGCCCCGTGGGGTCCTGTCCCCCTGTCCCACCACTGGAGATGCCACACCTCCTCTCTGCACGCTACCCCGTACCAGGTGAGGGCCCCTGTGCTCCCAAACACGAGGTCCCAGGGAGGGACCTCGGCAGGGGTGGCTGGGGCTGAGCATCCCCCAGATGAGGCCTGGCACCAGGGAGCCGCTTACAAGAGGGGGTGCAGGCACACTTCTGGGCTCCCCAACCCCCGTGCTGTTCCATACCTCTGCTCTGGCAACCTCCCAAACAGTCCCACTTGCCTGGGAGCCCACCACCAGCACTCCTCTCCCCATTCTGCCGATGTTGCTGGGCAAGGGCAGGAAGGCTTGGCCCACCCCACCCATGCTGGGACACCACAGGGCAAGTAGGACAAGCCGACACACGTGCTTGAGTCCCAGGTGTGCGGCTAGCAAGGGAACCAGACCCCAGAGCACATGCTGCCAAGCCACCACACCACGGCTGCTCCAGCACCACTGCCAGCGCAGTGCCGAGGACACCAGAGCACGACCCGTGAACGCTCACACAACCTCACTGCGCCCCAGCGCAAACCCTGCAGAGCTCCGGAACAGAACCAGGTGCCAGTGCACAGGCCAGAACCTCAGCTGGGACAGGCCACAGCCACCCATCCCTGCAGGCCCTGCTGGCACAGGGGGCTCTTTTCAGCCCAGCACCGCTCCTGTGATTACTTACCCAGAGCCCGCAGAGGACCCCCACCCAGGAGACCGGGCTCGACACTGCCGTGGGGATCCTTGGGACACATGCTGCCAGTGCTGCCACGCTCTCGCCTTCGGAAGCGGCTCGTGAGCAGTTTCCAGAGTCCCCCCGTCTGCACGGGGTCGGCGTGCAGCCGGCATCCGGCCCTGGTCAGCTCCGGGTACAGCAGGTCCCGCTTGCTGGGGCAGGTGTGCAAGGAGCTGGCATCACCCTCGCTCTTGGTGCGGAGGCGCGTGGGGCGCAGGAGCCCCCCAGACTCGGACCTCCGCAGCTCGTGGCCCCGGCGCAGGCGAAAACTGAAGCTTTTCCGCAGGGAGCTGAAGTTCTTCCTGGGGCTGGAGCCGCTCCAGCCGCTGCCCCCGAAGAGGTTCCAGCGGCGGCTGCCCCACAGGGAGCCCCCCCGGAGGAAGCCGGGGCTCTCGGTGGGGTGCGGCGGCCGGGCGCTGGGCAGGAAGGTCATGCTGCTGGGGCGCGGGCGCTGCGCCTCACCGGGGCCGTCGCCCTCTCCCTCGGGGCTCTGCCTGCGGGGCGAGCGCAGCCGGATCAAGTCCAGGAGGCCGCCGCGGGCGCGGGCGGGGGGCGGCGGCGGCAGCAGCGCCCCAGGCAGCCCGTTCCCCGCCGCGCAGAAGCTCTTGGGCCGCCGGCGCTGCTGCTGCGCGGCGCCGAGCGCGGCCTGGACGGCGGGGACGCCCTGCAGGTCCAGCGACTCGCAGACGCTGACGGCGCGGCGGGGGCTCGGCCGCGGAGCGCCCCGGCCCGGCGCGGCCCAGCGCCAGCCTTCGGCCATGGTCAGCGGCGGGGCTGTCCCATGGCCCCGCGCCCGCCGCTCTCCGCCGCCGGCGCGGGGCTCCCACAACGCGCCCGCATGTCCGGGCCGTGCTCGGCGCCGCCAGCGCGGGGGGACGGGCCGGCCCGCCCCGGAACGGGCCGGGGCCGCGATGGGGATGGGGCGGGGGCCGGGGCCGCCCCGCCTGCCGCGCCCTCCGCGGGCACCGACGGCACCGAGCCCGGGAGACGGGCAGCGGCAGCGGCGCCGTCCCGGGGCGGCGCGGGGCTGCGGCCCCGGGGCAGAGGGGCGCCGGTCCCCGATACTGCTCGGCCGCTCTCAGTGGCCGCGGCGCTGCCCGGAGCTCGCCGTGGCGCTCACCGGGACCAGAACCGGCCCGAACCCCGTCGGGGCGGCGCCGAGCGCCGGGACCAGAACCTGCCCAGGCCCCGCCGGGGTGTTCACCGGGACCAGAACCGGCCCGGACCCTGCCAGGTACCGACCGCCGGGCAGGGCCGGCAGTGGGGACCTCGGTGCGGCGAGCGGGGCCGACCGTGTCCGCCAGGGGGCGCTGCGACACCGGGAGCGACACCGGGATCCCGCTACCGGCAAACACGCACCCGCACCCCTTCGGCGGCCCCGGCTCCATCCGCCCCTTTCAGCATCCCTGCGCTCCCCCGCTGCCTTCCCCGACCGCAGTCCCGCCGAACGTCCCACAGCCCGGCCCAGAGCTTCCCTGCTCCTGTCAGGATCCCCCGCTCTCGGCGCCCAGACTACCGGCCCCGGCCGCACCGGCCCTGTCCCAGATCCAGCTACCTTCTGCCTTCTCACCTTTTCCAATGGGGAATGGGGCAGCGAACCCCCCAACAGCCGCCGTGTGCTCAGGGACACGTGGAAACCACCAGTATGGAGCCCAGGGGCCCAGGCAGCCCGGAGTAACCACACCCTGGAGCACAGACCACCAGCAGCACCGACTTCCAGAGCCCACCCCGAGCCCGAAGCAGAGGGCACCAGGTGAAGTGTGACCACCTCAGCCAGAACTTCACTCCTGTCTCGTTCCAGGGCAGTCACTTCCTTTGACCAAACCCACCACCACCAAACACTGACCCTCCTTCTTGGACACTGGAATCCTGACTGTGGTACCCCCTCCACTTCTTCCCCAGCACCCCTCACTGCTGCCTGCTGTCCTTGTCTCCAGCACCACCTCAGGGCACTCCTTCTCCTCTTCCTCCTCCTCCTTTTTCGTCCATACTTTTTCCCTATCCTTGGCTTTCCTCCTTCACATTGCAAGTATGATCTGTGCTCCCTCTGGGGAGGAAAACAAAAAAGATGCCTGACTCCCCCTTAAACTATTTTTACCTAACTGAAAGCCCTGTCTGCTGAGCCAGTCCAAGTCTTCTGCTTCTCCAGGCCTCTCCAGGGAACACCTTAACATCAGGCACCTCCCTTCCCCCTCCCCCCCACCCCCCCGTCTTGGACTCCACTGCCTTGACTCTTCCAAACTTCCATCACCTTCTTGGACTGTGACTTCTCTTTGAACCCTCATTCTCCTCCACAGCAAGCCTCATCCTAGTTCTCCCGTTTTCTGGATGCACCCAGCATCCAGACATCGGACACAGCCAAGCCCCACCTAGAGCTCTTCCACTCCCTACTGCACATCCAGCGCCTCGGCCAAGCCCCATTCTTTCACCCTCCTCCCTCCTCTCCTATGCCTACAGTCCCACCATCCACATCCCCTCTCATCCCTGTCAGTACCACAGACCCCACCACAGCATGCAGGAGCAGAGGTCCCAACCAGAGCCCCTCCTGGGGCTCCACATCCTGCTCTTCCCTCAGGTCTTCACACCTGTCATCACCAGCCCTACATGGCATTTCCCCTCCCGGGCACCCGCTGCCAAACGCACAGAGCTGGAGTTCAGAGCTGCCACTCCCCACACCATAGCCATGTCCCTGGGCAGACAACGGACACATCCCACTCCCCTCCTTCCCAGACAATGGGCACCTGTGCCCAGGACTGAGCAGAAGATGCCTGCCAACCCGCCTGAGCTGCAGCTCTGCCATCTGTGCCAAGGTCACAGGAACGGGAACTGCCAGACTAGATCCGACCCGCATGCACAGCATCTGCCATCCCATCCCGGCTCCCGGAGGAGCAGCACTGCAGCACCAGTGAGGAATTCTGCAGGAAGCAATTACAAGGGAATGTCTTCCAAAGTACTAAACACCAGACAGGGCTGGCTGCAGGACCAGGCTGTCAGAGCCGACCTGGCAGGGGTACCTCAGGCACAGGTACCTGGCTCTGGGCAGGGAAGCAGGTCAGGACACTCACAAGCTCCTTTCCACCGTGCCTGGCACAGCTCTGTGCTCCCAGGGATGGAAAGTTCTTCCTGTAGGGAGGTAAGATCCATCTCTTTCCAAACCCTGGGTTTAACACATACTCCAACAGCACCAGATGGTTCCCCTTCCACATGAGTCTCAGCTTTTTAAAATATTCTGGCAGGTTCTGGCTGTGAGGTATCGCTGAATCACAGACTGTCTGCTGGAGAGATGATGCACCTTGTGCTGCCTGCTGAGGAAGGACTGGACATGCTGGATCCCCCTGACAGGGTCTGTCTGACCCATCCCTATGGCCTCCTCAAGACCCCTCCAGCCTCTGACCTCCTTCCTGCTCCAGCTCTTCCTCCTCCTCTGATTCCATCCAAATTCTGATAAAAACTGCTGAAAAACATCCCTTTTCATCCTACTGAAAAGTCTCCCTTAGCTGACAACATCCCTCCCCTGGTCCTACCAGGCATCATATTTTTAAAGCTGTTTGTGTTTCTAAAGCATTCCCAATTCTCTGCAGTTTGTCTCCACCTTTCTTTAACACAGAGTCAGAGCCTGGGCACAACACTCAACTGGAACCTCCAGCAGCCTAAGAAGAAATACAGACACAACACCTGTCCTACTGCATCCCAGTAAGATACTGGTCTGTACCACAGTAACAGCGTAACACTGTTCTTACCTAATTAGGCTGTTTCATGGCAAAGGTTTCCAAATGCTATGTGCATTGATGTGTGTATTGACATGATCCCTTTGATGTTATTTTGAAAGATGTCTAAAACAGGCAACAATGGAGCCTTAGATTCAAGTCCTGGGATTGAGGGCTGCAGGGCACCTGCACACAGGTTAGGAATCTGCACCCCAGGACAAGTTCAAACCCCACTAGTCTCTGCAACAATGGCCTCCAGCTGCCTCAGTCTCCACCAATGGAGGAACTGCTCTGAGAACAAGACCAGGGTTTGAGAAGAGCTATCACTGCAATTCTCCACATGCCTTTAATGTGTCTCTTCTCTAGCAGTGCACACCATAACCATACTGGGTTGGACTGAAGCTGCGTCTATGTGTAATGCAGAGGACAGGTGACAGCTCACCTGCTCACAAGCTGCTGGTGGGCAGCTGCTTGGCCAGAGTCCCCAGGGCTGTGCAGGGCTGCAGAAGCATCTCCAGGAGCTGGGAAGTAACAGGGCCTTGGCAATCTGACCCAGAGCAGGTGCCTGGGGACAGAAGCAAGCTGGTCCCTTACCAGTCCTTCTTTGAGTCACATGCACGGTACAAACATTATGGCCACGAACATCTGGCTGAAATTAATGTAATTCATGAGAGGCTTAACAACAGCTGCACAGGAATAGTCCGAGAGCCAGGGAACATTCCAGTGCTGGTTGGCCTTGGTGTGACATTCAGGGTGGAGCCCTGAAAAGGAAAGGGAATCTAAACCATGGTCAAATGCTCCACTGTGCTCCCCAGACCCCATGACACTGGTATCACTGCTCTCCCAGCCCCACCAGCACTGGTATCCCTGTGTTCCCCCAGACACAAATAGTGCTGCTGCTCCAGAGATCTGCAGACAGGGTGGTTTTGTTGCCAAGGAGATGGCCAGCTGGGATAATGGGACACCCGCACTCACCATCCCTCCTGGGTTTAAAGGCACTGTCACTCTGCAGAGGTGCTGAGTCTGGGACCCCCCTGCAGCCCCACACATCCAGCAGGGATGAGGGAGCAGCATTGCCCTGGCAGCCAGAGGAGAGAGGAGGTTCCTAGCATGGATGGCCCAGTAGTTCCGAGTGCCCGCGCAGAAGGCAGATACCAGCGCACCAGGAGCACGTGAAGACACCAGCCAGCTCCAGGCCCTACGTGCCCCCAGAGCTGTGAGTGCCCGAGGCCGACAGCCCTGCACAGACTGTGCTGGCCCTGGGATTGTGGGCAGCCCACCAGCCTAAGCACCACTTCCAGGGACAAAGTCAGGACAGGTGACAACACCGCACCTGTGCCAGGCTGCAGGGCACCTCGGGCCCTGGCACATGCCGTCCAGCTGGAGCAGGAGGGCTCTGTGCAAGGCAGGGATGGCAGCCAAGCCCCCCCACAGCTGCAGGAGGACCCTGAGCGCTGTGTCAGGACCATGCTGGAGCTCCTGGGCTCTGCAAACCGGCTCCAGCCGGCTCGGCCATGCACCAGGAATACTGATGAGGCTCTGCCAAGACGGAGCGTCTGGGGGCGCAGGCTCGCTGGCCCGGCCGTGGGGTGCAGCCCCCGCAGCCCCACGTCACAGCCCAGACTGCCAGCACGTCAGCAGCACCGTCACTCCCAGGCAGTGCCGGGGGACCAGGACTGAGCCAGAGACACCCTCGGCCCAAGCAGGAGGAGGGAGAAAGAGACAGAGGCATCCCCTGACCCTGAGCAGAGAGACACATTCACACCGAGTCCTGCCGCAGACTCAGCATCCACCACAGCACCACTGCCCACCACACAGCTCCACTGTGGTAACCTTTTCTAGGCACCCCAACAACTCCGGGTCACCAAAACCACCCTGGGCCCAGGAGACAATGTCCTCCTGCTCTCCACGGACAAACACCCACCCACCCCATAGCCCTGCACATCCCCAGGCTCTTGGCACGGAGAGACGAGGCACTGCTCCGGGTCCGAGTTCTGCCACAGACCCTCAGTGCCCTGCCCTGCCCATCCCACTGGCAGCACAGAGCACTGGGACTGACACTTGGCAGGCTGACTGACTGACTGCCCAAGGCCTCTTGCTGAGAGGTGCCTCAAAGCAGGTTGATCCCTACAGCTTCCATGGAAGGAGGAACAGGCCCAGCCAGCAGAGAGTTAACACCAGCTGAGAAGTAAGTAACAGTCACAGGAGAGCCCGACTCCAGCACCAGCTCCCTCCCTCCTCCCACACTGCACACCCCCAGCTCAGGTCCCACCGCAAACCTCGAGCTGCTGATGAGGAAATTGCCACCTTCTTCCCCCCAGCCCGGGATGCAGCACTGAAGCAAACGCCTCCCTCCCACGCACGTGAGGTCAGGCCCATGTCACACACACAGGGCACGGCCATGCTCTTGTCCACCAAGGAGAGAAGCTGAGCACCCAATTGATGACAGCCTTTCAAACAGAGCATCCTGCCATGGACCCTGTGGAGGTGGTCATGCTGCAGATCCTGCACCCACATGCTGCAAGTCAGATGCAGGGATGACAGATGCAGGGATGATCCTCCCTAAGCTGGTCCAGACCCTGGTGCCTCAGGGAAGCCCTGGAAGATAACGCTCTGGGACGTTACCTACAGGGTGTAATAGTAGATCAAGGCAGCAGCAATCACTTCTGCTCCTTAAGCTACCTCTGGGCACTTCTGCACGCAGAGACATCCCTGTATCCTGATTTAGTATCCTGTCTAAATCTGCAGCTGGTCTGGTACCTGCACTGCAGGGCACGAGAAGCCCCGCCACCCTGGCAGCCATGCACCGGGCTGGCCCCAGGCACCAGGCTGTTTCCAGGGACAGAGATGTTCTCATGGAACAGGGCTGCCTCCAGGCACCAGGATGTTCCCAATTCCCAAGCTCCCCACTGGTAATGCAGGTATAAGCAGCATCAGCATGATTAGACCAGACATTGTGAAATCTCCTTGGGATTTTGAAATCCAAAGACAAAAGGCCAGGTGAAAGTTTGGTTAGAGGACTAAAGAAGACCTCTGCAGGTCCTCAAGCTTTGCTTTAAAATCTCTGCCGTAACCATCACTTAAACAGTGAAGATCCTCCAGTTTATTCCAAAAGCAGCAAACGAGAAGAAATGGCATGAAAAATAGCAACGGGATGAAACTAAGATGTAAGTGGTGCAGCAATGGGACTCGGAGCACATGAAAATCCTCATAGAGGTCAGGAGAACATGGCAGGAAATGGAGGAGGCTGGAAAAACCCTCCTGCCTTGACAGAAAGGCAGACACCCTGCAGCAGCCTGCAAAGGATGGTCACAGAGCTGCCCTTTAGCTGGCCCATGGAGCTCCTGCAGACATGACCGCTCTGCAGTGATGTTCTCTGCCCAGCCGATGCAGGACATTTCTGCAAGCAATGCTCCCACCACCCCAGCAGCAGGTGGAGCCTCTGAGCCAGGCCCGTGCTGACCAGAAACACCACCGGCCCTCACGCCCTTCTGACACATCACAGACACCAACAACACAACCATTTTGGGAAGAGCCCACCCTGGCAAAAGATAGGACTGGAGGGTCACCACGCTCCACAAAAAGGGGAGCAGCCTAGAATCCCAAAGGGATGCTCCCAACAGTGCTTCCCAAAGTTCTCTAAGACCTCTCCTCCCTCCCTGGGATACATGCAGAACAATGAAAGCCATGGAAAGATCCCATTCTCCTGCCCTGTTCCCAAAGGCACCTGCTCAGGAACAACAGAGCAGGCAAAGGAAGTATTTTCAAAACACAAGCTAAAAAGCTACTGAGGCTGACAACAACACAGGATGCTCACGTGGGCCTGTGCACCCCAACAAATGCTGTGTTACTGCTGCTCCCACCTCGTCATCCTCTGAGGCGAGCATGGTGACTAACAGCATCTGCACACAGATCTAACAATCTGCAGAGATTGTTTTGCTGCAAACAACAAGTGCCAGTTGTGAGAACAGTGTTAGTAATACCCCTGTTTCCCACCTGGAGCAGGGGGACTGCTTCAGCCCCCAACAACCTTCTCCAGCTCCCTCGTGGTGGACAGGCCCCAGACTCCATGTGGAACTTCAATGCTCACAAGCAACGGACTTAGAGAAGGAAATATCAGCCTTGGGATGTTAAAGAAGTAGATGTCACGTGTCATGTAGAACTCACCTTCACAACAAACACTGTAGGTAGGACTGTCCATTTCAGTGAACCCACTCATACTTCAGCTGCTGCCCCCAGGTCCTAGAGAGAGCCAGAGGCAGCCCCAGCCTGAGGGATGCTGTGCCAAAGACCCTGCTCCAGGCTGGCCAAGGGCTGGATGTCTCCTGCTCCTGCTCTCACTTTGGCACGAGGGTCCCAGCTCTGGCCCCTGGAGCAGCCCCTGCTGGAAGCAACCTCCCCACCCCATGCGAGCCATCTCCATCAGTGCTCACCTTTACAGATTCCAGTAGCCCCAGGAGCCTACCTGTAACTCAGGCATTTCAGGTTCCTCCCCGAGGTCTCTGCACAGAGGCCAGCCACCAACCACAGACATCAGAAAAACCCAGAAACTGAAAGTCACAAGCCACAGCAGGAAGGTGGGACGGAAGATGCAGGTCTTGCATCTGGTTCTCTGTTCCCACCCCGTCCCGAGGCTTCCCTGCTGCAACCACAGACACCTCGGTCTGCACAGGCTCCTTGCCCAAACAGGAATGGGTGCCACATATTACTGCAGGGCCCCAGGAGGGACCAGTCCCTGTGTCACTCTGCCTGGATCACACCCTCAGCCTCAGCAACCCTCACCTCGTGTCTCCATTGCATCACCACACTGAGCCCCAGCAGGGTCCCAGGGGTCCCGGCTGCCTGAGTCACAGTGGGGCCCCTGCCTGACGTGACCACAGAGAGCAACAAGGGAGACCTCAAATCCCCCGGCACCAAAACAACTTCCCGTGTGGTCGGGGCAGAAGGGGATGGCTTTGAGTCCCTCACACCACCTTGGATTTGGCAGGGAGAACCATTCTTGATGATTTTTCCAGGACCCAATACAGACACTGAATGCTTACAAGACAGGATGAATCCCCAGGAATCTCCCCCAAACCTGCCTCAGCTCAGTTTGTATTCACAGCTACACACTGAGGGCGCCAGTTCTTACTCCACACATCTCTTGGTGACCATTGATTCCTCCAGTTTCTTCCTGAGGTAACTCTACACTAACCCAAATACCACAAAGAAACCTCGAGGTCTTATTTAATCACTTACACCTTTCACTAATCC
Source organism: Cinclus cinclus (assembly GCF_963662255.1). NCBI lineage: Eukaryota > Metazoa > Chordata > Aves > Passeriformes > Cinclidae > Cinclus > Cinclus cinclus. The sequence goes on from NC_085046.1 coordinate 251,360, forward strand.
CACTGCTTGGGAGCTGTTCTCAGTGTCATGGAAAGTAGATCCCATCAAATTACGTCACCCAGCACCCACTTCCCTCCTCTAATTCTCCACTAATTCGGATTATGTCAGGCACTCCGCTGCTCTCTCAGGGATTGGTATCAGCCTAACTGTATCCTAAATACCTGAGTCATCCATGGATCCTGCTGAAGGCTGGCATAGCATCAGCGCCCTCCAGCCTCACTCACCTTCTCACAGCCAGCTCACAGGGAGCTCTGCAGCTAGCTCTGGGTGCCAGCTGCCCAAAGCTGGGAATCTGAACACACCTGGCTTTGGCAGCTGCTGTTCAGAACTGAACAACCACTCCAGAGTAAGGATTCCACTTCTCCAAGCAGGGATGGAGATGCTTACACTGCACAGCTCCCCACACCCCGTGTTTCAGACAGTAGAGACAAACATCACAGCTAAAAACATCCCTGTTCCAAATAAACCTCCCAATTCCCATAGCCACTGACCAGGATGCCAACGGCCACTCATGTCCCACCTCTTTTGCTCACTTCCATTCTTGGTCTGTGTTCTGTAACGCCAACTCTTCCTCTGTTTAGGATCAATTCTGTGCCAGTCCTGCTGTTCAGATGCACCACCTGCCCCAAGCGCCAGGCTGGCTGTTGGCACAGCCTCCCTCATTAACGAGGCTTTATGTGATTTGGGCACAAACATGACATTCTTTGGAATTACTGCATTTGCTATTTGTGTTCCCTCTCCCAAGACCTGCGGCTCGTCATTTTATAGTTTTTTTGGCTTTAGTGACACCACCCTCCAAAACCAAATGGCAACGGATGAACATTACCCAAACACCTTGCCCAGAACAGCATCGTTGCTCCAGATTTGCAGGGCACTGTGGAGGTTGTGAGGGACAGGGAACATCCCTCCCCACACACAGGCAATCAGGTACCAAGGAAAGGGCTGGCACAGCTGCCAAGGGATGACCTTGATGGAGATGAAACACTGCTGGGAACCTCCCTGGGGATGCCCAGGGCTGGCACCAGGCTGGTACCACTGGTACCACCATGACACCAGTCCCGGTAACTCCAGCATTCACTGCTCACTTCAAAATCCATGCCACAACTGGGGCACTGTGCACTGCCTGGAGCAAGTCCCGGGCAGGGCTGGGGGGTTCACACCTCCACCGGGCTCTTTAGATAAAGCTGGTTTTGTGCTGGGCTGGGAATGAACAGCACTGAGACATCAAGACTAGGGGAAGGGCTACCAGGAAGCAAGTGCAGCCACTAGGGTAGGAGGGCTACGAGGGAGCATGGTGTGCACCCCAGGACCATGGCATCCCCCCTGAAAGAACTCTGCTTTGAGAGGAGGTGGCTGCAAAGCTCTGCCATGCTGTGCTGCTAGAAGGTCAGCAAACAGGAATCCTGCCCTTGCACGACACACAGGCAACCGGCAGCTGGCTGGGGAGAGCCTGGGAGAAGGGACAGATCCAGTGGAGCCCAGACCAAAGCTCGGGCTCAAGGGGAGCTCTGCCTCCTGGCCTGCTCTCACAGCCAGTGCAGCCCCGTTCTGCAGCCCTGGAGCTTCAGGGGAGGAAGGTACAGGACAAGTATGGGGTGTGTGATAGGCACATGGAGAACAGTACAAAGCAAGGAAACCCCATCAGCTCAAAGCAATACTCAAGGTGGCAGAAAAAAAAGAGAATGAGTGGCAAAAGGACCTTACAATACTGAGTGCCCAACTACCAGAAGAGCAGGTGATTGATGAAAAATGGAACCATCAGAAACAAACAATTCTGATTTTACATCTGCAAAAATAAGCTGCAAGTTGTCACCACTTGGATGAAATCCTGGTGTTATTCTCAACAACTCTATGAAAACATTTCCCAGAGAAGCTGTGGCTACGCCATTCCTGCAAGTGTTCAAGTACAGGTTGGATGGGGCTTGGAGCAACCTGGGACAGTGGAAGGGGGGTGGAACTGGATGGGCTTAAAGTCCCTCCAAACCCAAACCATTACAGGATTCCATGATTCTGTGAACATCAGTTTGCTGCTCAGCAGCAATCAAAGAGCAAAGAGGGTGCCAGCCATAACTAGGTAAAGAATGGAGAACAAGAGTGGGAATATCCCAACACTCTCATCCTGACCCACAGTCCTCACTCACCAGCTAGCAAGAGGGGCAGAAGAAGACTGATATGACATTATAGCTACTGTACAGGGAGCCTGGAAAGGAAGATGGCAGAGGGGGAATGAAGTTTTCCATGCTGGGAGAAGAAAGGAGGAGGTCACTAGGGAACAATTTGTTCACTGTTTCTTCTGAAGCGGGAATGTAGGGACATCACATCCAATTAGGCAGGTCCAAAACAGGAGATTTTTTTACATAAAGCATCACTGTGAAATGTCTCATCAGGGCTGTGGTGGAGCTCAGTAAACACACGCAGAGGAGGATCAACAAAACCCAAGGACAAAAGCTCCGTGCTACAAAAGCTCCGAGGCTACAGAAACACAAGATGCAGCTTTGGACTTGGGAATGGCTTCCTGGGAGCAGGAAAAGCACAGCCCAGCCCATGCACAGCAGGGCAGCAGCACGGGCTGGGCAGGGGGCAGAGAAGCCCCTTTGGCAGCAGCACAAGGAGGGCCCCTTGCCCCCTCTCCCATGTGCACATGCCGTGGTTGGGGCTGTCACACCGTCCCCGAGGCCCAGGGTGCCAAACCCACATTCCCACTGACATTTTCCATGCTTGCTCACTGCATCAGGAGGGTATTTATAGAAGTTTCAGCAAAAGCAATTCAGACACTTCCCAAAAGCAGGCTGGGGAAAAACGTGGCAGCTTGGCCAAAGCTGTACATTTTTCCAGTTCTGAGTGAGGGATTGAAGAGCTGATCAACCTCCCAGCTCCAGGCTGTCCAGCACTCCAGACTGTGATCTGCCAAGCCGCAGTGGGTGCTGCTTGGGGCCCAGCAAGTGTTAACTGCATCTCCAGTCCCAGCATTTCTCAGATGAAATCTTGGGGTTATTCTTAACAACTCTATGAAAGCATTTCCCAGAGAAGCTGTGGCTACCTCACCCCTGAAAGTGTTCAAGGCCAGGTTGGATGACCAGGAGCAACCTGATCTAGTGGAAGGTGTCCCTGCTCATGGCAGGGGGTGGGACTGGATGAGCTTTAAGGTTTTGGGTTTTATGACCACGGTAACTGCAGGATTTCCCTCCAAAGTATTACCTGAGACGGGGAAGCAGAAGAAATGCCAAGGCTGCTCAGCCAGATAAGAGAGCTTGGGGGCCTGGGAGAGGAGGGCTGCATACCCCAGTTCTTCAGCTTCCAGAGAATGGATCTACTCCGCAGAGCCCACTTCCCCTGGGCAGCTCTGCCAGGAGAGAGATCTGCTGAGCCCCACCAGCCCCTCATCCCCTCGGCACCACCACCCTGTGCATGAGAGTGCCAGAATTAAAGTGGGTCTCATCACAACTCTTCCTCCTCCTCCTCTCAAGCTGAACTCCAGCCATCTGCAGTTTACAGTTCCAGATCTGATCCAGCACCCTCAGCTCTCCCACAGCACGGAGAGAAATCAGCACTTCTAGTGCCCAAGTCACCCAACCTACTTATCACTCCTACTTCAGCCTGAGACCGATGACGAGAAGCCTGGGGGAGCAGACTCAGGTGATGTCACCTACAACCCTGACACCATATTAGCCAACTCCCCCACCCTGGATCCCACTGTTTCCATAGAGGAGAACCCACTCAGCTGACACAGAACTAGCAATACCATTGCTGGATGCACCTGAGGAGGTTCTGCCAGGATCCTTGGGGCAAGACAAGGCTTCCAGACACCCTTCTGAAGGCAGGAACCCAGACTGCCATGTAAGGGCAGGTGTGTGTCTCTCACAGAGAAGCAGTTGTGAGAGCAAACAAGGGCCTGCAGCTCCGAAGGACCAGAGAGCTGCCACCTCAGCCTCACATCTTAATCACAAGATCATTCTATTTCCATGGAAACGGCAGAATTAGAGACTTCAACGGAACGACAATTACCAACACTGGGAATTTATGTATTAAACCTGTCACATTCCCATCCGCAGTGCCAGGAGAGGAGACAGCACTTGCCCACACCACTGGCTTGCACCTGGCCCCAGCACCACGGCCAGCCACACTCAGGTGTTTGCTCCTGCTTCCTTCTGCAGCCAGTCGAGCTTCCAGAGAGCCTCCCATGTCAGCACACCAGAGGATGGAAGCTCACGATTCACAGGGCCTCAGCCCAGTGCCGACCGGTCCCTCAGCAGCTGATCCTGGAGCACACACAGCAATCCTGCTAACCAAGGCTTCCCCAGTGCCTCAGCAGCAGGAAAAGGCTTTGTGTGCTCTGAGTCATTCAGTGAACTAGGGGATGGCTGCAGGCACTGTGGGGAGCACTGGCCCAGAGCCTCCCAGGGTAGGTAAGCCCTTTCCCTAAGCGAAGCGCAACAGTGGTTGTGCTCAGCCGAGGACAGTGTGGACCCAAGGTGCTAATTACCATCACTGGCACAGGGTACTCTGTCCCACCCCACTCCCATCACCCCACCGTGCAGCCACGAACCTTTCCTGAAAGCAGTACTGGGAAGGACCTGGCAGCACCATGGAACTCCCTGGATGCATATCTTGGGTTTGCAGAACACCACAATGTAAACTGCGACCCTGGGAGCAGCAGCAAAGCTGTTGAGATAGATCAGGGGAGCTCCCTGTGCCCAGGAAGCCTCCAGCTAACACAGACACATCTCCCAGACAAGGAAAGAAGAGCTGTCCCTCTGCCTTCTGTCCAACAGGGGTCCACTTTGAGGGGTCACTGCCCAAAATCCCCTCCACGTGCTCAGTGTCTTGGCCCCGCTGTGGTCAGCAGGACCATTAGCTGAAGGGTCCAGGCCTCCCCTGGCTGTTACACCCAATCCAAGGACTGAAATTGCTCAGCCCAGCTCTGAGCATGTACCACCACACAGACCAACAGTCAGACAGCGGGCAACGTGCTGATGGAGACCCATGCCTGGGAGACAAGGGTCACTCGGCCATGAGCCACACTCTTGCAACGATTCCAGACACTCCTAAAGGCCTTCTCCTGCAGGTATGGATACTGATGTCCAACCTCAAGGAAGGCAACTTCCCACCCACAGAAAATTCCAGCCTGGCTCGAGAGCCAAGACCTGGGGCAGCTGGGTGTCATCTACACCGGAGTCTGTGGGACACAGGAAGTGCCTGCTCCAGCAAGAGCTCACATGGAGCCATCCCCACCCTAAGACTGGAAAGGCTCCAGGGCTGAAACTACTTCTACAGCTGATCTCCCATGAAAGCAGGGTATGCTTCAGGCCAGACTCTCCTCCAGCCTCCGCAGAGAACCTCCCAGGGCACAGCTGCACGCAGCTGCCTGCCCAGACTGCCTGTACAGACAGGCACCAGCGGGGAAGAGCCACTGTGACCTCTGATCCATCCTGAGCCTGTGAGCACCCTGAGCCCTGCAGTCACCCACCCGAGCTCCCCGTGTCACACAGGTGGCCCTGCTGCTGGCTCCGTGTCACATATGGCATGGGGAGCTGCTGTGGAGGGGACGCTGTGGGACACCCAGCAAGATCACACTGCCCCAGGCTCATGCTGGGACCCCCACGGTACAACTGGACTCCTCAGTCTGTCCTTGCCAACCGTGCCCATGCAGGGCTGGGGCTGCTGTGCCAGCACAGTGACTCAGGTGCAGGGCCAGCAGCACAGCGAGTCTGTGGCTGAGTCACAGCGTGGCCGTGATTCACCCTGGGCACGGCTGTGGCCAGCACAGCAGCTCCAGCTGCAGCTCTGCTCACACTGCTGCTGCAGTCCCTGGCACCAGGCAGAGCACAGACGTACCGCTGGCAGGGATGGCCCAGTCCTACAGTGGTGCTTGAAGGACACTGAGCAGGGGGGTGCCTGTCCCCAGACATGCCGGTGGCCCTGCTGCAAACCAGATGAGCCCTCAGCCCACAGCTACCACTGTCCTGCTGGCTCTGATGCCCAGCCTAAGGGCTCACCCGTGCCCCACATGCTCACCCACTCGTCAGCCTCAGCACCCCTGCCCTGCCATGGGGCAGCCCAGTCGCCAGGCTGTGCCAAGTGACTGTGCCATCATTAAGGATGGAAAACCCCTCAGAGACCATCAAGACCAAGTGTTCCCCCAGCACTGCCAAGGCCACCACCATGTTCCCAAGGGCCACAGCCGCATGGCCAGGGCACAGGGACATGTCATTCAGTCACGGGACTGAGGGGACTGGACCTGCCCTGTCCCTCTGAGCACTGCACCCTCCTCACCTGGAGAACGCCACTCAGCACCTACTTCAGTAATAAAGTAACCCAAATTCTCTGTAACTGCACTTATTTTACTGTGCCACCTAAATCTGGCAGCGCTGCCGCACTCTGGGACCAGCAGAACTAGCTCAAGGAGAGGAAGGGATGCTGCACTAGGGCCAGTGCTGTTGGGAGCCCACCAGACACAGCCATGGGCACACTGGGAGCCAGGGACGACGGGGGAGCAGCAGGACCCACCACCTGGAGGGGAAAGCAGGGCAACCTGGGTTTTCCCAGAGCAGCTGCAGCTGAATCATCCCTAGAAGTGTCCAAGACCAGGGCTGGACCATGTCCAGTGGAAAGTGTCCCTGACCATAGCAAGGGGGTAGAATGGAAGGGGATGTAAGGTCCCTTCACCATTCCAGGATTCTAAGCCCCAGTTCAGGGCTTTTGCTGTGGTCTGTGTTTTTACACTTCCATAATAATTGATCAGACACCCCAAATGCCAACACTTCATAAAAGCACCATTACAACAATTTGTCTAGAACTCCTGAACCCAATCAGAGGCAAGTGACATCCAAACTGCCCAAAAAAGGGTAAGAGGTAGGAATAAAGAGGAGGAAACAGATGTCAATAAGATCTTGAACACAGGAAGCATCAAAAATGGTATAGGAAGCTGAAGCCTTCAGGAAAAGGAGTCTGTAACAATGCTGAGAGCAGCAGGAAGCAGCTGTGAGGAGCACGGACCCATCCAGAGAGGCACAGCTCGCCCCCAGAGCAGGGCCAGGGGTCTGCTGGGCCTCACACACACAGCACCAGGGGCACTGACACACACATTCAGGAAGAGCAAACACAGACAAATGCAGAATGGCAAAACCATTAGCAGAAACAATTTTCAAAATGTCATTAAAAACACACAACTTTCATTTAAAGGCACAAACAACCTGAAGACAATGGTGCAAGGAAGAGTGAGCTCACACTCCTGCTGATGCTAATTTTTAATAAATATTAAAATAATAGAGATATTCAGGAATGGCTGGAAGAGAGTGAAGTGACCTCACACCCCAGCAGTTCCTGCTGACACCAGTCCCTGGGAAAGGGAACCCCCCCAAACCCCCAGCAGCCCTCACTTACACCAGTCTCTGGGAAGGGGTGGATGTTTCTAAACAACAATTCACGTTACAGCTGATTGCACTCCTCCAGGTGGTTCGGGTGTTGCTGACACAGGGTTTGACTGGACAGCCCTGAAGGTCCTTGCAGCCCAAAGTGATCTATGGTACCACAACACAAACAACTCTGCCCATGTTTCCATGATCATGTAACCCATTCCCACACAACATTCCCTCTGCAAACCATCACTTTGTTAAGTCATTTACAATAAATACTCTAGGACCAGGCTCAGAAGAGCCAGAGATCCACAGGTAAGAGGATTCCAGTGACACCTGGAGCCTTACCAGAGATGCTGGGAAGCTTCAGACAACTGGGAAAACACTTTTATTATGCCAGCTCTAAGAGAGGTGAAATGGCAAATGCCAGGACAGCCATATCCCCCAGCCCCAAACCACAGGCCACGTCCTTTTGGGGCCATTTCCAATACGGGAGAAATGACTGGGTGACAGGAACCATCAGTGTTGATTCACATCATCCACCATCAGGAAGAAGCAGATGGATACACTGAACACCAGAGCTCTAATGCACACAGAACACAGATGACCTTTAAGGTTACTCCCAACCCAAACCGCTCTGGGATTTTATAAAAAAGAGCAGCCAGCAGAGAAAGGAACTGGATTTACAGTTCACGGAATTGTGGCTGGGTCGAGCAGGAGCACACTGCCTATAAACTGATGATTTTCATTTTAAGAACACTGGGTAAGGAACAGCCATAAAAATTATTTGAAGACCACACAAAAAGAACTCGTGAAGAGACTTTTAATGAGCATTTTGCAATTTATTTCCCAAAAAGAACATCAAGAGATAAACGATGATAAAGTAACAGTAAACGTCTCAGGGAATAACATTCAGGTAACAAAGTTTTATTTAGTCCAATCTAAAGAAACAAGTGAGAAAATGAACTTGAAAACAGATGAATGTAAATTGGGAATTAAATGGGAACTATCAGCAGCTGGAGGAATTAATGACTGGAACAACTGACTGAGGAAGCAGTGGTTGGGCTCCCTTCAATTGTTGCCCTGGGAGGGTGTGAAGACCTCCAGGAATGGGGGATCCAAGAGCTTTCCAGCCAGACAAAGTATTTCCCAACCTGCCTGGACAGAAGTGCTGTTACACTGAACAGCAGGATCATAGATCCATTTATAAGTTCATGACACATGGCCAGTAACAGAATAGACACTCCAGTACCAAAGTTTGTGTTTGAAACCAAACCCCACAAACCCCAAAGAGCCTGCAAACCAGCTGACTAAGCACAACACACATTTGTGTTCAGGCATTTTCTCCTCCAAGAGGAATATCTTGGTCACTGCCCTCACCTCTCACCACCAGAGCTCCCCAAGCACCTTGTGCAATCCGATTCCCAAAAATCCTGCAAAGGAGTTGGGCACCTCCTCCCATCCTCCCATGCCCATTTCTCACTTGTTCCAGGCTACATGTCATTTTGTCCTCGATTTTGTCTTAAGACTCTCTCCAACTCCATTTCCAGGTCTTGCACTCTACCAGAGCACCCTTAGATGACCGACCCTCTGAGGGAAGCTGATGGAAGGAGGCAGAGCAGCAAAGACTGCCCACAAGTTCTTACAGGCTGTAGGAGGAAGGACAACAAGCTGAAGAGGCTCCACCAAGGCAGGTATTGCCCAGAGAGGCTGTGGATGTGCGCCCATCCTTGCAAGTGCTCCAGGCCAGGCTGAACAGGACTTGGAGCAGCCTGGTCTAGTGCACAGTGCCCTTGCCCAGGGCAGGGGTGGAACTGGATAAGCTCTAACGTCCCTTTAAACCCAAACCATTCTGGAATTCTATGATTACCAAACTCCACAGGCAAGATCTTATTGGAAGCAATTCCACAAGGAAAAAAGAGAAAACAAAAAAGATTGCAGAAAGGTGTTGGGCCCCTGAAGCAGCAGTGAGGGCTCACACAGCAGTCATCCCAGAGGAAAGCAGTGTGGTAGGAGACCAGCTTGGCTCACCCAAGCTCCATACTGGGCTTGGCACGGGAAGGCATGCACAGGGAAAACGGAAATGAGGCCAGATTAACAAGGGTAAATATAAAGGAGTGGCAGCAGCACCCTAATCTGAGCCCAGAGCAGCTATACACGGAGTGAGAAGTGATCAGCAACAAACAACAAACACTAGAGGCAAATGCCAGGCACATCAAGGACCAACATAAGGACACAGGAAAGCCTGGCCTGCTCCATGGGAGACAGAGAAGACACTGAGGAATGATGCTGAGGACAGGGGAGGTTTAAGCCTCTTTGTGTAAGTTTCCACAACTAAGAGTAAAGAGGAGGCCAGTACAGGCAGAGCCCAAAGAACTCACCAACACTTCCAGTAAAAAATGCAGTTTCAGATGTTTTACATGGGCAGATGGTGACAGACCAAGGGGTGACAGACCAAGTCCTAGTTTTAAACTAAAAGAGAAGATTTAGATTAGATATTGGGATTAAATTCTTCTCTGTGAGGGTGGTGAGGCCCTGGCACTGGGTGCCCAGAGAAGCTGTGGCTGCCCGTGGATCCCTGGAAGTGTCCAAGGCCAGGCTGGAACAGGGTTTGGAGCAGCCTGGATAGTGGAAGATGCCCCAGCCTGTACTGGTCAGAACCAGGTGCAGGACCTTACTGCACTTTATGAGCATCCCATGAGCCCACTCCTCTGTCAGTGTCCCTCTGGATGCTATCCCTGCCCTCCAGTCTCTCACCTGCACCCCTCAGTTTGGGGTCACCTGCAAACACACCAAGGGTACACTCAGTGCCACTGTCTGTGTCATTAAGATATTAACGAGTACTGGTCCCAGTACAGACCTGGGGAGGACAGCACTCATTACTGGTTTCCATTTGGCCACTGATCATAACCCTTTGGATGTGCCCATCTATGCAATTCCTCACCCATCCACCAGTCCATGCACCAAACTCAGCTCTCTGGATTCTCTCCAGTCTCCTGGGAAGGTGTCTGATGTCACTGACATGCCTTTGTTAGGAGGACAGACATCCCCACCTCAGGATCTCCCCCTTTTCTGTGTCACCAGGGGAGTGCACAAGGTTGTTCCCGCCTCACCTGCAGATTCTGGGCTCTTCTGGACCCTGCAGCTGCTCTCTCAGGAACCAAACTGGCCAAAACACCTTGTCCTCATTAATCCCAGCAATTCTTTTATCCTCTTTGCTCTCCTCCTGGTTCTCTACAGCTTCTAACACCAGCCTCAGACAGACCGGCCTCACTCTCCACCTCCAGTGTTGCTGTTTTTCGGGTGTCTCACATGGGTCTGCCCACAGCACCTTCTCCTCTCCTTGCACACTTCCTCCAGCCAGCCTTTAATTTAACGCCATCCCTCAGCTCTGTGTGATGATTCATAGTTCTGCTTTTCTATTCCTGGACTGTCTCCTGTCCAAAACGAAGTCTCAGCTTCTTTTCCCCTCCAGCATTTCAAGTGTGCACCCACAAGCCCAAGGTCCACATGACTAAAGAGAGCTGCTGCTAATCCCAGCTTTGTCCCATCTCCCCCCAAGCCCTTGGCTGCACAGGGCCTAGGGATGTCACTCAGACCCTGTCTTCAACTTGAGGACATGACTCAGACAGTAAGAGTTCACAGATTCTCCTTTCCCTGGCCTCACTTCTCATCCTGCCTGTCCCTAAAGCCCTGCACAGCTACACAAGTTCCAGTCCCTGAGACCTCCTTGTCCTCTGGCCACGCAGCCAAAGGCCCACAGCATCCACTCTGCATTGGCCACTATTGCTCCTTTTCCTCAAAAGTGCCTATAACCCATAAAACCCTGCCTCATCCCTATTCAGCTACAACAGTGCTGCCACTGGAATTATTTCCCTAACATCTCTCTTCAGCAGAACCTTCCCCCCAAATCCCCCTCTGGGCCCTCCTCTTCTGTCACATCAACTGCAAGCTGCCTGTCTTCCCCCTCCCCAATGCCTCATTCCATAACAACCATCCTTCCTCCACTGTCTCCCTCTCAAACCCTGCCAGAAGCTCCACTTCCCAGATGCTGAATTACAGCAAACACCTCCCCGCTTCCTCCTGTTTGTGCTTCATGTTGGAAAAGCTCTATGTAAACCACCTGAAATCACTTTATTCTCCTTTTCCAAAGAGCTCCTCGAAGCTCCCCCCCAGCTCTGTGCCCACCAGGAACACCCAAATTACCCCAGGTGAGGTGGCTGACACTAAATACCCAAAGCTGCCCAAAACCAAGAGCAGGAGCCAGTGAGCACTGAGCCCATTGTGGGAGCCAGGGCAAACAGCCCATGCTGGCCACCACGGCAGCCCCTGGAACTCCAGTACCAACTGGATCCCGCTGGGATTCCAGATGCAGCAGCTGGGAGCACGGCACAGAGCCCCGAGGCTGGAGTGGATTTCATCACATAGATCACACAGCCAGAACCAGATCTCACACATGACCCCAAGCAGGAATTCCCCAGTGACTCACAGCCAGGGCTTACTGAGTGGAGATGCAGCCCCACTGCAGCCACACACCCTGGACAGATGCAAACTTCTTTTTCCCTCTGCATGCCACGAGCTGGGGTGCTCTGTTCTGTCTGGAAATCTATTTCCTTAAGATTTGTGGGAATTCAGAAGCAGCAGGGTTTGGCTGTAATTGGACAGTGCGTCTGAAAGTCACTGAGGCAGGAGAGGTGAGCAGGTATGCAACAGGGCTTAATCACACAAACCTCTTTCCAGTAGGGAAGCAGCTAACATTATCTTAATTTTTACCTTTCCTGCCCCATAAGATTTCTTGCACTCACTACATCACTTCAGGATCACTATTCCACCTGAACAGGCACCCAGGAGTTCCATGCTCCCAGTGCTGCCCAGAGCTGCAGAGGCAGCAGGAGTGAGATGCCAGGTGTCTCTTCCATGAGGGGCAGGAATACAATGGACATGGATTCCCAATCCCTGCAGTGCTGCACGGCAAGATAACGACTTGCAGGAAGTCTTGGAGAGGATGGGATCACAAGGAGAAAAGGCCTCCTCCAGACAGAGAGGGATGTGGTAAGAGAATCACGGTACTGCTGAGATGCCCATCAAGTTGCAGAGCTCTGATCACAGGCTGGGGCACCTCTTGCATCCCTCAACTCCCAGCAGCCAAGCTTCTGTGCCAGCCCTTCAGCCACAGCTGCCCCTCCAGACCATGAGGCTGCTGCCTACCCCCCTCCACATCCACACCAGCTACAAGGGAATTTTAGCCTCAAGGCTGTACCCAACGCCCCAGGCACCAGATCCCCGGTGTAGGACCATCCCATGTCAGCCAGCCCAGCTGGAAACACAATTTGGGACCAGATCAGATATCATTTAGATTTAAATTGGCCACCCAAATGAAGCCAAAGTCCCATCACTAGCTCAGAACAAGCAGTCCGGATGCACCCAGGCCTTACATTCCCATCTCAGTGGGCTCCAGAGGAGGTGAGAGCCCAGCAGTGCCCAGCACTGGGAGGAGTCTATGCAGAAAGTGGACATGCTCTGTCAGGAGCTTTGGGAAAGCTCCTGAAAGTGAATGGCAGATGAATGATTCACAGTGAACTGCACAAAGCTGGCCCCACTTGCTCTGCTCCCACCAGGTACTCCCCAGCACAGCCCAGCAACCCCAGCCCCAGCACAGCAGGAATACACCAGGGCTCACCCCACAGCCAAGGCAGAGGCAGCTCTGGGGACAGGGTCACTGCTGTCCCTGCTCTGACAGAGGCCCAGATCAGGACATCACTGCTTGGAGCAACAGTCAGTGCAGAGCACCCCTAAACTGGAGAAGGTTTTGTGCAACCAAGCTGTGAAACTCCGGAGAAATCTGGAGTTTATGTTGGGACAAGAGTTACGTTGGGACTTCCCACAACAGCTGTGTTGGGAAGGCAGAGAGCCACCAGGACTGACATCACACTGACCCACGGCAAGCACAGGGAGCCCAGCCAGCATCTGGCCAAACACCCAGAGCGTGTCCCTGGAAGAGGCACCAGCCCCAGCCCAGGCACTGCTGGTGCTCCTGTCAGGGTCAGGAGATGGGCACACAGAGCTTTACCATCAGCTGCCACACAGCTCAGGTCTTCTCTGCCTCCCCCAGACCTGGCCAAGCGTGCCCCCTACTCACCACCCGCACTCACATAGTCACACCACAAGCAGCTGAGAACTGACTGAACCAAGCCCAACACATGCCTGGCTCCTGCCAGAGTAGCTCCTGATCACAGGGAGGGGTAGGTGCAGCTGTCAAGTGGGAAGAGCTGCACTGTCCCTGCCCACAGCAACCATGCTTGTACTGGATCAAGGGAACTGAAGCTGCAGCCACAGAGACTCCCAATTCTCTCCCGTCCCCAATTCCAAATCCTGTTCTTCCCCTGTGTGCCTTCACATCCCCAGATTTTCCTCTTTAGCCACAGTACTGAGTTCTTGCCCCCAGACCACCAGGAACCTTCACCTCCCCCAGCACAGCACCTACAACTCCATCCTGCTCAGCTCCCAACCATCACAACCATCCCACATCCTTCCTGCTGCAGTTCCACCATCTCTTCCAACTCCTATTGATCAGAGCATCAAGTAATGGCCTTTTCTGATTCTTCCCCGAGACCAGATTCTCCATCTGTAAGCTTGACAAGGTGAGAACTGCCCCTGGCAAAGATGCCTCCAGATTACTTGGGCCACAACATAAAACTAGGTAAAAACAAAGGATGTATTTGTTCAAGCCTGCTAAAGGCTCCTTCAGCTGTGCTTTGGCTCTTGCCTGTCAGTCCTGGGGGTCCAGTGTCTCCTGTCATATCAGAATCTGCCCCAGGACTCTCCCCAGGCAGATCCTTTTGCTTGTGCTGTTCATGCCAGGCAGGACACATGTAGGGGTGGAGGACCCAGGGCTCTCCCTTCCCAGCAGGTAAGGCAGCCCAGGAAGAACCTGCTCTTAGGAGCCTCTCCTGGGAGTCAGCCCTGAGACCTCAGCAGCCCTCACCCAAATAAGACAGAGTGCACGATCAGAACAGGAGCAGCCCTGAGAGCAGGAGCCCCTCTGATCTGATGCCAGGCTGGGATGCTCACCTGGAGAAGAGCTCCTTCCAGGGCCTAGAGAGGCTCCAAGAGAGCCAAAGAGGGTCTTGGGATAAGGGACTGGAGGTACAGGACAAGGGGCAATGGCTTCCCACAGACAAGAAGGCAGGGTTAGATATTGGTTAGATAGGATATTGAGAAGACATTTTTCCTTGTGAGGGTGGTGAAGCCCTGGCACAAGGTTCCCAGAGAAGCAGTGGCTGCTCCATTCCTGGAAGTGTTCAAGGCCAGATTGGATGGAGCTTGGGGCAACCTGGTCTAGTGGAAGGTGTCTCTGGATCACGGCAGGGGGTGGAACAAGATGGTCTGTAACCCAAACCATTGTCTGGTTCTATGATTTGCCCAGCCTCTCATTTTGTGATCTTTTAACCACCTTTGCAGTTAACCTCCAGCAAATCTGGAAAGCACAATGCCAGAGAAACCTTGCCCTGAACACAGGGGTAATACAGCAGGAGCCACATAGCTGCCCAGGAAGCCCAGCTCCGGCCCTGGAGCAGGGATGTACTGATGGCTTTGGAGTTTGCAGCTCCCCCTACGGCACCCCAGCCCCATGGCCTGTGGTTTCCCAGCCCTCGGGAACTCACAGGCACATATAAACAGGGCAGTTTTCTGCAGAGGTCATGGAATTAGCAGGAATAAGCTGGCTAAGCAGAATGCTCTCCTTCCCAAAGGGTGTAATTTACTCGGGGCTGATTCAGCAGAGCGAAGACATGGTGAGCCCTGTGTGCAGCCTGGCAGTGAGGGGCTCCCCGAGCCTGGCAGGACTGCAGGGCTCCAGCCAGGAGGGTCCTCACTGTCTCCAGAAGATCCTGCATCAGTGGCAGCTCCTGCCTCAGTTTGCTTTGTGAATCAGCACAGGAAGCAGGAGTCAGCTTCAAAAGACACTGGGAAAGGATGGAGCTGGAAGACTTGTGCTGGAACTGAACAAAATTATGAAGTTCAGCCAATTTAACTCATGAGAAAGAAAGACAGCAAAGTGGCCTCAGTAACTGGTACAAGCTTTAAACATGAAGACACTCAGTATCAAAGCAGTCTTTCCTAAGAGAGAAATG
Source organism: Cinclus cinclus (assembly GCF_963662255.1). Taxonomy (NCBI): domain Eukaryota; kingdom Metazoa; phylum Chordata; class Aves; order Passeriformes; family Cinclidae; genus Cinclus; species Cinclus cinclus. Next base: position 266,847 of record NC_085046.1, read on the forward strand.
CAGAAAATACCCAGGATGTTGGAGATGCCAGCGGGAAAAGTCACAGCAATGATTGACAGCAAGACAGGTTATGATGGAGTAAACTCCTGAAGCAGAGGCCCAGGTCTGTACCTCCAACAGGGCTTAACCAGAGGCCTTATTTTTAAAGGCTAAAATCCTGTGACAGGCTGTTTACACCAAGTGACTCAATGGTTCATGCTGGCCTCACAGTCAGCCAACAGGCAGGCTCTGGAGTGATATAGAGCCAGCAGTGGGGTAGCCCCTGCCCAGAAGAGCAGATGTGGAGGTCATGGACATCCAGGCTGCTCCCATTCTGCAGGGCTTCTCTTATCCCAAGACTCTGTCAGAGCAGCAACAGCTGAAAATTGTAGAGGAGAGCTTTTCCAAACTAACCCTGCTTCTTAAACTGCAGAGAGGAGCCCACATGGGTTTAGAGGCAGGTGGGAGAGTTGAAGAAAGACAATGAAGGGAAAAAAACAGGAGCTCCAGGTAAAGCTGACTACAGAGAGATTCCTGCTCCAGCTCCCTGGACACCGAGTCCTCACCATGGCTCAAATCCTCTCCAAGCTTTCCCAGAGAGCTGAGTTTTAGGTGGGCTGCAAGGCATGTGGACAACCACAAACATTAGAAGAAAATGCCCTAGCAAAAGCTCTGTTGAGGGAATCTCACCTACTTCTTATCTCCCTTCTAACTCTCCCTCCTGCCTTCACCACTTTACACACCCAGAAAACCTCTGTGCAACCATCTCTTCAGCCCCACATCATGATCTTCTGCAATGCCATCTTGCTGTGCTGTCTCTCCCAGCTGTCCATAGATCCATGCTGGTTCCTGCAGCCCCATGCTGCTCACAGCCTGTCCAGCATGTCTCTCAGGTAACCCTCTGCACCAGAGACACCACTCGTCCTCCTCAAGCTCGCATTCTGGTCACTGCTCAAAGTTCATTTCTAGGAAAGAAATTAAGCACCATGCAATTACCGCTCTAATTATAAACTCTATTAATACGGTTCTGTCTGTAGCCTGTCCCAGAGTCATGACGATGGAGGTCACATTTCCTGTGAGCAGGGCTGTACCAGCCCCAGGTTGGTATCATTTTCCTTTATGCAGATATTAAATCTTTTATAGAACTCAGCAGCTTGCAGCAGTCTCCACAACTTGGCAAGGAAAGCAGCCTGGGATGAGGGAATTGCTTTTTGCAAGCCCCCTGAAAAATTTGGTGGTTAGAAACTACTGAAAACCTCCATGTCCTGCCTGTGATGCAGCTGATGCTGGTGACCAGCCCAACCTACCACCACCCCCAGCCCCACTGCCCCTCAACTCCTCAGCTCCCATCACCTCCAAATTAAGCTCCAGCTCAAGGAGGAGACCAAAACAGAGCAGATTTCCCTTTCTTCCCACAGTGGCACCACCAATGCCGACCACAAGCAGGCACAGCTGGCTCTCACCCCATCGTGGTCTCCAAACTCCTCAGGAAAGGCTTGTTCCCCCAGCCTGGGGGGCTGGCAGGGCTCTGGCTGCAGCAGCCCCCAACACCCACTCCACCCCCCTCCTTGGCAGAGCCACACTGTCACAGACAGCCCCCCCCCCCCCCCCCCCCCGGCTCTGTAGAGCTCTGCCAACGCCCCTGACTCCACTGCTGGCACGGCTGCAACAGTGACACCCTTGTGGTGACACCCCTGCAGGGACACTGGCAGCCCTGGCCCCAGCAGAGGGTGGGCACTTGAACCCCCTGCCCCCCTGCAGCATAGCACTGCCTTTGACTTTCCCCCTTCAAAAATGAAGGAATCGCCTATAGGATAGGAATCTGGCAGGAGGACGTGAGCAAGTCTTGCAAGACCCAGTGCTCAAGTTTTTTGGAAACTGAATTTGGGGTTTCACTGGCAACTTCCATCATGGATTTTCAGACCATGAACCATTGTTCCAGTCACCAGTTCTGATCTTCAGATCAGGAACATCAAGAAACAAAATCCTCTTCCAGACATTTCTGTATCAAACCCCAAACCTGCAGTTTAGAAAGAAATTCCCTTCCAGCCCAAGTCACTTCACAGAATGCTAACATCTCCAGCAAGGCTCTTCCAGCCATTAATTAACCCCTGTTAATTCACTCACACACACCTGGTAACGGGTCATAGGTAACTGTATAATCACAGCACACGTTTCTCCAGGATCAGGATTCCTCCCAGTGCCTGGCAGGTATCAAGGGAATGCAGCCCAGACAAGGAAATCTGTGGGATTCCTGCTGCAAATCCACAGGGAAGGCTCAGAAGAGACACGATGGGGCCATGGCTTGAGCAGGCAAAGCCCCAAGGATCTGCGGCCTCTGGCACCATTCCACAGCCCTGTGGACACAGGTGAGCCATGCCACAGCCAGCCAGGTGCAGGGCACCACTGAACCCTCACTGGGGTGACACGGGGTGGGTGCTGCGGGGAGCCCCGAGCACCTCAGCAGCACACTGAGGCCGGTGTGTGTGTTCACACCTTCCCGAGCAACAGGAGGAACCACGCAGCAGAGGAGTTGCTAAGAGACGCGTGCCTCCCACCACCGTGCCCAGCACCCACTCCCAGGGCTGGGGGTGCACAGCCAGCACCCCGGGCGGCTCAGAGCCCTGCAGAGGGACAAGGGGCAGGGACACGGTGCCCGGCATTGCTCTGCCCACAGAGGTGACCCTGGGAGCACCTCAGGCACGGCCCCACCATGTCTCAGCTGGCAGCTCCTTTTCCTCCACAGTGCAGGAGCCACACACAAGATCAGATCGTGTCACCACTGACCTCGGGGCTCCCACCACAGCTGTCATCAGAAGCACAAACAAGGAGAGCCGCAGGAGCCCCATGACAATGGATACAGCACAGTCCTTCCCCACCAGCTGCTGTGACTCCCCCAGCTGGGCTGGTGGGACCCCAACTGAGCCACTGCCACGGCCTGTGCCAGCCTTGTGCTCCCACCCATCTCTATCCGAGTACCTTTCCTCTTCTCTTCGAATTCCATCAACCCAACAGATTTCTGTGGCTGAAGACCTCCACAAAGGCAGAAAGGCCCCTCCAGCACCAGGCCTGGCTTTTACATCCTCCCCGTCTCAACCTCACTGAGTGTCCTTTGTCCTTGCACCACGAGGCCGATGAAACAAATTCTGTGATTTACATTCCCCCAACCCATGCAACCTTTCAGTCCATCTTCCTTTCCTCCTTTTCATAGAAACCCAGAAGGATCGAAGTGGGATGCAAGCCTCCAGATAAGCACCCAGGCTGTTGCCCTCATGCAGCATCACCATGGTGGCCAGCACCCCTATAGCAGGGCCACCACTCCCAAAAACACCTCGTGTGCCCCTGCGGTGACATTCCTGGCATGAGGCAGTCGGAACGGAGCTAAGCACACTGCCACCAAGCTGAGACAACAAAACCCAGGGCAGGGAAACGGCAGTGCCTGGCAGGCACCAAACTGCACCAGGGCTCCCAACACAGACCAAAGGCACCCGCGGCCCTGTCGCCTTCCCTGCTGTGGGCCAGCTGCAGAAACCTGGAGGTTTGGGCTCACCGAGGGCAAGAGGGGCCCTTAGGCTGGGGGACTGCCAGCCCACATTGGGCCTCAGCACCGCACGATCAACCTTCCCCTGTGCTCGGCTCCACCGCAGCCACTCGCCCATCCTGGCCTCCAGCTCCATCCCAGTCCCCCCCTCCCATCTCAGCCCCCCGGCTGCACCGTAGGCCCTCACCGACGGTGGTGCCCCAGCTCCATCGCAGCCCCTCGACTCCATCCCAATCCCCCAGCTCCATCGCAGCCCCTCGGCACCACTGCATTTCCTCAGCTCCTCTGCAGTTCCTCGGCTCCATCCCTCCCCTCGCTGCCGGTTCCCGGGACGCGGGCTGCAGTTTTCCGCATTTCTAATGTTAACGGGCTCCAGCGGATCCCGTTCCCCGTCGACGCCGAGTACGAACCCCCCCCTCCCCCCGCCCCGATGCCGGACCAGAGTCCGCCCCCGCCCGCCGCTCCCGGCAGAGGCCGCGGGCGGAGTCCCCGGCCCTGCGCAGGCCCGGCCGCGACCACCATCGCTGCGGGGCCGGGCCGGGCCGGGGGCGGCTGACGAGCACGTCCCCTTCGGTCTCTCCCTCCCGGCCCGCCCGGCCCCCGCAGCCGATGGCGGAGGCGCAGCTCCCGTAAGTCCCGGCACCGAGCAGGCCGCGCCCGCTCCCCCGCGCCCCCGGCCCCGCCGCCGCAGGGCCCGGCGCGATCCCGGTCCCGTGGGCAGGGCCGGGCCGGGCCCCGCGGGCGGCAGCGGGCGCAGGTGCAGCAGCGGTGGGGACAAAGGCGACGGCGCGGCCGGGCCGGCTTGGTGCCCCGCTGCCGGTGCCCCGCTCGGTGCCCGATTGCCGGTGCTCACCCTCGATGGAGATGACGTGCTCGCGGATCTGGCTCTGCAGCGCCAGGTCCTCCACGCGCTCGATGAGGTCGTAGATGGCGTAGATATTAGGGTGCACGGACTCGAAGCGCCCGATTTCGGCGCGGATCGCGGCCGAGTTGGAGAGCCCGAACTGCGGCGGGGGCGGCCCGCCGGGCTGCGGCCCCGAGGGCCCGGGCACGGGCACCGGCACCGGCCCGCCCGGCGCCGCCAGGCTCTGTTGCTGCCCGGGGCTCTGCCCGGCGCCGCCCGGGAAGTTCATCGCGGCGGCGGCAGGGCCGGTCAGCGGCGCGGGGCTCCGGGCAGCCGCTGCATGGCCGCAGCCGCGTCCTTCCGCGGGTCCCCCGGGCTCCGCCGCCGCCCCCGACCGCCTCCCGCCCGCCCCGCCCCGCCCCGCCCCGCCCCGCCCCGCCCGCGTCAGCGGGACCGGCGCCGCGGCGGGCGGGGAACGCGGGCAGCGAAGGCGGCAGAGCGGGAGCGGAACCGGGACTGGGGAGGGGGAGTGGAGGACTGTCGCTGCCCGGCCCCTGCCCGCCCGGTACCACGGCGATGGGCACTCGCCTCCCTGCCCAGCCTGGAGCCCCGTGTGCCAGCCCTGCCCCCGGCTGCGCCTCAGAGGTGATTTCCTCGTTAATCACCCCAAGGTCGTTAGTGAAGCTGTGGAACGTGACCGGTCCCGAGAAGTTCCTGGGTGCCCCCCAGCTGCTGCTCCACTGCGGTGGGGTCTCCTCCCTGGTCGCCCCCCGCCCACAGGCCGACTGCTGTCACCCTGCTCTATGCTCAGCACAGGCTGCTCCGGGCCACTCCGGTGAGGGCTGGCGCGATGATGGAACTGCCCAGGGGACCACTGTGGCGACAGTCCAGCCATCTCAGGACATGCCTGTTGGGCAAGGACTGACACGCCTCCCGTTGTGCCCATCCCTAAAACAGCTGGCATGGGGTGACCTGTGGCACAGGGAGGCTCTAGCTGGACACAGGACTGGCAGCCCTTGGCTGCATCTTGGGAGCCAGTGGAGGTCGCTGGGGCATCACTGGGGATTATCTGAAATCTTCCAAATGGCTGAGAAACATAAAAAGCCAGAATAATGGGCCCTGGCAGATTAAATGAAAAAAAAGTGAAATTTGGGAGAGGAGAAGGAACAGAAAGGTGAGCACCTGAGAGAACCAAGATTGCAATGGATTTCTCCTTCGGTGCGACTGGGACCAGAGTCGTGGTGGGCAGCAATGCCCCAGTGCCAGAGGGGCTCAGGGAACAGCGGGGAGCTGGTTCCCACCCTCTGCCCTTCTCTGGGTGATGGTGGGAAGGGTTGGAGGAGGAGGAAGACAAGGAGGGAGAGGACAGCAAGGAGGAGAAGAAGGAGGAGAGATCTCTGGGAAGTTTCTAAATGCCTCCCGGCTCCGGAATCCTCTGTGACTCGGCAGTCGGTGCTGAGGTGTGTGGGTGGGAGAAACACCTCCCTGCACTTTCCCCTCCCTCTTGTGCCCTTCCAGCATTCCTTGAGGGCATCCCAACCGTCTCTGCCACGAGAAGGGATTTATTAGAAAACAACTTTTATGAGGGTTTTTTTGAAAGTATTTAGAAAATCTGTATCTGTTACAGCACCGGTGCCCCCTCACTCTGTGTGTTCCCGTCACCTACACACCCACCTGCATGCGCCCCAAGTTTTCCAGAGGTCTTTGAAAGATCTGTGAGTGGCAGCTCTGCTCACCGGGAGCTTCCCTGAGTGTCTGAAGGGATTACATCCATATGGGCTATGCAGGGCCATCCCACCACTCCGACACAACAGTGCCTGGCTGTGCAATGGCCTTTCTCCAGCCTTTTTTTTTTGGTCCTTGCTCATGGCCTTTTTCTCCAGCTTCTGCCATCACCATCATCATCATCATCCCAGAATGGTTTGGGTGGGAAGGGACATTAAAGCCCATCCAGTTCCAACCCCTGCTGCAGACAGGGACACCTTCTACCAGACCAGGTTGCTCCACAGCCCCTCCAGCCCAGCCTTGAATACTTTCAGGAAAAGGGCAGCCGCAGCTTCTCTGGGCAACCTGCGCCAGGGCCTCACCACCCTCACAGGGAAGAATTTCTCCCCAGTGTCCCACCAAACCCTGCCCTCCGTCAGTTATCATATGAACATTTATAAATTCTCTCCATTTCAGCACCTCTGAATGTCCGGACACCCCTCGTGCAGCTACCTACACCATATCACCCTCTCAGTCAGGGATTCCAGGATTTATCCCTGGTGGGGTCTGGAACATCATCCCTCCCTAACCCTCACCTGGCTGAGGCCGCAGCACAGAGGAGTTGAGGGGGCTTTCCCCTGACAGGTGGGCCCTGGCCACGCCCACATCCCCTGCCCCTACCTCCTCTTCTTTCTCCTCCTTTGCCTCCTGCTCCTCCTCCTTCTTATCTTCTTCTCCTTCCTTCTCCTCTGGCCGAGATATACAATGGCCACCCCCCTGCCCCAGCTTCTTGTGCCCCACGAGGGTATTCACAGACCACCCTGAGCTGACAGCTTAGGTCTCCTTGGGCCACCAGGATCCTCCAGCACCGGGGATCCCATGGGTCCCCAGCACCCAGCAGGACACAGGGCACAAGGATGGGATGAGACATGGGCGAACACTGGGATGGAGCATCACCCAGCCCCAGCCTGTGAAGGTGGGACTCTGGCCCTGCCAGGGACCCCCAGTCAGCACTGGGGCCAGTACTGGAGAACTGGAGCCTGGAGTGTTGCAGAGGTGCAGAGGGAGCAGAGCAAGCAGATGGAGCTGGGGCTTTGCAAAGGGATGGGAAAACCCAGGAGAGAAGTTCAATATGCTGAAAAGGCAGGAGAGGGTGGGGACGAGTGGAGGCTTTCAGGAGCAAACATTCCCTCAGGGATGGCCAACCACCTGCCCTCTGCAGACACAGGCCACTTGAAGATGTAAACTGCTTTTCAGGATGGATTTCACCCTCAGATCATGAACTTTCTCTGCTCCATCTGAAACACTTCCATCTGACGTTGCAGTTTGTGAGTGCCTCAAACCATTGCCGCTGCCAAGAGGAGCTGCCACCTTCTCCTGCCACTGCTCCCACCCCCGGACCTGCCACCCTGGTACCCGTGGTGCCCGTGGCAGTGGGGTGGAGCAGGAGGGGTGTGAAGGTCCCTTCCCTCCCAAACCATTCCATGACACCAGGCGTTGCCAGAGCCCGTGTGGGGCAGCACGAGGGTCCCCACAGCACACTTGCAGTGTCCAGCCAGGATGCAGGGCTGGGGAGCAGCACCCCCAGAACAGAGCTGAGGGGAGATCAAGGCCCAGAGCTGAGCTTCAGTCAGTGTCTGAGCAAAATGGGCAGAGACGGGGGTCCCAGGGGCTCTCCATGACTTTATGGATTCTCAGTGCACTGGGACACTGAGGGGTTTGGTTGCTCTTGCAATAAAAACTGGGGCTTGCTTTCTGTGGGGACATCTCTGTGAGGACAGCTGGGGGACACTGCTGCTCTTTCCCAGACTCAGGGGAGCAGGAAATTCCATCCGTCTCTGGGAGGCTCGGGCTGCCCGTCCTCCTGTGCACCAGCATAGTTGTGGCTCCTGTTCCCAAACACATCGGGGGCACTTTGCTGCATGGTAGCATCGGTTCAGGGGGAGAGAGGTGTTTAATGTCATCCTCCAGTGACAGGGACTGTTCTCTCTGGGCTGGGGATCAGCCAGCAGCTTTCCCCGGAATAGCTGCAGCTCTTTAATCTCACTCTGGAGCATGGAGGTACCAGCCTTAATCCCATCCAGATCCGCACCATGTGGCTGTCAAACGGCAAATCCAAAATGCACTGCTCAGTGGCTGGAGCATCCCGCTGTGTCCCTGCCACAAGGCTCTGGGCAGCTCTGGGTGTGGAGCAGAGAGGAGCAGAGTGTCCCACCCAGAGGTCATGTCCCCTTGCCGTGCCAAGGACACAGCGTGGCTGCTGGCCTCGTAGGGTGAGCACAGGCCAAAGGACCGTGGCTGGCTCTGTGCCTTGTTGTGACCCACCACAACACCATCAGCCATCTCACACCTCCCCGTGGGTTTTGGTGACACCTGGGACATGTTCCACTCCAGGTGTCCACCTGCCCATTGAGGGGCCCCGGGTTCCTCTTCTGGGCTGGGTGGGTGGGTGGCATCAGCACTGCCTGTCCGCAAACCAGGGACACCACAGGGTGGACATCCATGTCTGGGGTGGTGTCCCAGTGTCCCCTGTGCCCCACTGGAGCAGAACCCCTCTGTGACCCCTCTCTGGTCACAAGCCCGGAGGAGCTGGACTGTCTGAATACGTGGGCTTTGGGAAAAGAGGCTGAAAATGGAAAAAGGTGGATTAAACCCCCCTGGGCACTGTGGAGGTCCTGACCAGAGATCAGGGTCCACAATCCCAGGAAGGCCTGTGGGACAGGAGGGGGCTCAGCCCAGTCATGGGGGGAGACCACCGGGAGAAACACTGAGGAATGGTGAAATGGCGACTAAAGAGGAAACAGAAGGGGGGGACCATGAACCCTGGAGAAAACACAATGGGGCAGCCCTTCTCCTGGGAGTGTTTTCCCCAGTATCCAACCTGAACCTCCTCTGGCACAGCTTGAGGCCGTTTCCCCTTGTCCTATCCCTTGTTTCCCAACAGCAGAGCTCAACTCCCACCTACCCTGTCAGTGACTTGTGCAGAGCCACAGGTTCCACCTCAGCCTCCTTTTCTCCAGGCTGAGCCCCCTTTCCCAGCTCCCTCAGCCTCTCCTGGGGCTCCAGACCCTTCCCAGCTCCATTCCCTGCCCTGGACATGCCCCAGCCCCAGCGGGGCTGAGCTGCAGCAAGGGGCTGGGACACCTGTGGGAGTCACTATGAGGGGGGTCCTTACCCTGCTGACCCCTGAGACCACCTCACTGCCACTTGCAGAGCCTGGGCAGGGCAGGGAGTTCCCACCTCCAGGACTAGACATCACTTTAGATCACCAGTCTGTCAGGAGAATATAGAAAAATCCAATGGATTCAGAGCAGCCCTGGGCAGGGCAACATGAACTGCTGGTTCCTGAGCAGCAGATTTAAGGAACACAATCTGCTAATCTTTCCTGGGAAACTGAAGGTGACTGGATGACACTGGAGAAGTACTTTCAAGGGAATATTAAGCAGCTTCTTAATCGAGGCAGAGAGGATGGAAAAGTGTCACTCTCCACTCCCTGGGAGCTGAAGCCAGACAAATCCACAGTGACAACGAGACACTAGATTTATCAGGGAGGGGATGAACCTCTGGATAAACCTTCAAATCTGAGCAGACAGAACCCCTCCAGCAGAGGATCTGGGCTCATCCCAACATCGGGAAGGGATAAATCCTGTTTCTCTGCCTGCACGGATCAGTCATGGTTTAAATCTGCTGCTGCTGTCACATCCCTTGCTCTGACAGCCCTGGGATCTCCTGGGCACCTGGCAGCTCCAGGCTGGAGATGGGTTTTGCCTTACTTGGAGTGGGGATCCCTCACCTGCAGCCCTTCCTTCCCACCCAGAGGCAGATAGAATCCCAGAACAGAAATCATTAATTCCCTCCTGGGAGGCCCCCAACCCCAGATATCTTCAGCAGGAAGGGGCTGCCCTGGCACGCTGATGCCTCCTGGTTTCATCCTGATTTTTTTCCCAGGAAAAATAATATGGAGAATAAAATCCCCATGATGATCCCAGGAAAGGTCAGTGCCATACCAGAGAGGGACACACAGAGGGTTCGCCTTGGGGACAGGGGACATTGTTGCCCAAAATTTCCCTTCTACCCACAATTGTCCTTTGTGGGAGAGTCAGTTTGTTCCCATCTCCCCCATCCCTGTTGCCATATTTCTATGGTTGGTTCACCTAAAATTAAGAATTTTTGACATAAAACTAATAACTTTTCACTTAAAACTAAGAATCTTTTACCTAAAGCAGACAGTTTCTAGCCTAAAATTAAGACCTTTTCACCTAAAATTAAGATTTTTTTCACCCATAATAAAAGATTTTAATCAGGGCCTGCAGGTGGCTTTGGGCACTCCTGGGAATTCACAGCTCCAGAATCACTGAGGATAGAAAACTCTCAGAGATGCCCAAACCCACCCACCCTCAGCATGGCCGTGGCCACCACTGCCCATGTCCCCAAGTGACACATCCACAGAAATTTAAACCTGGGAGTATCTAGAGTATTTGGGAGTGGCTGGAGCCATACTGGGGGTAACTGGTATTACAGCAAGCAACTGGAACTACAGTGGGGGAAATGGCATCATACTGGGGCTAACTGGGTTCATACTGGGAATTACAGCAGGAGCAACTGAAACCATACTGGCAGCCGCTGGGATCATACTTGGGAGCAGCTGGGCCCATGCTGGCGTAACACTGTGAGCACAGTGGAAATGCCAGGGAACATACTGCAAGTTACTGGAGTAATAGCGGCAGTGCCTAGGGGGGCTGGGATCACATAGGCAGTGACTGGAGGTAACCGGGATTACACCGGGAGTGCTTGGCGCCGGGCCGGAACTACAACTCCCGGCGTGCTCCGCGCGGCGACCACTGCCCCGCCATGGCTCGTACACTCGGGACTACATATCCCATCGCCCCTCGCGCCCGGCCGGAAGCGGCGCGATGGCGGCCCGAGCCCGGTCCGGTGCGGCCGTGGCCCCGGCCCCGGTTTCCCGCGACCCCGCGGGCTGAGGCCGCTCCCGCCCGGTACCCTCTCCCGGTGCGCCACCCGGTCCTGCCATGGCGCTCATCGAGGGCGTCGGTGATGAGGTGACGGTACTGTTCACGCTGCTGCTGGCGGCCGCCGTGCTGGGGCTCGCCTGGGCCTCCACACGCGCTCCCGAGCCCGCGGCGCCGGCGACTGAGGCGGCCCCGAGCACGGTCCCCGCCGAGCGCAAGGCCCCCACCCCGGCCCAGGCCCCTGCCGAGGGAGCGGCGGCCTCCGATGAGGCGGGGGGGCTGCGGCACCGGAACCCTCCCGCTGCCACCCCCGAGGGCCCCGCCGAGCCCACGCTAGTGCTGCGGCTCAAGTTCCTGAACGACACGGAGCGCCTGGCGCGGGTGCGCCCCGGGGACACCGTCGGTGCGCTCAAGAGGTGAGGGGGTGTGGACAGGGGCGACTTGCCCCGCCTGGGGAGTCCCCGAACCCCACCGGGCGTCCCTCCCCTCCCCGCAGCACCTGGCAAGGGACAGCGGGTGGCCCGGGGCAGGTGGCCTGTGCCCGGATAGCTGTGCCTATCCCTGGCGGGGCTGTGCGACAACCCAGCCTGGCAGGTGACACCTGGGGTGGCTGATGGGCACGTGCACGCTCGGGTGTGTGGGCAGGGCAGGGCAGGAGGGTGCGTTGGCAGGGAGTGAACAGAGGGGACTGTCCTGGCAGGTGACAGCTGGGTTGGGCACAAGTGTGTGGGATCAGGTGTGCAGGGTAGGATGGGGGGGTCAGGGTGGGCACATTCATGGGATGTGAATGAAGAAACTGGCCTGGCATGTGACACTTGGGGTGGCTGATGGGGACACGCAGGTTCAGCTGCACGGGTGGGCACTGTCACAGGAGGTGGGTGAGAGGGGCCTGGCCTGTCCTGTCAGCGGTGTGACCCGTGTCCCTGTCTCCTCCAGGACCTACTTCCCCGGGCAGGAGCAGCAGGTGCGGTTGATCTACCAGGGGCAGCTGCTGCGTGACGATTCCCAGAGTCTGGCGGGGCTGCACCTGGGCCACCTGAGTGTCCTGCACTGCCACCTGTCCCCGCCTAGCGTGGCCCCCGCGGCTCCCGGCACGCCCGGTCCCCGCAGCCCCGCGCCCGCCGCGCTGGGCGTGGGCAGCCTGGCGCTGCCGCTCTTCGTGCTGCTGCTGGCCCTGCTCTGGTACCTGCAGCTGCAGCACCGTCACGTCTTCACCGCCACTGCCACCACCTGCCTGGCCGGCCTCACCCTGCTCATCACCTTTGTGGCCTTCGCCATGTACCGCAGATAGCGCGGCCCTGACCAGCACCTGGGACACGAGGGACCTAGAGCCACACCTGGGACATTTAAGAGTCTGCCCAGGCCACCTGGGACATGGAGGGCTCTGCATTCAGCCCGCTCAACATATCGGGGGCACGTTGGGCCTGCCTGCTGCACCTGAGGTGGGGGGACTGGGCCTTGTGCTGTGTCCCCCACAGGCCCAGGAGTCCCGAGCAGGTGTCCAACCACACCCTGTCTGCACACAGGGGCTGATGCAGGAGTAGGGGCTCAGCTACCTCGGGGGGGGGGGGGGGGGGGTCCCGGCATCCCCTGTCCCTGCATGGAGTATCCCCCCAGCCACTCCATCTGCAGTAGCCCCTCGGGTACAGTCCTGCTCGGGGTGGTGTCTGTGCCCACAGAGCTTCTCCTCGTGGGAATACAGTTTGGCTGCTCCTGGGGGGCTGCATCTGGGATCCCGGTGCCTGGGGAGTGACATGAGCCGTGGGGTGCGCTCTTGAGGTCCCTGTGCCGGGGGAGGATCTGTGCTCCCAAGCGGTCCCGGTGCCGGGGGTGACTGCACTCCCCACTGTCCCGGGGGTTCCGATGCTGTCGTAGGGGGTCCCACTCCCCACCGCCGTTCCGATTAAAGCGGAAGGACTGTGACCGGCCGTGGCGTCCCGGCTGTGCTGCGCCGTGGGTCGGGGAAGGTGGCGGGGGGTGACCGGGGACACCGGCCGGGTTGAGGGGCGGGGCTCGGGAGGGGGCGGGGTCTGATGCCTCCCGCCACGCGCTCCGCAGGGCCGTAGCGCGCCTGCGCTGACGGCACCGCCCCGCTGTGTATGGAGCTCTCGCTCATTGGCGGAGGCGCGGCGCTGGTTTGCGCGCCGGCCCCGCCCCGGAAGTGTCGCGCGTGGGGCGGGGCCGCAGGAAGATGGCGGCGGGGCTGCGCTCTCGGGCCGTGTTCGTGCCCCGGCGGCGCTGAGTGGCGGCATTGGCGGCGGGACCAAGCGGCCGCCAGCGCCATGTACGGCCGGGATGGGCCGGGCCGGGCCGAGCCGGATGGGGGGCAGGGAATCCCGCGGGGGGGGGTGGGCAGGGTGGGCCTGCTGCCGATGGAGGTCGGGGTATACCCGGCAGAGGGGCGGGCGCTGTGGGGCGGGGGACACCGGGCAGGCCGGAGGTCCCGGCACCACGGAGTTGGGCAAGGCGACGGGCCCGGTGTTGGCGCGTTGTGCGGGCGGGGGCGCGGATCCCGGTAAGTGGGGGGAGCGCCTGCCAAGTCGGGGAATGCCCGCGGCCGCCCGTGCCCTCCGCCGTCCCAGCGGTCACGCCCCCACCGGTTTGTCCCGCAGGGTCCTCCGGAGCCGCGGAGCCCTCCGCGCCGTGCCGCCCCCGCCATGCTGTGCCCGCTGCTGTGCCCATGGCTCCGCGCTCTGACCCGGGCGGGCCCGCGGGGCCCGGCTGCCCGTGAGCGCCGCGGTGCCGCGATGTTCCCCGCCTGCTGCTGCGCCGGCAAGGCCAGGCCGCGGCTGCTGCTGCCCCTGGACCCCTACGGCCATGGGCTGCTGCCGACCGTGCACCCGGACGGCGGCCGGGGCCGGGCCCACGGCAAGAGGAAGAGCTGGAACTTCATCCATGAGAAGATGAGCTATGACACCTTCTTCACCATGAAGCGGCTGATTGAGCGCTCACGCAGCGTGGGCGAGGTGCTCCGCTGGGTCACGCAGAACCCGGGCAAGGTGTCGGCTAGTCACTACCCCATAGCGCTTCACAAGCTGGGCCAGCTCCTGCAGCAGCAACCAGGGCCGCCCATGGGGGCTGGGGACAGCCGTGGGCCCGCGGGGCAGGTGCTGGAGCAGCCGGAGTTCCACGTGCTCTGCCAGGCCATCGTTAGCGGCTGCGCCAAGTTCGACAACTTCAGCATCGTCAACTGCCTGTACGCAGCAGCTGCGCTGGGTGAGCCACCCCGGGGGTCTCAGGCAGGGTGGGGGGCACAGCGCTGCAACAGCAGCCAGGGCCTGGCTCTGGGGGTATTTATGTAGTGCTGGATTTGTGGCAGACGGAGCTGTGACCCTTGGGGGCTCAGCTCAGCAGGGATGCTCTGCTCTTCCAGAACAGGAGGGCTTAGTGTCCCTAGCTGAGCAGGAGGTTGATGCTGGACAGCTCTTGGCAAGATGTGTATCAGCCACTCCTGGGCTGTGTCTAGTTCCAGCTTGAGTTGCAAGCCCTGAAAACCAGGGAATACCTGAGTACCGATGGGGGAGACCATGGGTTTGGCTGAATTCTTGGAGGGCACAAGCCCCATGTCACTGGGTGTTTGTCTCCCACTGTGTGGGAGAGAGGGTTTGAGGTATTTGGGTTCCTGTGCAGCTTCTTTGGGGTGCTACTATGCTGGGGAGGGTGCGTCCTGAGGAGCTGTGTCCCAGGGAATACTGCATCCTGGAGGCACCTCCTTCTGACTGGGTGACCCTGCAAGTTCTGCTGCAAGGAAGGGGATGGGGTCTACATCTAAAAAAGAGTGGAGCAGGGCAGTAGGGGGAATCTTTCCCTCTGCCCCACTCAGTGGGGCCTTACCTGCAGTGCTGCTTCCAGCTCTGAAGCCCAGCAGCAGAAAGACTTGGAGTGAGCCCAGAGGAGATGCTCTGGGAGCTGGAGGGGGACTTTGAACAAGGGTCTGGAGGGACAGGAGAATAGAGAACGGTTTCCCACTGAGAGCAGGGGTAGGTGGGATATTGGCAAGGAATTCTTCCCTGAGAGAGTTGGGAGGCCCTGGCACAGGGTACCCAGAAAAGCTGTAGCTGCCCCATTCCTGGAAGCGTCCAAGTCCAGGTTGGACATTGGGGTTTGGAGTGCCCTGGGCTAGTGGAAAGTGTCCCTGGTCATGGCAGGGGGTGGGACTGGATGATATTTAAGGTCCCTTCCATCCCAAACAATTCCAGGATTCCACGATCTGGCGGGTGCCTGCCCTTCTGCCCACGGCTCCCCCCATCCTGTTCTTGCTGGGCCAGGGCTCGGCGGAGCCGCCCGGCCGTGGTTGACGCAGTAACTCGAGCCCCTGCCGGGCTGGGGGGGGCCGGCTCTGCCCGGCGCCGGGTGTTTGTTGACACTGAGCCGGAGCTGCCGGCTCCGCTGGCCTCGCCAGGCTCCCCGTGCTGGGCCCCCCACAGCGCTGCTGTGCCCCCCACTTTGTTCTGCCCCCTTGTCCCTCATTAACACTAACTCCAGCTTTCTTTTGAGGCCTTTTTACGGAACAAAGCGACTGCTCAGACCAATTCTGCACGTTCCCCCTCCTGAGTTCTGATTAACAATAACCCGCAGTGACTGGCCCTGTGCTACCCTGCGGCCTGTGCCCGCCCAGATCCTGGGGTGATGGGGAGCTCCGGGACCCCCCAATGCTCTCTGCCTTTGCTGAGGAGATCCCTCCTGACAGCCAAGGCACTGAGCCTTTGCCCAGGCCTGGGTAACACGTTCTGAGCTGAAGGGAAGCGTTTCCTTGGGAGCCAGGTCACACAAGCTGAAGCTGAGCTGAGAAACAGGAGAAGGTCAAAAAAGCCAAAGGATTAGTCCCTGCTGGAACAAACAGGTTTAGTTTGGTCACATGGGATGTCATAGTTGTTTTCCAACCACAGTTTTTTATAATGAACTTTTTGAGATGAGTTTTGAGTGCCCAGAGCCCCTGGAAGTGTTTCATGCCAGGTTGGTTAGGGCTTGGAGCAATCTGGTCTAGTGGAAGTATCCCTGCCTGTGGCAGTGGGCTGGAGCTGGATGGGATTTAAGGTTCCTTCCAACCCAAAACAGTCTGAGATTTTGGGATTCTATGAATTATTTGTCTTTGAGATGTTTGAGAGTTAGGAAGTGAGCCTTGCTACTGTGGCTGAGCTGCAGGGCTTCCATTACAGTGGGATGGGTGGGAATGACCCCACAGCTCCACGCAGTGTTTTCCATGGTTCAGATGCTCTGATGCTCTGCTGGTGCTTTGCCTTCCCCTCTGTTCCCTTTCTTGGTTTGGTCACTGACCCAGCACATCCGTCGAGCTCTAGAGGTGGTTGTGCCATGGAGCTGAGGTGTGCCCGTGGGGCTGAGCCATGCCCAGGATGTGAGCCGTGCCCATTCCTCTGCAGGGCTGCCCGGGGAGTCTCCACTTGTGCGGGTGCTGGAGGACGAGTCCCGCAGCCGCCTGGGCCGCTTCAACCAGAAGGACGTGTCGATGGTGTTCAGCAGCGTGATGCGGCTGCACCCCTCCAGCCCCCACCCGCTGGTGGAGTCCTGCCTCAGCAGCCTGGAGCGGCACCTGGAGAAGGAGCGGCACCCCCAGACCCTCTTCCTGCTGCTCTCCTACTACCGGCTGCGGGCGCAGGCGCTGCAGGGCCACGCGGCCTCCGACCAGCAGCTCATCAACAACCGCAAGATCCTGCGCCTGGTGCGGCACACGCTGGGCCAGGTGAGCGCCATGAGGGAGCACGAGTTGGCGCTGCTGGATGAGATGCTGGCCCTGTGTGCCCAGGAGGCCAACAACAAGGCCCTGGAGGCCATCTTCAGCTCCCAGCTCTTCTATGAAAACCGGCAGGAGCGCTTCATTCGCAGCATGGCAGGTGAGGGGTGCCCAGGTGGGCTCCGGCGTTGCTACCCGCACTTGGGGTGCAGGGCTCTGGTCAGGCAGAGGACATGGAGGCATCTGGCCGGGTGGGGGGCAGCCTTGCAGATGCTTTCCCTGGCTCTGGGGGATGTTTGGGTGGTGGCAGCGTCAGCTGGGGCCCTGCTGAGCCCCAGAACTGGAGCAGAAGGAGCCCTGTGTCATGGCCATCCTTGTCACTGACAGCCCAGCCCTTTGACAGGCTGGGAGCCCCTCATTACTCTAGGGACTGGCAGGGACCAGGAGGCCCCCATTCCTTCAGGGACTGTTTTCCCACAGTGCCTCCAGGCTGGGCACAGATGTTTGATTGGATTTTGCAGAAGGCCTCACCTGTGCACATTCCAGCTGTGCTCCATCTGTGCCTTCTGGCTGTGCACGACAGGAATCTTCTTCAGCCTCTCACCTGACCCAGACCTGAGGGTTTGTTAGGAGCTGCCCGGCTTTTGAGGTTTTTGGGTCTGGCACTGCTGTCTGGTGCTGTCCTCCCACCTGCCCGGGCTGTGGTGGCTGTAGAGGATGTGGGGTGGGGACAGAGCTGGCCCCTGTGACGGCCTCTCCACTGTGTTGGTTCGCAGAGTGGCTGCCCCGAAAGGCAGAGAACCTCACCCCCTACACCATGGCCCTCATCGCCAAGTACGTGGCGCGGCACCGGCTGCGTGAACCCCGGCTGCTCGACACCATAGCCAACTTCCTGCTGAAGCGTGGGGAGCAGCTCGACAGCAAGGTGAGCACTTGTGGGGTCACCTCTGTCCGTGGGCACACCTGGGCAGTGGAGCCATGGCCCATCTCCATCCTGATGGGGCATTCCAGGGGACCAGGAGCCCTGCCCCGGTTCGAGCAGGTTCTGAACTCCTGTCTCTTCCTGGCATTGGGCGGGTGGCCGCAACCCGTCTTTTGTCCCACCCCGGCCCCACGCTCCTCTCTTGCCACAGGTGATCCAGAAGTTGGTGTTTCCCTTCAGCCGGATGAACTACCGCCCCTCCAACCATGGCGAGCTCTTCCCCAAGCTGGAGGCCATCTTGGAGCAGAAGGCCGGCAGCTCACCACTGGCCACCGTCAACATCCTCATGTCCATGTTCCAGCTCAGCCACTTCCCACAGACTGTCCTGCACCAGGTCTTCTCCCCAGGCTTCATCAGCAATGTCATGAGTATGTTGGGCCATGGCCGGGGTGCTCCCAGCCAGGGTGGGGGTGGTGCCAGCAGTGTGGCTGGGGGAGGGCAAGGGGTGCCCATCCCGCCGGGCTCCATGTGCGCTGCCCCGCAGGCAGCCCCTACGCTCTGATCGTGCGCCGGTACCTGTCGCTGCTGGACGCGGCCGTGGAGCTGGAGTTCCGCGAGTACAGCGGGCCCCGCCTCGACCCGCGCTACCGCGTCCTCATGTTCGAGCACGCCCTGACCGCTGATGAGGCCAACAGGAAGTACAGGTGAGGGGGAGGGAGCACCCCTCTGCTGTCCCTCACGGTGGGGGACAGGGGGTCTGTCCCCTGCTCTGGCAGGATCCCACGTGGTGTCGGGATTAAGGCCTCTGTGGCAGCTCCACAGCCTGGGGGGTAGTGCTCTAGAATCACAGAATAATGTAGAATTGCTGAATTGTATGGGTTGGGAAAGCCTGAGAGACTTCAGTGATATTCGTACAGGGAGAACTGGTTTGGAAACTCCTCCAAGTCCTGCCAGAGTTACCAACAGTGGAGGGCAGAAGCTGGGTGCAGGGGCTACCTTGACAAGGCATTCTCACAGTCAGTGCCCTCTCTGCCACTCCAGCCTCGCCACACCCCAGGCATTTTAGGGGATACCACCTGCTGGAAGCAGGACGTACAGGAGGTCAAGACACTGTTGTACAGGTGAAGGCTTTCAGATTGACAATGAGGAGAGCAAATTCAGGTTATGAAAATGCATCCTGCACATCCCTTTTCCCCAGCAGGACGTGGGCAGAGGAGTAGGAGCAAGGAAGGGTGGATGCATGAAGGGACTGCACATCTGGATGAAGATGTCATAACAATGCTGGGTGACCTAGCCCCTGAGTCCACCTGTCCCCCAGCACTGCTAAGGTCCCCACTGACCATGTCCCCGAGTGCCACAGCCATGTGGCTGTTAAATGGCCTCAGGGATGAGGACTCACCTCTGCCCGGGACAGTGGTGCCAGGGTAGGGCAGCCCTTTCGGGGGGCTTTTGGTGTCCCAATATTGCGAGGACCTTTTCTGCAAAAGGAACTGGGGCCCATCCCTTCTTGACTCCCAGTAGCAGAGCCCAAAACTCCAGCCCTGTGCATCCCACTCCTGGGAGTTCCCATCTCCACATCAATGTACTCAGCACCAGCAGTGCTGGGGACACATGCCAGCCTCTGCAGTGCCCCCATGATTGTCCCTCCTTGCAGCTACAAGGGGCTGGTGGCTGAGGCACTGCGACAGCTGGTGGGGGAGGAATGCTACCGACAGGACGAGGTGCTGCCCCCCGGGTACTGCACAGGTAACACCCTGGGCTCTGAGGAGAGGGCTGCCAGGTGGGATCCGGGGGCTGAGGGTGGGAAGTCATTTGGGGCCAGAATGAACTCTGGCTGTTATTTGTCACTGCGTTCCCTGTGACACTGCCTTTGGGACAAAGCATCCCACTGCCGAAAAGGGGGGGTTCCCCTGTGCCTGTTTGCTGGCTCTGAGTCCCAGCTGGGCCACTGAGCTCCTGAGCCTGTGCCCCATCAGTTGTTGATCCCTGCTCTCTCTCCTGCAGACTTCCTGCTCTGGATCAACCGCTCAGGCACGGTGCTGCCTCTGTCACGCGTTCCGGCAGCTTCCAGGGCACCCCCAGCCGTGTCCCCCGTCACCGTGTCCCTGCGGTCCAGCGTCCTTGCCCTCACCTCAGATTTGCAGGACTTTGCTCCGTTTGCTGCAGAGACGCCCAGCAGCCCCCCAGGCCCCCGGGAGAGTGGCCGGGCGGGGCGGTTCCTGCCTGCGCTCTGCCCGGCCCCAGGGGGGCCCTGCTTCCAGCCCCCCTCGGACTATTTCTGCGGGCTGAGCAAGGAGCCGTCCCTGGCCAGCCCGGGAAGCTCCACGCTCAGCAGCCCCTCTGAGTGCCTCTCGGCACCGCTGCCCGGCACCCCCGACTGCTCCCCCCGCACCTCCACCGCCTCCCTCTTCCAGTTCCCCATCGGCAAAATCCTGGAGGAGGAGGCCGCCGGCTGCCCTGGCCAAGAACACGGCTGCTTCCAGGGGGAACAGGCACAGGAGCAGCCTGAGGAGCGGAGCCTCCCGGGCAGTGAGGACGCCGGCCCCCCGGCCTCGCCGTGCCGGCCCAGCCCCAAGCGGGGCCCGGGTGAAGGGCCGCAGGGTGCCGAGGACATCCAGAGGTAGGGAGCAGGGCCACATTCCTGGGCTGTGCCCTGGTCCCTTCCGGCAGGACAGCCACCCCTGGCACTGCCCTGGGCTCCTGCTCGCTGAGACCCTGGCCCCTTCCTGCCCAGTGCCACGGGGTGCCCATGCTCCCATGTCCCCAGTGCCCCAGGGTGCTGGATACAGCTGTCCCGGCCATCAGCAGGGTCTGGGGTCACTTGGGGTGCTCCTCTGCAGCTGCCACGGTGCTGGGGAGCAGGGTCCATGGGGTGGGTGACACTGTGGCATGGGGTGACACTGTGCTCCCTGCTGTCCCCTGTCCAGGGTAGTGCTGTCCGTCAATGACAAGTGGCACTACTGCCAGAACTCTGACATCCTGGTGGGCTCCCGGGCCATGAGGGACCGGCACCTGCGGCTGCTGGGATACTGTCTGGTGCAGGTAAGTGGGGGCTGCCCCACCTCCTCAGGGCCAGGGGACACAGTGGGTGAGGGGCTGTGAGCTGGCATCCCCTTGGAAGGATGGGCCCGGACCTGGCATCCCCAGTGTAAACACTGCTGTCGCTGTGAGAGGAAGCAGGGGTGACTCATCTTCATTTCTCCTTGCCCTCCCCCACCCCACGCAGGACTTTTTCCATGCAGCTGGTGGGTGACACTAGCCCTGATGGAAAGCAGAGACAAGGGACAGTCTGTCCTGTGAGCTGAGACCAGACCTGAGTGAGGGGAAGGGGAAGGGGAGGGTGTTCAGCCCAGGCTGACAAGCGCAGCCACAGTGGTGGCATCGAGTGTGGAGCCTCAGGGTGAAATCGGGTCCCCCACCCGACACACATGGGTCCACGTGTGGTGACCTGTGCTCCCATGTGCTGAGGGGGCAGGAGGGAGATTGGTTCACCTTCTGTGCCAGAGCTCTGCCTGCTCTGGTTCCAGCCACAGCTGTTCCCTTCTGAGTGCTGGGACTGGAAGAGCCCTCAGGTCTGCAGCTCCTTTGGCAAAGTCCAGGTGTTGGTTTAGGATGTGCAGCTCCCACGTGCTTGTTTGTGGGTGGTTTTAGCCTGAGGATGCGTCTTTCTGAGGAAAATGGCTCTGGAAATGAGCCCTCAGTCCTGTTCACTCTTGCACTGCAGAGAGGACCAGGATTACAGCAGTACTTCCACCGTGCCATCCCACAGCCCTTTCCACACTGTCTTAGCCCCTGCTGCTGCCAGGCCGTGCCAGCCGCAGCTCCTCCTTATTCTGGAGCTCAGCAGCCCAGAGCCCTGTGTTTGTGCAGAGCTCCAGAGTCCTGTGACTCTGCTGAGAAATCACCTGGGAGCTGCCCAGCAGCATAGCTGGGCCGGGAGCAGGGCCAGCTCTCCCTTGATGGTGGGGTGAGGCTTGAGATTCCTCCCTCTGTGTGCCTGCACCACCTGTCCATGGCTGAGCTCAGGCTGGACCAGCCTGGAGCTGGGCATTGTCTACACTTCCCCTGCCCCTGTCCACATTTCTGTCCATCCCCTCGACAGGAATCTCCATCGCCAGGGAGGGATCTGCATCCTGGTTCTCCCTCTCATCCCCACAGCAGGCTGAATGGGGATGGGAGCTGGAGGTACTGGGGATGCAGGTGAGGCCAGAAATGCTGTCACGGCTCTGACCTCCTCCCTCTCCCCTCACAGCTACCCTACACGGAGCTGGAGAAGGTGAGTGGCATCGAGGAAGCCAAGCACTACCTGCGGCAGAAGCTGAGGGAGCTGCGCTTTTGAGGGACAGATCCGGGGGGTGTGGGGGGCCAGGTGGGTGCTGCCAGCCCCTTCCCCTGTGCAGGGGGATACGGAGCTGCCCCCCATCCCGGGGGGTCAGGGGGATATGGAGATGCCCCCCCATCTTTGGGGGCCAGGCTGTGGGGCCAGGCCATGGACACCTGTTCCTGCTGTGGGGCTGGGGGAGTGTGAGATTATTTATTGCCGTTATGGGGAGCCGGGGTGTGACTTGACGGGTGCTGGGGGAGGATGGGGAGGAGGTACTGGGGAAGGTCCTTCGTGGCCCCCTTGCCCCAGCTTTGCCACTTCAGCCCAGTCTGTTGCTGCAGGGGCTGGGCCTGGCCTGGCTTCCCTGGGCACTGGGGGCTATCCGCGTGTGTCCAGCACGGCTGCCGGGACGGACAGGGGTCCCGGGGGGGCTGCAGTGGATCATACACAGGGCCGGGAGCAAGTGTGCACACAGGGCTGTTCCCAGGGCCTGGGCCCACAGGAGGGGGGGTGTTAGGGAAGGGGGAACTTTCCAATAAAACTGGTGAAAAGTGTGCAAAGTTCGGTCTCTTTATTAGTCGAAGGCGGGGGGGTGGGGGGGGAGGCCTCAGCCCACCCCAGCAGCCCCCCCAGGCACTGCTCGGAGCAGGTCTCCCTTGGCAGGGGCCTCCCCAGCACCTCTGCCCCGAGCCCTGTGCTCGGAATAAAGCTGTTTATTGCCTTTGAATTGGCTGTTCGTAACCCCGGGGGCTCAGCTGACGCCTGAGTATGGGGCGGGAGCCGAGGGGCTGCTGAGGGGCCGGGGGCTCTGTCCCGGGGTGCGGGCACCAGGGGTCCGAGGGGCTGAGCCTGGCCCGTTCTCTTGGGCCGGTGCCCCCCGAGGACCGGGCCAGCGCAGGGCCCCGGCCCCGGCCCCGCCGTGAGGGGCTCCCCCCCGTGCCCGGTGCCCACCGCGAGCAGTGAGCGCTGCCGCCCTCACACCGGCATCGGCATCTCGTTGTACTCGTCCACACCTTCCCGCTCGTCCAGGATGGGCTCGGCCTCGGCTGCGTCCAGCTGCAGGACACGGTGGCTGAGGGGCAGCGAGAGCCCCCCGGCCCTGCCGTGCCCCCGAGCCCGCCGCCCCCCTCCCCTCGGGACAAGGGACACAGCCACTTACACACTTCATCTCCCGGTCGGTGAAGATGCGGCTGAGCAGGCACATGCGGAGTGGCACCGTGAGGATGAGGATGAAGGGGAAGGCGAGGGAGGCCACAGTGGACATGACGGCCCAGAGCACGGCCAGGCAGGCCAGCTGCAGCCCGGTGAACAGGTGCATGCGCAGCGTGCGCACCTGGGCAAGGAGCTCTGTCAGTGCCAGCCGGGCTCTGCATCCCCCTCGCACCGCGGGCACAGCTTGGCCCGGGGGTACCCACAGCCCCGGACACGGCCCCCCAGCCCTGCCGGAGTCCCTACTCTGTCCTCTGCCCCCCTAAACAAGGCTCTGCCCCAGCCTGTCCTGCAGACACCGCAGCGCTCCCACACAAGGGTACCCCAGCCCAGCTGCTGTCCCAGACAAGGGTCCTGCCCCTAAGCATCCTCCCCAGGACCCCTCCCCACCTTTTTGACATAGGTGACATCAGGGTGGTGCTTGGGGGGCATCAGCAGCAGCTGCAGGCGCTCGTAGAACTGGATGCCATTGAGGGAGGTGACACCCATATAGAGGAAGATGCCAAAGAGCACGGCCAGTGGGATTTGCCGCAGCAGGTCCCCGATGACGATGGACAGGCCTGGGCCAGAGCAGTGTCAGCCTGGGCAGGGGGCCCAGCACAGCCCTCCGGCCCCACTTCCCCTGCCCTCACATGGGGAGGGTCCCACATCCCTGTATCCACTGGGGACAGGACGGCCACACCGATTTGGCTGGGGCTCAGGGTGCCCAAGCTCCATTCCCCACACTGCCCCCTCCCCACCGCAGCCCCCCATGGCTCCCCAGCCCCCCCTCCCCACACTGCCCCCTCCCCACTGCAGCCCCCCGAGGGCCACACCTACCGACAAGCACGGCCACCAGCAGCCCGGTGACCCGCTGCTCCTTCACCTCCTGGATCTTGGGCTTGTCCCCAGGTGCCACGGCCTTGCTCATGACAGTGAGAGCATTGGCATGGGTGACTGAGCGCACGGTGGCTGCGGCAAGCCAGGGCAACCCAAAGAGCGCAAAGAAGCCGCCCATTGCCACAATGAGCAGGAGGTCGAGGTGGAACCCGGAGCCCTTCTGCAGCATCCGCTCCTTCTTGCTGATGATCAGCCTGAGCACAGGGGCAGATGGCTGGCTCAGCACAGGCTCCCCCTTGCCCCATCAATGGCCCCTGCACAGCCCCACGGCACTCACGTGGTGATCTGGGTCTCCATGAAGATGAGGATGAAGACGAGGATGGCAGGGAGGCCGCTGGCCACCATCATCCACACAGGGAAGGCACTCTGCACACCCAGGGGGTTGATCACCCAACCCCGCTTGTCTGGGGCTGTCACAGAGAACCCACTGGGCACGCTCAGCTTCTGCAGGGGGTGGGGGAGACAGATGCTGAGAGGGCACTGGCTGTGCCCCATAGAGTGAGGGGGCCAATGGAGGCACCACGACCCACAGAAGCCAGACTCAGAGGGAGAGGGAAGGTCAGATGCTGGGAGCCAGAGGTGGCCGAACAGGTTCAGGCATGCTGGGGACAGAGGGAGCTGCTGACCCACAGCCAGGACAGCAGGACAGGGCACAGGGATCCTTAGGACGGTGTAGGGTTAAGCATCCTGCCCAGGCAGTGGATGCGCGGCTGCTCACCTGTGTGTAGGTGTCTTGGATGCTGTAGTCCACCAGCACCATCACCAGGATGGCAATGGGCACCCCGAAGTCCCCAATGAGCCTCCGGATCTGGGGAAACACCAGCACCAGCCTGGCCACAGCCCTCTTGGCTCACCCCAGTCCCCCTGGTTTCACCCCAGCGCCCCTGGGCTCGCCCTAACCACATGGTCCCCAGGTTCACCCCAGCCCTACAGCCCCACGGTCATCCCCACGCACCCGTCCGGGAAAGAAGCGGCTGTTCTTGAACTTGCGCAGGAAGAAGGCGATGAAGAAGGTGCCGGCCATGAGCACAAGTGAGAGCAGCGCCGTGTTGGGCTGCCCCGTGACCTTGGTGGCACCGCGGGCAGCCGGGCTGGTGGCTAGGGCTGTGGTGTTGGCCACGGCCACGCTGCTATTGCCCCAGGCCTCGGCTGAGCTATTGGCACTCAGGCAGCCATGCAATGGGTGCTCCTGGAAGATCTGGAGTAGGAGGATGGGATGTTCAGCCCCACCCTGCTTGGCCCTGCTGCAGCCTCCCAGCTCATTCCCCGCGGCTCACCTTGGCCAGCTTGGAGAAGGTCTCATAGATGAAGATGAGGGAGATAAGAAAGGCAAAGATCTCCTGGGTGAAGCGGGAGACAAAACGCACCAAGAAGCTGCCCTCAAAGGCCACCATGACCAGCACGATGAGGATGAGCCAAAAGCCAATCCAGACACGCCCCACCAGGTACTCCAGCTCATTGGATGTGCAGAACTGCCCAGCCGTGCAGACAGACAGATGGACAGATGGGGGTCAGGATGGTCGCAGGGCTGGACAGAACCCTGGGCAGTGGGGCAGAGCCCTGGCAGGAGGGCTGCAGGGGTCTCTGCCTGGGGCAGTGGGGCCAGGGTGGGGGTGTCTCCCCCAGCACCTCACCGTGAAGAAGGCTTCCTCAAAGACAAGAAGTGGCCCTGAGAAGCCGATGATGAGCAGGGGCTGAGCACCCAGCAAGCAGAAGAGGACGCCCTGCAGCGACGTGGAGATGATCAGCTCCGACACCCCAATCAGGTCCTGCGTCTTCTCCCCTGTGGCAGCACAGGCTCAGGCACAGCATCAGGATGGACCCATGCAGCCACGGCCCTGCTCTGCAGCACACACAGCGGGCATCCCCAGCCTGCACCATCCTCTGTGGGCCCTCACGTCCCCACTCACCCAGGAGTCCCCCGAAGGTGATGGCAGGCGACAGCGCAGCGAAGTAGATGAAGATGACGGCAGCGATGCATTGGGGGTCCAGCGCGTCACGGAAGTCGCTCAGGTACTGGGGGTACCTGCGTCGCACATCCCGGATCAGCCCCCCAAAGGGGCGGCCCGTGCGCCTCAGGGGGTCGTCATCCTCCTCGGCCTCATCCTCCACCACCTTCAGCTTCAGCAGCGCTGGGGGCAGGTGGATGAATGAACAAACAGACAGACAGTGAGGCCCAAACAGCTGGGACACCCCCCAAACTGTGCTCCGGCCCCAGCCCTGCCCTCGGCACCTTTATCCTCAGGGGACTTGGGCTCCAGCAGCAGCCTCCGCTCCTGCTCCATCCTCTTCTTCAGCATCTCGCGCTGGAAGTGGGCGACGCTGCGCAGCAGCTCCTCACCCTGCACCTCGGACGGTGGCAGCACCACGCTGCAGTCCAGGAACTCATTGATGGCATTCAGAAGGTCGTGCCGGTCATCAGCCAGGTATGCAGCCTCGTGGAATTGCTGGGGGGCAGTGGCAGGCTCAGTGTCCACACCACAGCTCTGTGGCATTCTGAGAGCCCGGTACTGCACAGCCCCAAGCCCACGGCCTCACGAGGGCCCTGGTCCTGGTGTTGCCCTGAGCCCCCAGCCATGGCAGAGCCCTGGCCCCCACCCCAGTATGGCCATGAGACCCTGACATGGCAAGGCACAACTAACTAGCACCCTGGCATGGCCCTGACAGGACTCCAAGCCCTCATCCTGGAATTTCTCTCAGACGCCAGCATTGTCATAATCTGAGCCCTCCAGCCCAACCCATCTGAGTCCTGAGCTCCCAGCCCCATCACAGCCCCAAACCCTCAACCCAGTGGTGTCTCAAGACCATAGTCCCAGCATGACCCTGTTCCCCCAGCCCTGGAAGTACCCTGAGCTCCCTGCCCAGGACAGCCTCAAGCCCCTGTCCCAGCAGAGCCCTGAACCCCCATCTTGGTACAGCCCCAAACTCCCCCACCTGGCACAGCCTGAGCCCCTGCCCCGGCAGGACCCCAATGCCCTAGGGCACGGACCTTGTCAGACATGAGGGTGGAGATGGAGCGCCCAATCTCATGATAGTCCATGTGGGTGCTGCTGGGGCCCAGCAGCACGAAGAGGAATCGCACAGGCACAGGCACCTCCAGCACCGCATCCAGCTCCACGGCCTCCTGCAGCCGCACGAAGGCCATGGTGGGCTGGTCCAGGAACTCCACACAGCCTGGGGGGCACAAGGGGCACAGGGGTCACCAGGGTGCCTGCTGCCATCCCCACACCCCTGGCCTGCCCACCCCTCCATACCCACGAGCACCACAGTGGCCTCAGCATTGTCCGGGATCTTCTCCAGCAGCTTCAGCTCGTGCTTGGACTTGGAGCGAGTGATGCCAGCCGGGGGCGTGGGAGCGAGCACCTCCCTCTGTGGGGACACAGTGGGGGACGGGGGTCAGGGCCCTTCCCCGGGGCATGGGCAGGGCTGGGGGGCCATGGCACCCACCTCCCGCTCCACGTCCACGCGCGTGTCGTGCTCGCCAGCGTGGCCGGCTATCAGGGGCTCGGTGACGGCCGGCTCGCTGCCCTCAGCCACGTGGTTGGTGCTGTGGTGGTGCACGAGCAGGGAGCCCAGGCTGCCCGCAGAGATGTTCCGCGGGAAGGAGAACTCCTTCTCGTCGCTCGGGTGGCTGCGGGACAGGGTCAGGGCTGTCTGTGGTGGCCCAATGGCACAGCCATTGCCAGGATCCCAGGGACAGCATCAGCCCCACAGCTCAGGGGGCAGAGCCCGGGGGAAAGGGGCTGTGTTCGTGCCCCCCATGCCCACCTGTGCTTGAGCAGCAGCGCCCGCAGCACATTGGCACGGTCCTCGGCCCGGATCTGGTCCGTGATGACCATCTGCTCCACCACTTGGTGAGCCACCCCTGGCAGTGTCTTCTGGTCCAGGTCCAGGAGCACGGCCCCTGGACAACAGAGGGGGGACTGATGCCAGCAGGGACAGGACCCCACCTCACCACGGGCCCCACAGGGTGGTCTCTGTCTCCCTACCGTGGGCCAGCGTCTTGCGGAGCTCCAGGAGGCTGCGGAAGGAGAGGGAGGCCACGTGGGGTTTGCCCCAGCGGTCTGTCTCCTCCTCCACATCTTCTTCAAACTTGATCCAGCGTGCCGTCTCCTTCCACTGCAGCTCCTGGTTCTTGTCCACCACCAGCTCGTTCAGCTCCACAAACACCTGCAGAGCAGCCAGGTCAGTGCCAGGACCCCAGGAGCCCCCATCCCTGCCCATTCCCTGCCTCAGGACCCCGCACCTCGTGGGGCTGCCTGTCCTGCTTGCGCTGCCGTGTGCTGGGCTCCTTGTGGTCCTTGCTGACGTGAACCATCTGTGCCTTGGCGCTCTTCCGCACCAGGTGCCGGCGCACGCCTGGCACATCCTCGAAGCGGTGACCTGAGGGGGGTCAGCAATGGTGGGGGGTGGCCAATCTGCACCTCAAACCCCAGCACAAGGGGCACCAAGCCCTGGCATGGGCGGCCATGGAGCTGTGGGATGTGCCCTGCCTGGGATAGCTCAGGGCAGAGCAATCCTCTCAGTGCTGGGGGCAGGTGCTGCAGCTTTGAGGGGGTCACTTGGCCACCACCAGCAATGCCAAGCAGGAGTCGAGGTGGCTCTTGGCACTGGGGTCACCTGCTCCCTATGTGCCAAGGCTCACCCATGTCCACTGGCACATGGGCTCTGTCCTGGCTGCACTCCCCTGAGAGCTCCACAGCAAAAGCATCACCCTGAGAGTCCTGGGCTGTGAATCCCTGGGGCTGATGAGTGCCCAGGGAAGCCACCACCACTGCTGCTACTATCTCTGGCTCCAGCTGCCCTGGGCTCAGCTCTTGGCCCCACCCCACAGGGACTCCTGTGGGGCATCAGCCCTGGCACCAGGGATGGGTCCCCTGTGATTGTGCCTAGCACTGGGAGCAGGGTCAGTGCTTGCACCCAGCCCAGCTTGGCTGCAGCCACAAGGCAACCTGGCACTGCCAGCCCCATTGTCCCAAACCCAGAATCCCTGGCACTGCCAGCCCCATTGTCCCAAACCCAGAATCCCTGGCACTGCCAGCCCCACCATCCCCAGCCCCACTCCACTGGCACTCACCCACTGTCCCAGCCCACTCTCCCGATACGGACTGGCCACCAGCACAGCCCCAGGTGCTCAGCCCCAGGTGTGTAGCCCCCACTCACTCTTCATGTAGTCCAGGTCAGCCGAGGCCAGGGTCTGTGCCTCCGACTCGTCCGTGGGCATCTTCTGGTACCGGTCCTGCTCTGCAGCCGTCATGCTGCCGATGCAGCGCCGCTCGTGCAGGTTGTAGCTCCGGTGCCCCGGCTGTGACTTCGGCGCAGGGCGCCCTGGGGACCCAGCCTCAGCGGCTGCCCCCTCCCGCAGAGCCCCCTGCTCTGCATCAGGGCTGCAAGGCAGGAGCCACCTCAGTGCTGAGCCCCCCTTTACATCCCAACCCTGCCATGGGGTACTGGAAGGGGCTGCCCAGTCCCCAACCCTGCCATGGGGTGGCCAGAGGATGCTGCCCACTCCCTAGGAGCTCCAGCATTGCCCAAGCCCAGCTCACCTGGCCTGGGCTTCCCCCGGGGTCATGCCCCCTCGGGGCTCAGGGGGGGAGCCAGGCAGTACCACGGGGGCTGCTGGCTGCTCTCCCTGGTGCTCGGTCACCTCATCCTCCTGCAGGAAGAACTGGGGGGGCAGGGGGTGAGCCAAGTCTCCCTGGCCATGGGTAGCAGGGGCCCCAGCTCCTCTGGAGCCCCAGCTGTGCCCAGACATGCTGAGCCAGGGGGGCACAGCGCTGCCCCCACCCCAGCCCAGCCCTACCCTCACCTGCACTGCCTCGGCTGGCCCGGGATGCCGCAGCTCCTCCGCCGACCGCTCCGTCTCCGTGTCGCACGCGTCATCCTCATCCTCTTCAGCCTCCTCGATGGTGGGGGTCTCTCCGGGGACAGAGGCACGCCGGGTCTTCTTCTTGCCCTTTTTCGGGATCCCCTTCTTGCGGCGGGCGTCAGGGGGCAGGTGCGTGGAGAGTGGATGATGGATGTGGTGGGACGACTGCCGGTGGTCTGGGGGGACTGGGAGTTGGTGCTGCGTTCCCTGCCCATTTCCTGCCAGTTCCCCACTGCCTGCTCGCCCCCTGTCTGCTCCCTGCCCGTTCCCTGCTCGGTGCCCGCCCTTGGCCCCGCTCACACTCGAAGTCCTCCTCGCCGTAGCTGCGCCCGGCCTCCTCAGCGTTGCGGGGGTGAGCGTCGTTCAGGATCTCCTCGAAGCGCTCCACACCCAGGGCCTTGTTCAGGTCCTTCTCCTCCTCCTCCTCCTCCCCGAAGGCAGGTGAGCCGGCGCCCAGCGCCTCCTGCTCAGGCTGTGGGATGGGCAGGGATGAGCACAGCGCTGGCCCCGCACGCTGGGGTCACGCAGCCACCCCAGGCGGGTGCCCAGACAGCGCTCTCTGAGCCCCAGAAGGCACCCAAGGGCTGTGCCCCCCCTGCGCCCCGGGCTGGGCACCCACGGCATCATTGGCACCGCATGCACCCCTAGCGCCCCCAGCCCCAGAGCTGTGCTCCAGCGTCACCTCCTCCCCATGTGCCACCACAGCTCAGCTCCAGGCCCTGGGGCTGTCCCCTGGCTGCCGCGGTGCCCCGCTCTCCTACGAGCCCAGTACCGCCCGTGCTGTGCCCCTGTCCCACCTCTGCACCCCGTGTTGTGTCCCCTGCCCACCACAGCGCTGCCCCTGCCCCGTTCCCCTGCCCCCGCAGAGCCCCCGGCTCTGTGCCCCCCCCCCAGCCGTGAGTGCCGGGGGGGCAAGGGTGGGCTCGGGGGCAGGGGGCAGGGCTGGGGGCGGTAGGGAATGCAGGGCTGGGGGGGTACAGGGATGTGGAGGAGTGGGGGTGGCTTTGTGGGGGGAATGCGGGACCGGGTTTGAGGGGGTGCGGGGACACGGGGAATGCGGAGCTGGGCCGGATCCGAAGGATGCGGGGCCGGTGGCTGCGGGGGGCTTGCTGGGGGAGTGCGGGAGGGGCTGCGGGGGGCGCGTCCCCGGCCGGTCCTACCTGAGTCATGGCGGAGCCGCTCCCTCCGCAGCTCCCGCAGCGCTTTATCGGAGCGGCGGGACCGGCCGGGGATGGGGCTGGAGGGGGGGGGGGGGGGGGGGGGGGGGAGGGAAGAGGGAGGGGGGGGCCGGGGAGGGAACCGGGGGGGCGGCGGCTCCGTCCCGGCCTCGCCAAATATTGACGGAGCCGCCTCGCGCCCGTCTCAAGGTGACGGCGAACGCAGAGGGCACCGGCGGCACCGCGGCACCGGCGGCGGCACCGGAGCGACCGCACCCCCTCCCCCCCCCCCGGAATGCACCGACTGCCCCCGGGATGCACCGAGCCCCACAGGACGCACCGGGCCCGCTCGGGATGCGCCGATTCCCCGCCAACCCCGGCCCCCCGGGACGCACCAGCACCCCGGGGCGCAACAGCCCCTCCCGCCGAGCCCCGGTCCCCCAGCAACCGGCTCCCCTCGCCGAGCTCAGATTGCCCCGGTCCCCCGGTGCTGCACGGCCTCCCGGTAAATCCCCCTCCCCAGTGCTGCACGGCCGAGCCCCCCCCGGCAC
Organism: Cinclus cinclus; assembly: GCF_963662255.1. NCBI lineage: Eukaryota > Metazoa > Chordata > Aves > Passeriformes > Cinclidae > Cinclus > Cinclus cinclus. The sequence goes on from NC_085046.1 coordinate 298,488, forward strand.
GGTCCCCACCCAGTGACCCCGGGTAGGGGGCACAGGGGCACCCCAGGCACTGGGATCTGCCTGCAGGGACACCTCCGGGCAGCGGGGGGGGAGCTCCCAGCACCCCGAGCACGCACCCCACGAGCAGCTGCAGGTCCAGGGCTGTGCTATGGCCACTCCACTTGAACCCCGGCCCAGGTGTCAGGTTTGGACACAGGTGCCCCATACCCATCCCCATTGCACACTGACAACAGGGCCCCCCGGGGGGTACCCGGAGGGTGACGCAGAGGGTGACCCAGGTGATGACCCAGGCCACCCCCATCACACCCACCACCCTGGCACACAGAGGCTGCCACGTGATGGCAGCGGTGGCATCAGGCCCCATCCTGCACCTGCATTCCATACTCCTGCCACATTCCTTCCACCATCCCCATGATCGCTTTGTTCCTCCAGACCCCCCAAGCCCGTTTGGCCCCATGGCCCCAAACCTGCCGGGCTCCATCCTGCACCCCTGCAGCACCCAACACGCTCCTTTGTCTGGCACCTGGCATCACCGTGGCACAGGTGGGCACGGTGCCCTGGGCTGGCACGGCAGAGAGAGCCCCCGACAGCCCCCCTAGGCCGCAGCTTACCTGGGAGCCCCGGAGGAACTCCATTAGGATGGGGCCAGTCCCATCCCCGGTCACGTGTGCGCGACGGGGACTTGCCAGCAGCACCGGGCAGCCACGGCATGACACGGGGGTCAATCATTAACTTGGCCCGGGACCTGTCGCCAGGGCAGTGCCGGCACTGCGAGCACTGCCACGGCCGTGCCACCAGCGGCACTGGCACCGTGCCGGCCCCAAGGGCACCTGCCACCCTGGCGCAGCTGGCCTGGCCTGGCCTGCCCCAGGGAGCTGCTGGGGGGCACGGCTGAGCAATGAGGCAGGTGCCACACAGCTCTGCCACACGCCTGAGCGAAGGGGTGGGTGCTATGGGCACTGCCAGCACCCACAGCCCAGCCATCGGGCATCCCCCAGGTGCACCAAGGCAGCAGGGGCTGTGCCGTCACCCCTCCTGGCATCGTCGGGGTGCAGCCTCTCATCCCCCCCAGGCACAGGGCCCGTCCCCACGGTGGCACTTACGCTCTGGAAGGCTGAGGAGACAATGTGGTGAAGCTCGGAAGACACCTGGGAGTGGGTCATGGCACCTGCACGGCCCCCGGCACAGCCGGCTTAGCCCTTTTCCTTCTCGCGGGGGCTCAGGGGTCGCTGTCGGGGCAGCATAACCTGGGGGAACAGACGGGGATCAGGGGGTCCCCCCGAGCCCTGCCGCAGGCGGGGGCCGGGGCTGCCCCTCCTCAGCTTGGGCTGGCTCCGGGATGGTTTGTCTTGGCCACCGGTTGGAATGGGAGAGCTGTGGCCAAGAAAAACGCCGGGAGGGGAGCGGAGTCGGGGCAGCAGGACCCCGGGCAAGCACCCAACCCTGCGGGGTGCAGGCAGGGTGCCAGACTCGGGGGGCCACAGCAGCACCCAATCCTCCCAAAACCCCACAGCTCCCCCACCAGTTTCCTCAGCCCAACCCAGCTTCCACCCACATTTGCCCCTTGGCAGCTCCCTGGGCCCCGCGCTGACCCCTCTGGCACCAGTGTGCCGGGTTTATTGCCACGGGAGGCGGCCCCACGTGACGGGGGGGACTGAAGAGGGTGGTGACGGATGACTGCGTCTCACATGGGTGGCATCACTGTCCTCGTCACCGCCACCGCCGGGGTGCCAGCACGGTGGCCGTGGTGAGACTTGAGGAGTTGTGGTCTCAGTGAATGCCGAGGCTGAGGCTCCTCGAGCCTCACCACAGCCATGGATCCCACCTTTTCCCAAAATTCGGTGCTACCCTGCTCCATCTTCTCCCTAATCCCCACTCCCGTCCGGGGCCGGAGCCAGCACATCCACATTCCAGCAGGCAGATTATCCGCCCTGCCACGCCGCTCTCCTGGGGCGCCCGCCAAGCCGCCGCCAGCATTCAACCCCCCCCAAATTCAGGATGGGACCCTCCCACGGGGGGGACGTGGTGCTGGGCCACCTCCTTGGTGGGTGCCGGGGCGCTGGTGCGGGATGGCGTCGCTGCTGTGGGCGCTAAGAAGCTTTTTGGGCTTAATCTCGTGGGCAGCTCGGGATTAGTTTGGGAACACACTGAGATTGTTCTCAGGAACGTCGTGCTCTCAACCAAACACCCAAAAAGAGGGTCTTGGCCCCCTGGCCCCCAGATGCCACAGTGGGGACCCAGCACAATGGTGACACTGGGGACATGTGGTGCCTGGGAACCAGGGGCATGACCCGGCTGGAAAGGATGACAGACAACTGGGGGGAGGCACAGGGGGACACTTCTGCTTTCCATTGCAGTCGCTGAGTCACGGACGGGCAGTGGCCAGGAACGGCTCAGGGCTCAAGCCAGCCATGTGGAAAGGGGCCAGAACAAGCCTTGATTGGTGCCCTGTGGCCATCCCCACTTCCAGGATATTCTGGCCCTCAGGGATGTGGGGTCGGGTCCAGAGTAGACACCCCAGGACAGTCCCACCACCACCACATGGCTGCAGTGCCACCGCCTTGCTCTCCCCCTGGGCAGAAGGATCAGGGCACACACCCGTGGCCGTGGCGGCAACAGGACCGTGACGGTGTCAGTGCTGGCACTGCCACCAGCCGCGCCCCACGCACGGCCCCACAACACAATGGCCCCTTGTGCGAGGCCAGGCTGCCCCGATAAGCGGGGCAGGACCGTGGTCCCGGGCGGCTGCCAGCAGTGGACACGCTGGGAATGACCTGTCGCTGCCACGGCCGCTCCTGCGCCACCGGAGTCACATTCCTGGGACCGGCCCTGGCCTGCCTGAGCTGCTGAGGTGATTAGAGGGCTCGGCCCCGGCCCCACACTGCCTTGGGGCTGCCCCAGAGGGCTCACGAGCTCCTGGAGCCATCCTGAGCCAGGACCCACCTCTGGCACCACCGGCGCAGCGGGCTGAGTGCGGTGGGGACAATGATGATGCTGGCACCTGCATGCAGGCGGCACATTCACACCAGGATACACATGTCCACACCAGGACAGTTAAGTCCTGGACAGCCTGTCCACACTGGGACAACCACATCCGTGCTGGGACAATCACATCCTGGGCAGCCTGTCCACACCAGGACAACCACGTCCACACTGAGACACCCACGTCCTGGGAAGCCAGCTCACACATCCACACCAGGACAACCATGTCCACAGCACAAACCCAAAATCCCATGAGAAGAGACAAGACTGGGAGCGGGGGACCCCCAGGGCAGCAAGTGTCCTCCTGGCCACTCTCCCATGCCAGTGCTCCTCCTAGCAGTAACACCACAACTCCAGCCACAACATCTGCTGCCACCACTGTGTCACCCAGCACATCCCTGACACAGGCTCAGTGCACACACATGTGCCAGCCATGCTTGTGCCCACACTGGCATCAAGGCTGATGGTGACCCCCACAGCACGTTCCCCAGCCTTGGTGATGACACCAGCTGCCCCCTTGGTGACAAGGACCACACCATGTCTGTTGCGGCCTCCCTGCTGGCAGCACCCTCAGCACGGTGTGTGCCAGGCAGGAGGAATGGCTGGGCTGAGGCCAGCGCAGCTCAGGCTGTGCCCATCACCCGGGCAGACACGTCCATGGAAGAAGGAAGTCAGGAGAGCCCCAGTTCCCTGCACCCCAAAATGGAGGAGGCCCAGTGGGTGCCCCAGCACTCTGCCCACGCCCAAAGATGAGAGGACCCCAGCTCCCTGCAGCCCCTTGCTCCCCGCCCCATCTCACCTGGTTCTCTGGGAAAGCCCTGGGTGTTACTGGCACCCTGTGTGCCCCCAGATCCCAACCAGCAGAAGCAGGTGAGATCCTGCACCCCCTCATCACCATGGGATGGAGCTGGGCCAGACACCACTGGCTTCCGCCCGGCCGAGCTTCACTCACCAAAACTTCAGAAACCAGCACCAAAAATACTCAACTCCCCCCAGCTCACGACCTCAAAACCACCGGATTTGGAGATGAATCACAGCTCTGCACCCACATGGTGCCACTACCACTGTCATTGCCACTGTCACCGACGTGCCAGGGCACCCTCCACCTCCTCACTGCCACCTCAGAGAGGCCAGGACCCCCCCCAAGCAGCACCACACCCCAAGATCCTCCTGCCATTGCTGTCGGTGATCCCCACCGTTATCCCCATCCCAGCCGCAGGATGGGACAGGCACAGCTGCTTTCCACAACCCTGCGGGGACACACGCCAGCGTTGACAGCTTGGTCCCTGCAGGATGGGATACGGTTGAGAGGGGTGGTCTGGCCACAGGGACAGCCACTCTGTCACCTGCGGCAGGGCTGGGTGATGCCCACCCACACAGGGCTGTTGGAGCCCAGCGGGGAGGTATCACCCCCGCTGTGCCACCGCCGGTCCCAGCACAGCCTCGGCCCCACTCACCCCATCACCGCCGGCCCGGCGAACCCGAGGCTCCAGCAGCTCCTGCCGCTCCCACGGCCCCGGGCGGGTCCTGCCCGGCGGGAAGGACGCGGGACCCCCGGCACGGCAGGGGCGAGCCCGGAGCAGGAGCGCGGGCAGCCGCGCTGTGCCCGCAGCTGCGAGCGCTGCCAGGAGCTTTATACCGGCTCAGGAGGAAAACAACCCGCGGGAGCAGCGGCGGCAGCGCGAGGCTTTGTTCCGCGGAGCAGCCCCGGATCCAAACAGGGAAGCTCTGCCAAGTCGTTCGCCGTGGCTCCCGTGGAGACTCCGCTCCCGCGCCAGCCGTCTTTGGGGACACAGGGGACATGACCCCCTCCGTAAGCGCAGGGTCCCATCTCGGGCGAGGGCTGTGCCCACCCCCTTGGCCTCACGCCCCTGGAATGCCCCATTGTGGCGTGCTCGGGCAGCCAGCCCGGTCCCTGCGGCCACCACGTCCCGTCTAATGACAGGCTGTGACTGTGGGGGCTGAAACGGGGACAGCACGGGGACACGGCTCCCACGGTCCCCTCCCTTCCGCCGGCTGAGATGGCACCCTCAGGCAGGGTGGCACCTGGGTCCCCCTCAGCCCTGCCCAGGGCACAGGAGGTGCCAGGAGGATCCCCCAACACGTCCTTTAGACCCCTGCGGCAGCCCCATCCCCTGCAGCGTCGCTGCCCGCCCAGGACAGGTGACAAAGCAGGTACAGACCGGCCCGAGCCCCCGGGAGCGCGAGCGGAAGGGCCGCCGGAGGGGGGGCGCAGCCGCCGGTGCCAGCGGATCGTTAGGACGATCAAATCCCGGCTTTTTTTGGCAACCGCTTGAAGTGGTGCAGCGACCCCGAAGGGCTCGACAGCAGGTTCCCAACTGGAGCCCCCCCCCTCCGTGGGGGGACGGGGCAGGCACGGAGCCCTTCCCGCAGCACCGGCAGCTGCCAGCATAATTCCACTGCGGAGCAACCCCAAATCTTGACACCGTATCGAGGACCAAAAGGGTCTCTGCAGCTGGGGAGAGGCAGCCACAGGCAACGCAGCCCCCAAAACCCGTTCGTACCCCAAACCTGCTGACCCCCTCCCCGGGGGCGCGCCCCGGGGCCATGGGAGCCCACGCTCCGTGGGAAAGCCCCGGGCTGGAGCCGTGCCCGGCGTTGCTCAACCCCGGATGGTTTCGCAAGGGGCAGTGCCCCGGCACCAGGCGGCTCTCAGTGGGCACCGTGCGGGTCGCCGGGCCCCTCGTAGCCTCCGTTCCCGGGGAGTAGGATGATGGAGGGTGGCTGGATGATCCCAGTCCCTTTCCCGGTCCTGTGGACCCCCCGGATCCCACCGCTCGCGGGGAGCGTGGTGGGTGCAGGACACGTGACACGGACACACACCTGGTCCCCTCCCCAGCCCCGCGGCACTCACCTGCCGTGGGCTGCCGGGCTCAGGCGCCGTGGGGGAAGCGCATGGAGCGGCCCCGCTGCAAGAGAGAGAGACGATGATGATAATGATGACGATGGATGAAGGGTCCTGGCTCCCCCCCTCCCCCGGGATCCACCGTCACCCCGACAGCAGGGTCTGGGGTCACCTGGGACCACCCTGCACGGAACTCCAGTGGCGGCGGGAGGGGGGAGGGGAGAGGTTCGACGTCCCGGGCAGCATCGCTGCCGGCCGGTGGTGCCGCGGCGTCCGGGAGGGGTCCAGGGGGCCCCCCGGGGATGCCGGGGTAGTCCTGGGGGATTGCTCGGGGCTGGGTATTGCTCCACCTGCAGCCGAATGAGCCGAGGCACCCGGAGCATGTGCTGGGAGCCCCGGAGTGCCGGGACACGGCACAGCCCCCCTGAACCCCCACACCGCGGCAGGGGCTCCCGGGCAGGCAGCGGGGCAAGCAGAGCCGCGGCCTCGCCGGGACCTGGAGCTGCCAGGGCGGGGCGGACCGGGACCGGGACCGGAGCTGCCGCGGGAGGGCGGGGAGGGAGGGAGAGCAGGGAGCGGAATGGAAAGGGCTCGGTGAAAGCAGAGTGCGGGGAACGGGAACAGCGCGGGGAAGCGGGGACAGCACCGACAGGGACGGCGGCATCAGGAGGGTAGAGACACCGGGACTGGACCAGCACCGGGACCGAAACCGGACCAGCCGTGTTGCGCCCCGCCAGCTCCATCGCCTCCGCTCACGATCCCGATGCCGGTGCTGCTGCTTACCGGACAGTCCGGCTGCGCCGGGCGGGTCTGCGCGTCCCCGCGGGGCGGAACGGCGGGAGCGCGCCGGGGCGGGGCGGCACCGGGCGGGTCCGCACCGCTTCCGGCTCCGACCCAGCGGGTGCGGACACCGTCCCCGCAAGGGATCCCCGCAGGGGGCCCGCGCAGTGGCGCTGTCCCGGGGAGGGCGGGCGAGGGGAACCGGAGGGTCCGCCGGGCACTCGGGCGGGCGGAGCCGGGGATGGAACCCGGAACCACGGGGCGGGGGTGGAGCGGGGTGGGCGGTGCCATCGCGGGAGGTGTGGCGGGGCGGGCGGGGCCGCGCGGGGGCCGCCGGGAGGTGTGGCGGGGCGGGCGGGGCCGCGCGGGGGCCGCCGGGAGGTGTGGCGGGGCGGGCGGGGCCGCGCGGGGGCCGCCGGGAGGTGTGGCGGGGCGGGCGGGGGCCGGGGGCGGGGCCGGTACCGGGGCCGGGCCGGGCCGGGCCGGGCCGGAACCGATCGCGGCGCGATGCAGAAATACGAGAAGCTGGAGAAAATCGGCGAAGGTACGGCCGGGCCGGCGCCTTCCAGGGCGCTGTAGGGTGGTGTTGGTACGCGTACAGGGGACTCGGCCGTGACCCCCTTCCGCCCCCCGCAGGCACCTACGGGACCGTGTTCAAGGCCAAGAACCGGGAGACGCACGAGATCGTGGCGCTGAAGCGGGTGCGGCTGGACGACGATGATGAGGTGAGGGGGGACTGAGGCTGGGACTCCCCCGTGACCCCCGGGCACCCCCCGGCTCCCACAACCCGGTGTGTCCCGCAGGGGGTGCCCAGCTCGGCGCTGCGGGAGATCTGCCTGCTCAAGGAGCTCAAGCACAAGAACATTGTCAGGTACCGGGGGCTCCGGGAGGTGCCGGGGGCTGTGGGGTCGTGGCTCGGGCACTGCTCCTGTTGGCTGCCCCGTGCCCGGCCGGGCGCTGGGGGTTCAGGGACCCCTCCCCCGCAGGCTCCACGACGTTCTGCACAGCGACAAGAAGCTGACCCTGGTCTTTGAGTTTTGTGACCAGGTGAGCACCGCAGGCACGGGGGTCCTGGGGGGGCACGGGGGGTCACTGGGGGTCTCTGAGGGTCACCGCTCCCGGCCCCCCTTCACTTCCCCCCAGGACCTGAAGAAATACTTCGACAGCTGCAACGGGGATCTGGACCCCGAGATTGTCAAGGTGAGTCTGGAAGTCCCGGGGAACCCCCGGGGTCCCGGCTGTGCCCTGCGGGAGTGCTGGGGGCTGACAGACCCGCCTGTGCTCCCCCACAGTCCTTCATGTACCAGCTGCTGAAGGGCCTCGCATTCTGCCACAGCCGCAATGTCCTGCACCGGGACCTGAAACCCCAGAACCTGCTCATCAACAGGGTGGGCACGGGGAGAGCGGAGGGGTCTTGGAGGAAGGGATCCGGGACAAGGGGTGATGGAGCTCGAGGCTCACACTTGGAAATGGGGGGCTGCCTGTCTGTATTGGGGAGTCACACCTGGTATTTGTCCAGCCACAGTTGCAGCTCCATCTCTCCCATGTTCCCAATGATGGGAAAGGCAACAGGGTCGCTGACCCTGGGGTACGGGGGACACAGGTGGGTCCCCCAACGCTGACCCTGTCTGTCCCCCCAGAATGGGGAGCTCAAGCTGGCAGATTTTGGGCTGGCTCGGGCCTTCGGCATCCCTGTGCGCTGCTACTCAGCCGAGGTGAGCAGGGGCCCGTGGAGTTCATGGGGCTTGGGGACTTGGCCCCACCCGCCTGGCTGGGGTTCCCCCTGTCCATGTCCAAGTGTTCCTGTCCCTCCCCAGGTGGTCACTCTGTGGTACCGGCCCCCTGATGTTCTCTTCGGTGCCAAGCTCTACTCCACCTCCATTGACATGTGGTCAGCTGGGTGCATCTTTGCGGGTACACTGAGGGGCCAGAGGAGTGGAGTGGGACCTGGGGGGGGGGGGGGCAGGCATGGGGGCTGGGGGCCTGTGGGAACCACCCCCTGTCCCCCCAGAACTGGCCAATGCGGGGCGGCCCCTCTTCCCGGGCAACGACGTGGATGACCAGCTGAAGAGGATCTTCCGATATCCTTGGGAATGGGGACGCCCAGCGCCCAGAATGGACTGCCTGGGAATGGGGAGCTCATGGAGTGGGCATCCCATAGGAATGGGGAATCCCCCGGGAATGGGGAATCCCCCGGGAATGGGGAATCCCCCGGGAATGGGGAGCCCTGTGGGCATGGTGATCCCTCCGGAATTGGGATCTCCAGTATGGGGGATTGGGGAAATCCTGGACTGGGGAGCCCTTAGGAATGGGATGCCCCACAGAATAGGGACCCCTGGGGAATGGGGATCTCTGGGAATGAGGATCCTCTGGAACGGGACCCCCCCCTAGGCTGGGCAGGGAGGCAGGTGCTGGGTGCCCTTGGCTGCCTTGGTGGTCCTTGACTGTCCCCACGCTGCTGGGGACCCCTACGGAGGAGCAGTGGCCAGCCATGGCCAAGCTGCCGGACTACAAGGTGAGGGCAGGGGACCCGGGGGGTCAGAGGGAATAAGGGGGTCTGGGGGAGCTGGGGGTCACTTGTGTGTCCCCAGCCCTACCCCATGTACCCAGCTACAACCTCCCTGGTCAACGTGGTGCCCAAGCTGAATGCGACTGGCCGGGACCTGCTGCAGGTGAGACCCCACCTCTGTCCCCCTGCCTGTGCCCCCCCTTTCCCTGTGCCCCCCTGCCTCCACTGCCCCTGCTCGTGTCTCATCGCTGTGTTCCCCACGCTTCACCTCACGGGGGCTCTGTCTCCTGGGAGTGGGTGGCCTCCCCCCTCACAGCCCCCTGCCCAGCTGGGGGGACTGTAGGATGGGGAGGGTCTGTGCTCTCCCCCCTCAGCCCCCCGTGCTCCCCAGAATCTGCTCAAGTGCAATCCGGTGCAGCGGATCTCAGCGGAGGAGGCCCTGCAGCACCCCTACTTCACCGACTTCTGCCCCCCCTAGGGTCCCCTGATTCCCCAGGCCCCCCTGAGGAGGGACAGCAGCCCCCAGCCCCCCACAGCTGGGTGCCAGCCCATGCTGGCTCCTCTGAATTGCAGCCCCCCCCCCCCCCCCCCCCCCCCCCCCCCCAGTATTTATTAGGTTCTGCCCTGGCTGCGGGGGGGCTGGTGCAACCCCCTTGGACCCCCAGCCCCGGGGGGTAGATGAGAGGGCTTGGGCTCCCCCCAGGGACACAGGACTCCCTTGGGGGAAGGGGACTTACCAAGGGCATGGGAACCCCCAGGACATGGGGCCACAGGGCTGGTGGAGGGGCAGGACCCTCCGGGACCAGACACAGGGACCCCAGGGGGGGAATACACCCCCCACTCTCCTCTCCCTGCTCCCCCTGACCCCTTCTCTGCTGGGGGGTCCTGGGTGTGCCCTGTGCCAGAGCGCTGCTGTACGTGGATGATGTGTGTTCGGTATCCCATAAAGAGCTTCTCCCCAGCGCTGCCTCCTCCTTCCTGGGGGGTGTCGAGGGCCCCCCTTCCAGCCCCTCGTCCAGGTCTGTGACCTCCCTGTGTTGTCTTCTCCTTCCTGGAGCACCCAGGCCCCCCCTGTCCCCCTCAACAGACTGGAGCCAGGGCCTGGGGCACCTTTTTATTTGGGGGGGCTGTAGGGAGGGGGTTGCATGTCCAGCGCGAGGGGGCACAGGCAGCGCATGCAGGGATGTGGGAGCAGGGCCGGGGGGGGGGGCCCTCACCCCCAGCCCCCCGACACCCCCTCAAGGGGTGTGGGAGGCCTGGAGGCCGCCCCGCGGCCCGGGGGTGTCCCCCCAGCCCCCCGGCCGGCGGGGGGGCAGGCTGGGCTCTGCGGGGTGGCCCGGGGGGGACCCTAGAGCCGGGTGACGAGGTAGCAGGTTCGGGGTGATGCCGAGACGGGGCGTGGGGCCGGGCAGGGGGGGCCAGGTGCTCTGCAGGGGGGTCGGGGGGGTCAGCTCCCACTGCCGCCCCCTGCCTGCTGGGGGGCTCTGCCCCTTGTCCCCTCCCCTTGTGACCCCCAGGGTGGCCCAGCAGACTTCCACATGGCCAACCTGGAGCCCCTCCCATGTGCCCCACCCGGCCCCACTGTGTCCCAGAGGGGAGGTTGGGGGACCCCAGCCCAGCTGAGGGGTGTCAGGGCAGGGGGTACCCCGGAACAGGGTGCTGTGGGGGATGATGAGGATGGGGGATGTCTGCAGGGAATGGGGGGGGGGAGTCACCAGGAAATGAGAGCTCTGCAGAGAATGCAGGGGTGTTCGCAGGGAATGCGGGAGGTCTGCAGGGAATGGCCCTGGGGAGCCCCCCAGGGACCCCCATCTTCCTCCGGGGAGTGACAGCCCCATACCCCCCGCTCCAGCCCCAGGGGGCTTTGGTTGCCACCCCACATGTACCTGGGTGGGCGTGGGGCCGTGGGGCTGCCCGGGACCGCCGGGTGCTCCTGGACAGGTGGTGAGAGAGCGGTGAGCAGGGAGATGGGGAGGTGCGAGCCCTGGGCTGGGGGCTGGGGAGTGGGGGGCGCAGGGGGGTTACCAGGGTGCCGCCATCGCTCCGGGGGCTCCGCTTCTTCTCTTTGTACAGGCTGAGGAGTTTGTCCCGGAACACCTGGGGGGGGCAGGTCAGAGTCCCCAGCCCTGAGACCCCCGGGCAGGAGGAGGCCAGGGTGGGCTCACCTCATACAGGTAATCAAAGATCTCCAGGATGGTGAGGAGGCTGGCACCGATGAAGAGCCCCATCTGCCCCCCGATGTCACCTGTGCAGGAGGTGACGTCAGTGAGGGCAGACCCCTGGTCCCCCTGGCACCCCCAGACCCCCGTCCCTCACCCAGCAGCCCCGCCACCTCGTACGCCTTCTTCTGCTCGATCATCTCGTAGTTAAGTGCCTCGAAGAAGATGTCCAGGACCAGCACATTGTCCCTGGGGGGACACAGGGGACAGGGGGTAGTGTCAGGCCGGGCAGTGTCAGGCTGGGGGAACCTGTGCCATAGGATACTGTGGGGCAGCGCGGAGGAGTGCCCAGTGCCAGGCCGTGCTGTGCCATGCTGAACCAGGCCATGCCGTGCTGTGCCATGTGGGTTTCCTGTTCCTGGGGCACAGGGGAGGCAGTGCCATGGCATGCTGTGCCATGCCATGCTGTGACATCATGCCACGTCACGTCGCAGCATCGTTTTGGGCTGTGTGTGGTGGGGATGCCGTGCGTGGCTGTGCCATGCCGTGTCACACTGCCATGCTGTCCCAGTTCATGTCTGCTGGGAGATGCTATGTGGGTGTGCCATGTCACCCTGTCACTCTGGGCTGTGCCGGTTCATAGATGCTGGGGATGTTGTGTCGCACCATTGGTTCGCATCGTGGGGCCATGCTATGCCATGTCACACTGTCGCACTGCCGCGCGATGACAGTTCTCATGCTGGGGCTGTGAGGCTGTGCCGTGCTGTGTTGCGCAGCGACGTTGCGGCGGCAGCAGTGGTGGTGGTGTCACTCACGCAATGTACTGCTCTGTCTTGTTGAACTTCTTGGCCAAGTACTTGGCCGAGGCCTTGCTTGGGATCTTGACCATGGAGAGCTCTTTGCCGTAGCGCACCATGGCGCAGGGCGTGCGGCACGCGCAGTACTCGCTGTCCTTCGTCACCAGGAAGTCTGGAGGGGCGTGGGTGGGACCGGGACCCCCAGGACCCATGCCCACGTGGGGAGGTAGGATGCCCCAGGGACAGAGCTGGGTGGTGGTGGGCGCCACCCCGGACAAGTGTGGCACAGGGAGGGGGCCCGACCCTGCATGTCTGGGGATGGCAGTGACCCCCACCCCAGCGAGGGCACATGGACACCGGAGCTACACTCACAGAAATGGGGGCATGGGGAGGCTGAGGGGCTCCCAGGACAGGCCAGGGGTATCCGGGGCCATTGGGGGGCACGGGGTACATACCCAGCGCGGGGTCGGCACACTCCTTGTACTGCTCGGGGGTGCAGACGTTGGCATTGCCTGCGGGGGAGGCGGCGGTCGCAGGGGCGGGGATGGCCCCGGCAGCCCCGCAGCCCCCCGGCCGGACCCCCGCTCACCCGGCATGTGCACCATGCGGCAGTTGCAGTTCTCGGCCAGGTAGCGCGTCTCGCAGTCCAGGCGGCACGCGGTCAGGCTGTAGTTGGTGAAGAAGTCGGACTCGATGGGGGTGGCCTTGCAGTCCCCCCACGGCGGCGGCAGGTACACCAGCTGCCGGGCACCCGCTAAGGAAAACACGACGTCCTGGGGCCCCGTGGCAACCCCAACGTCCCAGTGTCATAGCCGGCGACGCCCGCACCTCCCAGCCCAAGGCAGCGCCGCCCCTCGGGCAGAGATCACTCCGCACAGTCAGTGCTGGGGGTCCTGCCACCCCAGAGATCCTGTCCCACCCTGTCCCCTCCTCTCAGGGCATGGGGACGGCTGTTGCAGCAATTGCCACCTGGACTGGGTGCCACAGCGGCAGTCTGGCAGGTGCCTCTGTGTGGGAGCGTGCAGGAACAGGACGTGCAGTGGGGGGGCTCAGCACGGACCCCCGCCCTCCCCCTGGTGCCTGGTGCAGGGATCGTGCCTGGTGAAGACCCAGCACCCCCCCACCCGTGGGTGCCAGGGCCACATTCCTGCTGCCACCGTGCTCCCGCCGCCCATGCGCCGGCACACGTGGTGACACCCACCCGAGGCACCTAAATTTAGGTGTCTGGCTGCGGGGGCTGGTGCCACCTCCCCCCCCCCCCCCCGTGGCTGTTCCGCAGGAGCCGGGGGTCGCTGCCGGAGCCCTGCCTGCACCGGGGCTGCCTGCACCTGCCGTGGGGCTGCCCCACACCCCATGCTGCTCCTGGCCAGTGCAGTGGCACGGTACCCATGGCATAGCTGGGCACGGTGTGTCCCCATAGAGATTGCAGTGGTACGCATGGCTTGGAATATCCCCACAGGGATGTCTGTGGCAACACCAGGCCATCCCACGTCCTTTGGGGGTCCATTCGGATCCCTTTGGGTCACCAGCTCGAGCCCTTTTGAGGGTCCATCCCATTCCCTCCAGGGGCCCATCCCGATCCCTCAGGGGTCTGTGCCCAGCCCCGGGCGCCGTGCCCGGATACCCGCTGCTGCTGGCAGGACACAAACGTCTGGAAGCCGGGGGCGACACCGAAGCCCAACTGGTCAATGAAGGGCGGCTCGTCCTGGCTGTGGATCTGCACCTTCACCCCCACCTCAAACGAGGTCTCATCTGCAGAGCAGGGGAGGGGGGGTCAGGTGCAGGGCAGGGGATCTTATCCATGTCCCCCCAGACGGGCAGGGTCTCACCTGTGTCCCCCCAGACGGGCAGGTACTCCTCCTGCTGCACATTGAGCATGAGCTCGAGGCCGTTGCCGGAGCCACCCTGCAGCGTGGTCAGCACCTCGCGCCCTGGCCCCCCCGGGTTGAACGTGTAGCACTTCCCCAGGCGTGTGAAGATCTGCAGGGACACGGGGCACACATGGGGACATGGCAATGGGCATTCCAGTGCTCCACATGAGCCAGGACAGAATCCCAGTGCCCCAGGACAGGCTCCCAATGCCCTACAGGACCCAGGATGGGGTCCCACTGTGTCCTTAGATAGTATGCCAGTGCCCCCAGGAGAAGGCGAGGACACTGATGGTGCCTGTGCCTGTGCTGCTGCGGCTCTGCAGGGATATTGGGTTTCGTCATGGTTCCAGGGAACATGTGGGGACACTTGAGATGGGAGGGCACAAGCCAGGACAGTGATGAGGACCAGGACTCCTTTGTCACAGCGGCAGAGACCACCACGTCCCTCCCCCAGGACCTGGGAGCCTGTCCTGGGTCAGCCACTCCGGGGACCTGCACCCCCAACCAGGAACCCTGGGGTGACCTTGAGTTTCCCGGGATCAGTACCCACAGCCAGGGACCCTGGGGTGACCCTGAGCCCCCAGACCGGTCCTGTGGCCCCCCAACTCCTGCCATACAGTCCCATGACGTCCGGGCTCTCTCTGCTATGGGTGCCCCCACCCGGGGGTTATGTCCCACGGGGGGGGAGGGAGGGGGCGTTGCTGTGGCAACCAGCTGCTCCCAAAGTGGGGACCCGTTGTCATGGCAATGCGGTGCCCAAGGAGGAAAGGGGGGGGCGGGTGTCATGGCAACGGCTGCCCGGCTTGGGGATGCTGGGGGGGCATGGGTGGGGACAGTGATGGGGACATGGCCCCAGCACTGCCAGTCCTCCCGCTCCACACTCAGGGTCACACAGGGAACCACAGCCCTGCACCCTGGGCACCCCCAACCCTGCTCCCTGAAGATCCCCTGTCACCACACCCCCATCCTGCCCCATCCAAGCAGCCTTGGAGGAGGCAAGAGGAGACGCAGCTCACCCCGATGGCCCTTGTGCCCTCACCACATGTCTAGGAACCTCAGAGACACTGGGACCCGGGCTGGGATGAGGGGCAGGGACACAGTGCCACAGCTCAACACCATGGCCCAGGACAGAGGATCCCAAGCCAGGACTAAGACTGGCCAAGCCTAGGGATTTTGGGGGGGTGGAGCCAGGACCCTGCTGCCTAACCAGGCACATGCCACCCACCCCAAGTTGTGCCCTGGGGACCCTCAGCCCTCCTGCCACAAGTCCTGGCATTCAGGGTCCATCACCACTGCCTGGGACATGCCATGGGGACACTTGCAGGGCAGCTCTCACAACGGGCACTGGGGCACAGGAGGAACAGAAGGAACATGGGGGGGGCAGCACAGGGAGCATGGGGGGCACAGACCTCTCAAAGGGCAGCCCATCCTTCAGCTGCATGGTGAATTAATTAGTGCTCTAAGAGCATTAAGGTGACAGTAATTGCTGGGGACAGTGATGTGAGCTGGGCAGAGCTGGCATGGCAGACATGAGCTGCCCAGCGCCCACACTGCTGCTTGGTGCTGCTGTGGCAGGAGAGAGGTGTCTGTGCTGCCCATGCCGCCATCACTGCCCGTGCCAATGTTCCTTCCCCCCCGCCTATGCCACTGCCCTGTCTACTCCGCCTGTGACACTGTCCCTATCCATCCTGTCTGTGCCACCATCCCTGCCCGTCCTAGGGTCCCTGCCTGTGCCACTGTCCCTGCCCTGTTCTGGGGGCTGCAGTGGGGGGTGCTGGGAACAGGAACGGGGCTGCTGGAGGTAGGGATGGAGGGTGCTAGGAGCAGCAGTAGGTGGTGCTGGGGGTCACAGCAGGGCTGGCACGGGGACCCCTACTCATGCCAGGCATGGAAGAGCTGCCCATGGGAACCTCTGTGCCAACAGAGTCTGGGCAGTGGCTGCTGCTGGCAGTGCCCAGTGGCACCTGAGGCTGGCACAGGTGGGGGAGGGGGGGCTGCACCTGTGAGCACCCTGTACGAGTGAGCACCCCATAATCCTGAGCATCCTGTGCCGACCACCACTCCAGCCCAGTGCCTGCATGCCAGCATGCCAGCAGGGACTCCCAGCCAGCACGGGGTCCCCAGCACAGCTCCGCTCCATCCTGGGCACTGTCGACAGCCGCCTGGCACCCCTGCAGCACCCAGGGCACGGGCATCCCTGTACGGCAGTCCCCAGCGGGGTGGGCAGGGCGTGAGAGTGCTGCGGGTGGTGGGATGAGAGAAGGGCATCACCTGCGGGTGTCCGACCTCAGCAGGATTCCCGTGTCCCTCCGCAGCCCCGGGGCACCCGGTGCGCCCCCTCCCCACCCTCCCGGTACTCACCACGGTGAAGTTGCGGGCAGTGCAGCCGGTGCCACGGAAGGAGCACTGCAGCAGCATGTCAGCCAGGTCGTGGCCCGTGCGGTTGTAGAACTCGGCCATGCTGAAGGGCTTCGCCTTGAAGTTCTTGAAGTTGGCCTTGTCGCGCAGCGCGGCCAGGACGTGGGGCTCAGCCAGCTGCGGGTTGCTGATCTCGTAGCGCTCGTTGAGCAGCGCCAGCAGCTCGCCCACGTGGTACATGTCGTTGCGGGTGATTTTGGAGAAGCGGAACTCGTTGAGGTTGCAGATGGTGATGGCCGGGAAGGTGAGGTTGCGGGCAGCCACCTCGTCCAGCTTGGTGACGTGCGGGTAGGTGAGGAAGTAGGCGACGCGCTCGGCGCACACGAGCAGCAGCAGCCCCAGCGAGCCCAGGAAAAAGCCGCCCCAGAGCACGCGGCGCAGGGACACGGCCCCGTAGGCGAAGACGTGGCTGATGCCGTGCAGCGAGGAGCTGTGGGCGAAGGCCCGCAGGCTCGAGAGCCCCTCGCCCTCCCCGCTGCCCTCCGAGCCCCTCCTCATCCTGTTGCGGCCGGGGCCCCGCGGTGCCCCGCAGCCTCAGCCCATCGCCACGCCGGGCTCAGGGCGCAGCTGGCGGGGAGGGGAGGGGGAAGGAGGGTGGGCAGGGGAGAGGAAGGCAGGAGATGGGAGGGCAGGACCGGCCGCTCCGTTCCCCCAGGTCCTTCACGCTGTCGGTGCCGATGCTGCCCGAGCGGTGCCGCGGAGCCGCGGGCAGCGTAGCGCAGCCCCCGTCCCTGTTCCAGCCCTAGCCTCAGCCCCGGTCGCGGTCTCGGTTCCGATCCCGGTCCCGGCTCGAGCCCTGGTCCCGGATCCGGTCCCGATTGCAGCCTCGATCCCCCTCCTGATCCCGGTCCCAGATCTAGTCCCAGCCCCGATCCTAGTTCCAGCTCCAGTTCCAACCCCAGCCCCGGTCCCGCTCTCGGCTCCCGGCTCCGCTCCCGCCGCGGCGCAGCCGCCGCCGGTCCCCGCCGCCCCCCGCCCCCGCCCCTCCCGCTCGGCTCCACCCGCCGCCCCCGCCGGCGGCCGCAGCCTTGGGGTACGGGGGGCCGAGACCCTGGGAAAGGGAAGGGCAGCAAGCAGCGCCCCTTCATCGGGCAGCCATGGGGAACCCACCTTGGTGGTCACAGAGCGGTCCCCCCGTGCCGGGGTCACACAGGGGCCCCTGCACCCCGCGAAGTGATGGAGCCTTCATTCCAGAAAGATGTCACAGGGTCCCCCCACTCCGGGGATGACACAGGGGTCTCCGATTCCAAGGCTGACCCATGGGATCCCCCACCCCGGGAGAGTCATGCAGGGCCAATCCTCCCCCAGGGGGTCACACAGAGGGTCCCCGGCCTGGGGGGGTTGACACAAGGATCCCTCACCTTAAGGGACAGCACAGGGGACAGTCCATCCCGTGGTGTTACGAAGAGGTAACCCCCATTCCAGGGCTCCTCCATCCCGGGGTCGTGCAGAGGGTCCCTACCCCTGAAAGATGACACAGGGTCCCTCCACTCCAGGGGTGACAGAGGAGCCCCCACCCTGGAGGGTGACACAGACGACCACCCTCGCTCTAGCGAGGGGGGTCACACGGGGGTCTGCCTATCCCAGAGGTCATCCAGAGGTTCCTCCACACTGGAACTGACACAGGAGCCCCCCTTCCCCGGAGGTAATATCGGGGTCTCCCATCACAGAAATCACGCAAAGGCTCCTCCATCCCAGGAGGGAATGCAGGGGTTCCCCATCCCGAGGTCACATAGGGGCTCACCCCTCCAATCCCGCGGGGGGTGTCACAGCATCTCCTCACTCGGGAGTGACAGGGGTGCCACACTCCACGGGTGACACACGGAACACGATGTCCCGGGGGTTATACAGGGAACGCGCATCCCAACAGGGCCACACAGGGGTCCCACATCTCGCGGGGGCCTCACAACAAGCAGGGGGTGACACGGGGGACACTGGGGACACCCCGCCCCGCGGGACAGCGCAGTCGGGAGGGGCGGGACCAGCCCGAAGCCACGCCCACGAGTCAACGTCACTCACCTCGGCCCCACCCATCGCCCCCTCCCCAGTGCCACGGGCGCCCCCGAGCGGCCCGGAGGACCCCCCGCACCGTCCCACCACAACGTGGAGCCCCCCTGGGTCCGCATTCCACCCCTGGTTTATTGGGGAGCAGCGGGGGCAGCCCTCAGGACCCCTCCTTGGTCTGCTGTCGGATGAGCTCGGCGTAGAGCCCCCCGCGTCGCACCAGCTCCTCGTGAGTCCCTGCCTGTGGAGACAGCGGGGACAGCCGGGTGGTGCCACCTCCCTCCCTCCCGGCGCCCGCCCGTCCCCGCCCTGCCCCGCGTCTCACCTCGAGCACGCGGCCTTGGGCCAGCACGGCGATGCGGTGCGCGCCGCGGATGGTGCTGAGGCGGTGGGCGATGAGCAGCACGGTGCGGCCGGTGGCCGCGCGGTCCAGCGCCTCCTGCACCGCCCGCTCCGCCTGCGCGTCCAGCGCGCTCGTGGCCTCGTCCAGGATGAGCACGGCCGGGTCCTTGAGCAGGGCTCGGGCGATGGCGATGCGCTGCTTCTGCCCCCCGGACAGCGCCGTGCCACGCTCGCCTGCGGGACACCGCGGGGACGCCGCGGGGATGGCGGTGCTGCGCCGAACCAAATCGCAGCCACCAGCCGGAGGAGAACCCCCCAGCCAAGGACCTCCCACGTGCCAACCCTATCCCTCCTGCTCGGAGCCCAGCGCGGCCACAACTCCCTCGGGCACAGCTGAACATCAGCAGTGACCAGCAGCCGGTGTCCCTGCAGGACTGGGATCACCTCAGTGGGGCCCCATGCTTGCCCGAGCGCCTCCCGCCCTGGCCGTACCCACGACGGTGTTGTAGCCCTCAGGGAAGCTGCGGATGAAGCCGTCAGCGTTGGCGAGCCGGGCGGCCTCGTACACCTCGGCATCAGAGGCTCCGGGCTTCCCAAAGCGGATGTTCTCCATGATGGTTGTGCCGAACAACACCGGCTCCTGCAGCAAAACCCCGGCCCTCAGCACTGAGCCCCAGGCAGGACCATCTCCCTCCCCTTCCCCAGGGACAGCCAGGGGGTCCTGGCCAGCACCACTCCTGTCCCCACCTGGCTGATGAAGCCAATGACCTGCCCCCGCAGCCAGGAGGGGTCCAGCCCGGCGATGTCATGGCCGTCCAGTGTGATGGTTCCCTCCGTAGGCTCGTAGAACCGCTCCAGCAGCGCTGCCACCGTTGATTTCCCTGGGGAGGGGACCCTGAGCCCCCCTGCTCCAGACCCCTGGCTCCAGCAGCACTGGGGGTTCCCAGTCCCTGGCATACACTGGGTGCACTGGGCAGAGGACCGGGGTGCAGGATTCACCCGAGGAGAGGGTGGGGGAGATACTGGTACCTCCTCCAGAGGGGCCCACGACGGCCACGGTCTGGCAGGGAGGCAGGGTGAGGCTGAAGTCCTGCAGGACAGGGTAGCCAGGCCGGGTGGGATAACTGCAGGGAGAAGAGCAGGGACTGCAGGGCTGTGGGGACATGGTGCCGATCCCCCCGTCCAGGGGGTGGCTCAGGGAGCCATGGGGGCCAGGCAGGAGCTGGTGGGACTCACCTGAAGGAAATGTGGTTGAAGCAGATGCGTCCACGCAGGGAGTGGGCAGGGATGGAGGCTCCCCCCTGCAGTGGCACGAGGGGCTCCAGTCTCAGCAGCTCAAAGACACGGGCACCAGCACTCAGACCCCGCACCACCTGTGGCGGGACAGCAGGAGCACCTCATGGTCCCCCAGACCCCACCTCACTGGCACTCAGACCCCACACCACCTGCAGGGAGGGTGGCAAATGCCCCAAACCGGAACCCCCAGCCTCAGGGGGTACCAGGACCCCTCACCCCACTTACTTGGCCCATCAGGATGGAGATGTTGGCCAAGGACCTGAGATTGCACAAGGGCAGAGATTGAGCTCAGGGTTGTGCCCAGGCAGGCTATGGGGTACAGGGGGTGCCAGGGGTACTGGAGGTACCATTGGGCCCTGCCCTGACCTTTGCACTGTCTGCGAGGCCACCAGGAAGGACATGAGGTCACCAGGTGAGAGCTGGTCTCCAGCCATCAGGGAGCCACCGACGAAGATGGTTCCCAGGACAATACCTGGGGGGTGGGGGCAGAGCTGGGATTTGAAGGCGACATGCAGAAAGGGACATGCAGACATGGAGGAGGTCCTGCCCAAGGGAGTCCCACCCCACAGCCCCCCAGGTCCCATTCAGTAACCCCCACTGACCATTGAGCGCCAGGTTGGAGAGCCCCTGGAAGGCAGCGATGCCCAGTCCCAGCTGTTCGCTCAGATGTTCGGCATGGTCCACCTCGGCACAGAACAGCCTGGGGCAGGTATGGGCTGGGGTCCGCACTGCCACAGCCTCACCGCCAACAAAACCCCCCACCCTTCCCCTTCCCCCTCCCCTTACCGTGCCTGCTGCTCCTCCATGGCAAAGGCACGCACAGTCCGCACGTTGCCCAGCGCCTCGTCGGCAACCACAGTGGCCTTGGCCACCTGCAGGGACAGGGAGGACTGTGGGGACACCCCACACTGTGGCTTCGGGGGTGACAGGACAGGGGGTCCCAGGTGAGGGTTACCTGCTCCTGTGCCTGGCGGGAGAGGCTGCGGAGGAAGGCGCCGATGAAGGCGCCGGCGCCCACCAGCACCGGCAGTGCCACGAGCAGGAGCCCGGTGAGCTTGGGTGAGAGCAGGTACAGCGACACGAAGCAGCCCACGGTCTGGGTGCCACTGCGCAGGCCCTGGGGCAGGGGGCACAGGGGGTGAGGGGGCAGGGGCATGAAGGACCACCGGGCTTGCCCAGAAGAGAGCTGGGCTCACCTGGGAGATGGCCAGCTTGAAGGAAGACTTGAACTCCTGGATGTCAGCCGTCAGCCGTGTCACCAGCTGGCCCGTGCGCGTGGCATCAAAGAAGGCCACCTCCTGCCTGTCGGGGAGCAGTGGGTGGGGGTCCCTGCATGCCCATCTCTCCCGGCCCCCATCCCTGCTGGGGTTACCTGAGCAGGGCACTGAAGAGCGCCTTGCGCATGTTCCCGGCCACCCGCTCGCCGACGCGGGCCAGCAGTGCGATGTACCCGAAGGTCAGCAGGCCCTGCGGGACGGGGTGTCAGGAGCGGGGTGACGGGGTGTCAGGACCCCACACCCATTCCTTTGGGGGTCAGCGCTCACCTGCAGGCAGTAGATGGCCAGGAGGCGCAGGGCTGGGCGCCGCACCTCCCGCAGGTAGGTGGGAACGTGGCCGCGGGCACATCGGGCCACCACATTCACCAGCTGGCCCAGCAGCACCGGGATGCGCACGTTGAGCAGTGCTGCGCCCAGCGCCAGCTGTGGGGATGCAGACGGGGACAGCGGTGTCATGGCACTGGGACAGCACCACGGAGGGTGTCATGACATTGCACCGGGACAGGGGGTGTTGCACCATGGCACCAGGAAAGGGAGTGTAACACCATGGCACCGGGACACTTGGTGTCACACCATGGCACCAGGACAGTGGCTGCCACACCATGGCATGGGGACGGGGGTGTCACGCCCCTACACAGGGACTGTGGCCATCATGCTGTGGCACGAGGACAGTGACAGCCAGTGACAGGCACTGGGATGGCGGGTGTCATACCATGTCAATGGGACAGTGGCCATCAAGCCGTGGCACCGGGACAGCGTGTTATTCCACAGCACGGGTGTGACACAGGGACAGCGGGGACAAGGGCGACCATGGCCACCCACTCGCCCCTGCTCACCACAACAGCAGCTGAGAGTGCCAGGAGCTGCGAGCGCAGGAAGGTCCAGAACAGCGGCCAGTCAAAGGGAGGCTCCGGGGGGGACTCTGGAGGCTCGGGAACACCAGAGGGGACCACGGGGACAGTGGCCTCCTGGCAGTGTGCAGCCGTGCGCAGCAGCCCCAGCACCACACAGCCCGTGGCCGAGCCGGCCAGGAGCAGGCAGCGGGGGGCTGGGAGTGCGGGGGGCAGCCGGGGGGGCCCGGCCAGCCCCAGGCGCCCCCCATACCTGAAACTGGGGAGAGGGGTGAGTGAAGGGTGCCCCAACTGGGGGAGCCTGCACAGATCGCCCCAGAGACCTCAGGAGCCCATCTCCCCCCACTAAGAGGTGTGTTCCTGCCTCCAGGGGACCCAGGACTCTAGGATGCCCCCAGGACCACCGGGAATCTCAGAGTCCTGGCTCCCCCCACCAAGAGTTGGGGTGCCCCCACCACCCAGGGGGCCCTGGAACCTCCCGGACACCCCAGGACTGCAAAGTCCAAGCTCCCCACGCCGCACCACGCCCAGAGTCGGGGTCATCCCCTCAAGGTACCCCGGGGCTCCCCAGTACCTTCCCGATGTTGCCACCGCCCCGACCCCGTCCCGCTGCTCCGGGAAGCCCACGCACCCCTCAACATCCTGGGAGCCCCGGCCTCCCCTTGGTACCCCCGCAGGGCTCCAGTCGTCTGGGAGCCCCCGCGAGTTCCCGGGATCCCCTGACTCCCCCGCAGCCCCCCTCGCACCCGCGGGACCCCCGCGACCTCCGAGTCTGGGCTCCTCCCAGCTAGATCTGGGGTTCCCGCGCTCCAAGGGACCCCGGAGCCCGGGATCCTCCCGGGATGCCCTGCACTGCCCCGGTACCTGCGCCCCGGGACGCAGGGCGGCCGGAGCCGGGCCCAAGCGCCCGCCGCCCGCAGCAAGAGCACCGGCAGCGGCATGGCGGCACCGAGGAGGGCCGGGGGCGGCACCGGGCTGCTCAGGGCGGGACCGGGGAGGGCCGGGGCGGGCAGGGGAGGTCCCGGGCGGGCGGAGCCCCAACCCCGCGGCCCGGGCCCTGCGCCGTCCCCGACCCGCACCGGCCCCGCTCCGCCGCCTCGGGCCCTTGCCCGGGCTCCGCGCCCTGACCCCGGTCCCGGCACACCCGCTCCTCCCCGGGGCCACCTCCGGGCCCCCCGGACCTGCAGCGGAACCCCGCGGCGGAGCTCAGCCCGCACGGCGGCACCCCCGACCCCCGGAGCTGCCCCGGTGCGACAATGGCCGGCGGCGGGACACGGGGCGAGCCTGGGGCCCCGTGAGCCCGGGCCCCCGTCCGGCACCGGCGGCGACAGCCGGGAGCGGGCTGCACCGAGCGGCCGGGTGAGCGGGGACGGGGAGCGGGTCCCGGGGCTGGCAGAGCCCCGCTGTCCCCGGGCGGGTCACGCCGCTCCTTTCCGGGGTCCCTCAGCCCGGGACCCCCCGGGAGGGCAGCGCGGGGTCAGGGGCGGGTGTGTCCCCTGCACCGTGGGGTGCCCGTGTCCCCACGCGTGACCCCGGGTCGCTGGCGAGCCCCGTCTGCGTCCTTACGGCGCAGCCGCGTGTCACCGCGGGGCTGTCACCCTGCCGTGTCCCCGCGGGCAGGTGTCCGTGTCCCCGTGCGGAGCCGCGGGGGTCCCCGTGACACAGGTGACGCTGCGGAAACACACGCGTGTCCCGGCGGGGTCACCGGGGCCATTGCTGTGTTCCTCGGGTGCCACGTCCCCTGGGCTCTGTCCCCGGCTCCGGGGGTGTCCCGGCTGCCCGGCTCCGGCCCGGGGATCCCCACGCCCCCCCCACCGTTTACACTCTCGGGCTATTTTCGGGCTCTGCGGGTATTTTTGGCTTCCCGATGAGGAGCTGGGGACGGGCCGTGCCGGTGTCACCCGCCGGGACACCCGATCCCGGGGGACGCGGCCGCTGTCCCCGAGGGGGTGTTGCACAAGAGGGGGTCGGGTCCCTCTTGGTGCACCAGCCCCGCGCCGTGAGTCAGCCCCGGACAGGTGGGGCTGGACGGTGTCACCTGCTGCCACCGGCCTGGCTGGACACCGGCTGTGGCCAGCGCGAGGGACGCTGGTGACGCGCGGCGCTGCGGTAAGGGAACCGTGGGGGGGTGGACGGGGGGTCCCGTCCTGCTCCAGACGCTGATGGTCCCATCCAAGGGCTTGGGGTCACTTCCAAGAGTTTTGGATCCCGTCGTCCCCTGTGGAGGGTTGTCCTCCTGCCCCAAGGTCCGGGATCCTGCCCTGACCCGGAGGGGTGGGGGGTCCAGTCCTTCACCGGGCTGGGGGGTCCACAGGGCATTGAGAAGGGCTCAGAACTGGTCCTGAGCTGTCCCTGCTCTAGGGTGCTGCCCCAGCTCCGGGGGTGGTGTGTCTGTGGTGAAGGGGGGTCTGTGGGGTGCCTGTGGGTACAGGAGTCCATGGGGAGGGAGGGGGGGGTCTGTGACAAGGAAGGATGTGGGGAGCTGTGGACACGGGGGTCGTGCGAAGAGGCGTCCCCCACTCGGACTGGGCAGCACGGCGTGTCCCGGGGGACAGCTGGGGAAAGTGTTGGGGTCCCTCACCCCATGCAGGGGATCCCTCCCGGGGAGCCCCGGGAAGCCCTGCAGGGTCACGGCAGGCTCTGGCACTGGCCTGGCCGGTGGGACAGGACGGGCCGGTGGCACCTGCGGTGTCACCTGTCTGCGGCCGGGGCCAGCTCAGGCCACCCGAATTCGGGGCACGCGGGCGGCGCTGCGGCACCTCAGTGGCATTTCCGGTGCCCCACACCTGCCCCACACCTGCCCCATCGCGGCCGCAGTGCTCACGTTCCCCGGCAGGTGATGGAGCAGGGAGAGGAGGACCGGGACTACCGGGAGTACCGGCGGTTGGAGGACTGTGAGGAAGACTCGCCCCCCGGCGAGGAGGAGGAGGAGCAGCTGCTGCTGCACGTCACTGAAGGACCGACAGGTACTGGGTTCCCATCTGCTGGGGGACGCAGGGTTCCCGTGGGCTGTTTGGGGACCCCAGGTGGGTGTTTCTGCGTCCTTGGTGGGGTGTAGGGGTGCCAGGTGGGGGGCGGGGGAGTGGTACCACGTTCCCACCTGACCCCCCCGTGTTTTTCCCCTCAGACTCGTGGCACCACATTAAGGACCTGGACAGTTTCTTCACCAAGATATCCTGGCATAGCCCCCGGTGGCACTGTGGGGGATATGGGGGAGCATGGGGTGGCTCTAGGGGGACGTGAGCGGTCCATCACCCCTTCACAGTCTCCTTAACCTCCGCCACATTTACCAGTTCCACCAGAGGAACGGCTTTGCCTGTGTCCTGCTCTCAGATGTCCTTGAGCTGGTGTAAGTGACCCCACGTTGTCACCGTGCAGTGTCACGCGGCTGTGACACAAGGGTCCCATTGACCCCCATCCCCCCAGGCAGTTCCTGTTCGTCGTCACCTTCAGCACGTTCCTGCTGTGCTGTGTGGACTACGATGTCCTGTTCGCCATGCGTCCCCTCAACCACAGCCACGTCCCCGAGCGCTCCAAGGTGACACTGCCCGACGCCGTGCTGCCCGCCCCACAGTGCACCCGCAGGTAGGCAGGGGGACGCTGAAAGACACTGGGGATCACTGCGGGACACCGGGGGACACCAGGGAACACCGAGGGAGCTGTGCAGGGGTCTCGGTGCTGTGGGTGACACGCGTGTCCCAAAGGGTCAGTGGCGGAGGGTAGTTGCTGCTCCTGCTGCTGCTTGCACGGCTGTGCAGAGGCTCCAGTGCCACTAGCGTGGCTTGGTGGGGGTCAGGGTGCTGCTGATGCTGGTGCTGTGGGTGACGTGTGTCCCCAGCAGTCTGGGAGACAGCAGATGTCCATGAGGTGGCTGGTGGCACTGGTGACATCTGTGTTTCTGCAGTGGGTGGCTGCTGTCTGTGAAGGGTTTGTTGGCACCTGCTGACACTTGTGTCCCCACAGGCTTCATGTCAGCAGGTGGCCTCTGGTTCTGCTGGCACCCGTGTGGCTGTGGGGGGGTCCCAGTGGCACGGGTGACACCTGTGTCTTGTTAGCAGGCTCTGTGGCAGTGGCTGGCAGGAAGCCACGGGGGGGTTGGTGGCACTGGTGACACCCGTGTCCCCGCAGGCTCCGTGGCAGCGGGTGGCTGCTGTTCCTGCTGGTGCTGGCGGGCGCAGTCTGGCTGTGCCGCCTGGTCACGGCACTCCGGCGCCTCGTGGGCTACTGGGAGATCCGGAGCTTCTACATCCGTGCGCTAGGCATCCCCGCGGTGAGGGGCTGGGGCTGGGCAGGGGCCGAGGGGGCGCTGGGGTCTGGCTGGGCCACGCTGCGCACCGGCTGCGCACGGCGCTGTGCTGCGCCGCAGGGTGCCCAGCGCCGACGCCTGTGCCGTTGTCCCAGGAGGAGCTGTGTAACCACAGCTGGCAGTCGGTGCAGGCCCGGCTGCTGGCGCTGCAGCGGCGCCAGCCCCTGTGCGTGCCGCGCCGTGAGCTGACGGAGCTTGACATCCACCACCGCATCCTGCGCTTCCGCAACTACACCGTGGCCATGGTCAACAAATCCCTGCTGCCCGTGCGCTTCCGCCTGCCGCTGCTCGGCCCCGTCGTCTTCCTCACGCGCGGCCTGCAGTTCAACCTGGAGCTGCTGCTGTTCCGCGGCCCAGCCGCGCTCTTCCAGAACACCTGGAGCCTGCGGCCGCAGGTGAAGCGGGCGGGCGCACGGCGGGCGCTGGCCCGGGGGCTGGCGCGGGCGTCTGTGCTGCTGGGGGTGGCCAACCTGGCGCTGTGCCCCTGCGTGCTGGGCTGGCGCCTGCTCCTGGCCTTCTTCAGCTACGCTGAGGGGCTGAAGCGGGCTCCGGGCAGCCTGGGCGCGCGCCGCTGGTCGCTCTACGCCCGCCACTACCTGCGCCACTTCAACGAGCTGGGCCACGAGCTGCAGGCGCGGCTCGGCCGTGGCCACGCGCCGGCCACCAAATACATGGACTCGTTCAGCAGCCCGCTGCTGGCCGTGCTGGCTCGCCACGTCGGCTTCTTTGCCGGCTCCGTGCTGGCCGTGCTCATCGTGCTCACCGTGTACGACGAGGACGTGCTGACGGTGCAGCACATCCTGACAGCCATCACGCTGCTGGGGCTCGTGGTCACCGTGGCCAGGTGGGTGGGTCAGGCTCTGTGCTGGGCCGTGCTGGGCTGGGTGGGCAATGGGGGGCTCAGGTGGAACCCCGTCTGTGCCCCTCCAGGTCCTTCATCCCAGACGAGCACGCCGTGTGGTGCCCGGAGCAGCTGCTGCAGCGGGTTCTGGCACACGTTCATTACCTGCCCGAGCACTGGCAGGGCCGCGCCGGCCGCGCCGAGACGCGAGCAGAGATGGCACAGCTCTTCCAGTACAAGGCGGTCAGTGCAGCCCCCCGCTCCCCGAGACCCTCCTCCCCAGGACTCCACTCCCCTGACACCATCCTATCCCACCCCCAGGAGCCCACAGACTGGGAGGGTCCCATCCTGGGATTTCTCAGCCCTGGGACTCCCGACATTAGGATCCCCAGGCTGGACCCCTCAACACTGGGATCCTGTGCTCCAAAAACCCATTGCCCTGGGTCTCCCTGTCCCAATCCACTGCCCTGGGATCCCTACCCCCAGAACCCCACGGACAGGGAGCTTCCTGTGCCAGGATCTCATACCCTGGGATCCACCACACTGGGACCCTCCCGCACCAAGAGTCCCCACTCCTGAGGCACCCCCATCCCAGGAGACTCCTGCTTTGGAATCCCCCACCTTGAGCTGACCCCGGGGTCACCCTTCACCCCGGGGCAGCACTGCCCCTCCTCGGGACCTACTGCCCAGGACTACATCCCACCCCAGGACTTCCAAATCTGGGACCTCCGCCCCAGGGCACCTCAAGATCCCACTGCCCCCTCCCCCCCCCCCCGCAGGTTTTCATCCTGGAGGAGCTGCTGAGCCCCCTCGTGACCCCACTGATCCTCATCTTCGCCTTTCCCCCCCGCGCCCTCGACATCGTGGACTTCTTCCGCAACTTCACGGTGGAGGTGTCGGGGGTGGGCGACATCTGCTCCTTCGCACAGCTGGACGTGCGGCACCACGGCAACCCGCAGGTGGGGAGCGGGGGAGGCGTCGCGGGGCTGTGTGTCCCCTGCGGGGGTGTGCCACGTCCCTGTCCCTGCAGTGGCTGTCGGAGGGACACACGGAGGCGACCCCGGAGCGCCAGGCAGAGCACGGCAAGACGGAGCTGTCGCTGATGCGCTTCGCCCTGAGCAATCCCCGGTGGCGGCCGCCGCCGCCCGCCCGCCGCTTCCTCGGCCACCTCCAGGCGCAGGTGACCCGCGACGCGGCCACCGCGCCCCCCGCGCGGCACCTGCTAGCCGAGGGGCCGCTGGCCGCGTCCCTTCTGTCCGAAGACTCGGCCCTGGCGGTAAGTGGGGGCGCTCCGGGGGGGCTGCGGGCTGTTTTGGGTCTCTCCCTGACGAATGTCCCCGCAGCCCGAGGGGCTGGTGGCCAGCGTGTTGGCGGCCAGCGGGCTGGTGGCCCGGGACCCGCGCTTTGGGCAGCCCTGCAGCAAGGCCAGCGCCACCGCCAGCCTGCTGGCGTCCTTGCGGAACCCCCTGGGGACCCCTCCCTGCGGAGCCCCGGACAGCCCCGGAGAGCACCCGTGCCCCGAGGACAGGTGGGGACAAGGGACAGGGGCCGTGAGGAGGGGAGACGTGGTGGGGACATGGGTGCCGGGGGATGTGGGGGCGTGGGGAGGGGAGACACGGCTGGGAAGGGTGTCAGGGCGGTGAGGGGTGGCACTGAGGGGGGCTCTCATGGTGGGGAGCAGTGTTCTTGTGGGGACGGGGGGTCGTGGCGGGGAGGGGAGAGGGTGTCACGGAGGGGTTGTCGTGGCAGGGAAGGGGTGTCACAGGGAGGAGGGAGTGTTGCGGCGGTGGTGTCACCTCGTGCCCCCGTGCCCACCTCCCCTGCCCCAAGGCCGGCGCTGAGTGAGTCGCGGCTGCGCAGCTTGAGTCGCTCGGCTCTGCTGGCCGAGGTGGCCTCGGCCGAGATGAGCCTTCACGCCATCTACCTGCACCAGGTGTGTCACCTGCGGTTCCCGAGGTCCCCCTGCCCACAGCACTCCGGGACAGGTCTCTTGGGGTTGCCTAGTGTCCCCGTGCCCACCAGAGTGTCACTGTCTGGGTGCTCTGCCTCACCCCCTGGGAGTCCTACCTGGCCCTTGTCCCTTGTCCCCAGCGGCATTCCAGGCTGCCCCCGCCCTCCCTGCCCCACTGGGTGACACCCACCCACCGTTCTTGGCCACTGCCAGCTGGGGACGAGGCACCCCATCTGCTCTCACCCATGTGACAGCCCCTTCTGGCACCCTTTTGGGGCCGGGAAGTGTCCTGGGCTGAGGGACCCCTGCCCTGCTGCCCCACGGGGAGGCAGCTTGACATGGGGGGGGGGGAGGGGGGCGGTCTGCTGTGATGGGGGCTCTAGCAGCAATGTGGGCGCTCTGGGTGCCTCTGGGGTGATCTGAGCACTGATCTGGGCTATTCCTTGTCCCCTGTCCCCTCCCAGCTCCACCAGCAGCAGCAGCAGCAGCCACAGGGCTCCAGCCCCCAGCCCGTGGGAGTACCCAAACACCCCTTTGTGACCACAGGTGAGCACGGCCCCGGGGGTGTCCCGGGGGCTGGGGGGACACTGCTGACAGCAGTGGAGGGTTCTGGGGGTGCTGACCCCTCTGTGCCCCCCAGGCTCGGCTGCCCGGGCCTCGCAGCTGAGGGAGATGCCGCTGGGTGGGTGGGCCGAGGAAGAAGAGGAGGAGGAAGAGGAGACAATGACGTAGCTGGACCCGGCTCCGGTGGGTGGGGACACGGGGGAGCGGGGGCCCCGGGACTGGGACATGGAGACCCCCAGGGCTGAGGGTACAGGGAGTCCTGGCACTGGGACATGGGCACTGCCAGGCTGGGGCACAGAGACCCCCGGGGCCGGGGGTCAGTGGGCTTGGGCTGCCACGTGTGCTGGAGCTCCCAGTTCCTGGGGTGCCCAGTATTGGGGTCCCCGAGTGCCAGAGCCCCCACTCCGGGGTCTCCACTCTAGGGTCCTTGCTGACGCCTCATTCCCTCTGCAGGGTCCTGGTAGTGCCAAGACACCCCGGAGGTGCCGGGCGAACTGCCGGGGGCACAGTGGGGGGCTCACCGTGCCCACTATGCTGCCAGGGGGGCCCTGTCCGTGGGAGCCCCCTAGCTCGGGGTGTCCCTGATGCCCCCACTATGGTGCAGAGCCGGGAGTGCTGCCAGTCCCCCCAGGTGCTGTTTTTGGGGAAGCACAGGGCTGGTGCCCCCTGTGGTGCCCAGAGCACCAGCTGAAATAAAGGTTTACAGAGGGTCTGTGCCCACTAGCTGCGCCCGGGGGTGAGCTCGGGGTCCTGGGGGGCGATGCCATGGATGGGGCCAAGGCAGTTTGGGGTGACACTGGGGGCTTGGGCAGGTGGCAGCAGTGGTGCTGGAAGGGGGTGCACTCACTTGCAGCCACACAGGTGTGAGCCACAGGACCATGGCCACAGCCCCCTCCCACCATTTCCAACCCTCAGCGCCACAGCCACGTGGCTGTGTCCTTTTGCCCCCCATTTCCCACCCCTCGTGTCTGGAGCGTGGCCAGGTGACCCCAGAGGTGCCACAAAGTCCATCCGTCCCTGTGCCACCTCCCACGCGCCCAGTGCCACCGCGGGAGCTGAAGTGCCAGGCCGGGGGTATCAAAACTAAACCTTTACTGGGGGTGGCAGGACTGGGGGCACAGCCGCAGGGACTCCCGCGTCCCTGCGCTCAGGGCGGGCCCGGCGGGCGCCGCTCCTGCAGGGAGAAGGACTGGCTGCGGATGCGCAGGGCCACCTCCTGTGTGCGGAACGTCAGCCCGAAGATGTCCTCGTGGTAGCGGTTCTTGTCCTAAGGGACAGCTGTCAGGGCCGGGTGTCCACAGGCACGTCCCCTGTGACGTTCCCGTGCCCAGCCCTTACCCTCAGCTCGCTGATGATGTCCCCCGCCTGCCCCAGTGTCATGTCGCCTTCCTGGGCCAGGATGTGCTGCACGGTCTGCAGCACCTCGGTGGCCATGGTGACGTCCCCGCACACGTACATGTGGCCCCCGTCCCGGCAGAGCACCTGGTGCACCTGGGCCGCCAGCTGTGCCCGCAGCACGTCCTGCACGTACGTCTGGGGACACGCAGGGACCATGGCGTCCTGCACCCACCCGACCTGTGCCCAGGTCCCCATCCCCGCCCCGACCCTTTGTGTGCTGTCCCTGCCCTTGTCTGTGACCCCAGCCCCTCACCTCCGTCTCTGGCTTAGCATCCCCCACCAATCCCTGATCCCTCCATTTCCATCCTCACCTTGTCCTTGTCCCCGCAGTACGTCCCTCCCCAGCTTCATGCCCATCCCAGCCTGTTTCTATCCCATCCCCTGCCCCATCCCACTCCTGTTCCTGTCTCACCTTGGGGGTACTGGGCTCACGGGAGAAGGCTGTGAGCACCTGGCTGAGGGCGCCCTGCTCCCGCGCCTGCTCCATCTCCTCACGGTAAATGTGGTCCAGAGTGGATGAGCGGCACCCGAACACCAGCACCATGGGGCCCAGGGGGCCACCTGCAGGGGGATAGTGTCCTCGTGTCCCCACACCCCCTGTCCCTACAGCCCCGCCCACCCCTGTCCCCACATTCCCGCATCCCCACATCCCCATGTACCCCACACCCCCGCATCCCTCCCGTCTCCCCATCCTCCCAACCCCCTGTCTCCCCGTCCCCATCCCCATGTCACTATTTCTCCATCCCCGTCTCCCTGGCCCCCCACGGCCCCTGTAGCCTTGTCCCTAGCCCCGTGTCCACATGTCCCTGTGCCCTGTCCCTACCTCCGGCTCGCAGCAGCTGCAGCCGGTGCTGCCAAAAGCTGCGGAAGGGCGCGACTCCAGTGCCGGGTCCCACGAGGATGCAGGGGGTGTCGGGGGCGGGCGGCAGCCGGAACGAGGGGGCCCTGCAGCAGTCGGCGGTCACTTGGGGGGCTTGAGCCCAGCCCCGGATGGCGATATCGGGAAATGGGGTTAGGGTAGGATAAAGGTAGGCAAGGGACATGTAGGGGAGCAGTGGAGGAGGACAGACGGGGGTGGCAGGCAGGGGGACGCACGTGGCAGGACAGCCATCGCTTACCCCCGGATGAAGGCTGGCACTGTGTCCCCTGGCTGCAGCCGCGCCAGCCACGTGGAGCAGACGCCGTAGTGGAGGGGACCCTGCCCGTCTGTGGGGACCAGAGGGGGCTGGTGGGGCTGCGGCGGGTGGCACTCCCAAAGGCAGCCCCTCACAGAGCCTCCCACAGGGCCTGGGGACTCCTCTGTGCCTTAGGTGGGCAGGGCTGGCGGATGGGGGGACCTGAAGATGCTCAGGGCACACTGGAGATTTCCGGGAAACGCTGGAGGTGCACTGGAGCCCCCGAAGATGCCCTGGAGGTGCCCCACCTCGCCATGCCCGTCCCCATCCCCATCCCCGTGCCGCTCACTCTCGCTGTGGTAGGTGACGACGGCCACGGTGAGGTGGATCTCGCCCGGGTGGGCTCCGGGCGCGGAGCTGATGGAGTAGTATCGGGGCTGGAGCAGCGGGAGCTGGGAGAGCAGCAGCGCGGCCGGCAGAGCCACGGACGGGAACTCGGCCAGCACCTCTGGCAGCGTCGGGCAGCGGAACCACTTCCACTCCTCGTACAGCCGCGCGTCCTGCGGCCACAAGGCTGGGACACCGGGGACCCCACACTCGGCCCCGGGGACCCCCAGAGCCTGCCACCAGACCGAGGGGACCAGCAGCCAGCCCGGAGTGGGGGGGCAGCATCCCAGTATGCAGACTGTGAGGTAACTGGCAACCCAGCAGCCCAGAATCCCAGCCAGAGAGGGGTTCCCCAGCCCCCCCAGCCCCAGCTCCCCAGTCCCCCCAGCCCCTCTCCGGGTGCTGACTCCCCCGCTCCCCTCACCTGCGCCAGGCGCTGGAGCCGCTCCCGCTCCGTGGGGTCCTGCGCCAGCGAGCCCAGGAGCTGCAGGAATTGCGGGCTCGGGGGGGTCGCCACGTCCAGGTAGAAGGTGAGAGCCTGGGCCAGGGTGCAGGGGGGCAGCCGGGGCTGCAGCACCCAGCGGGGCCCGGGGCTGGACCCACCTGGGGATGGGGAGGATTGTGACGCTCAGTTCTGTCCTGTATCCTTCCCAAGGCCCTTCCTCTTTTCTCTCTCCCTCAGTCCCTTCCCATTCCTTTCCCCAGCCCAAATTTCTTCCTCTGCCCCGATTTCTTCTCATTCCCCTTTTTCTCTCCCCAAGCCTCGGCCCCTCCCCATCTTCTCCCGGTCCATAGAAGCGGGACCCCCTCCTGTCCCCCCCAAACCGCTGGAGTCTCCTCAATCCCCCCGTGTCCCCCCGTACCGGCGGGGTCCCCGTCTCGGCTCTCCATCGCCAGGGGCTGCTCGGGGGGGGGCGGGTCCTCCACGCGCTCCAGGACCCCCCGCACCAGCTCCTCGCGGTTGGCGGGGAACACGCCCAGGTGGTCCCCGGGCAGGTGCCGCAGCCCGGCCTGCTCCGCGCAGCTCACCCGCACCAGCAGCGTCTGCCGGCTGCGGGGACAGGGGGGTCAGGGGGGCACTGGGAGGGCCAGTGGGGCGGTGAGGTGGGGATTCCTGTGCGGGGAGGTCTCACCTGGACTCCTCACTCTGCAGGTTCTCCACAGACAGCACCGAGCAGGGGAACACCTGGCGCTTGTGCAGCTGGGACAGTCCTGGGGAGTGCGGGGGGGTCATGGGGGAACTGGGGGCGTGGAATGCGTGGGAAGATCTGGAGGGTTAGGGGACACGGGGGACTGGTGGCCATGGGGGGCTGAGGAGGCACTGGAGGGCATAGGGGGACTGGGGACACAGGGATACATGTAGGGACGAGGGGTCATAGGGGGACTGGAGTGACTGGGTGGCCATGAGGGGACATGGATGAGCTGGGGAGGAACAGGGATTTGGGGGGACATGGAGGGGCACGGGGGCTGGGGAGCCATGGGGGGACAGGAAAACTGAGGGAGACACAAAGGGTGTTGGGGAGGTCATGAGGGGGCTGGGGGAGTCCCGGGGGGGGGGCTGGGGGTGATCCCCCAGCACTGTGGGATGTGAGGGGATCCCACAGGGTGCTCGGGAGGTGCTGTGGGGTGTCCCGGTCGACCCACGGCGTAGGTGTAGGTGATAGGTGGGGGGTGACACGAGAACTCAAGAGGTCCCGAGGGGTTTGGGGGGGGGGGTCCCGGAGAAGTCGGTACCGGCCAGAGTCTCGGTGGCCTGGGGCTGTGGCACCAGCCGGTGCCTCTGGCGCTTCCAGCCCTGGGGCGGGGCGAACAGCTCCTCGGCCCCCCCCGCCCCGTCCCCCACACAGAACGTCTCGCAGGCAGCCTAGGGATACGGGGAGGGCGGTGGGTGCCAAGCGGGGGGCCTGTGGGTGCCCCCCAACCCTGGTATCTCGTAGACCAGGTGTGCCCAGGGCTCCTGATGGCCCCCCCAGCCCCCGTACCTGGAACACCTGGCGCGCCCAGGTGCGGAACGACTCCTCCTGGGCACACAGCTCATCGCCCTCGCCCAGGGGCAGCACTCGCTCCCCCCCCAGCTCCTCCAGGCGCGTGTCCACGGCCCGCGCAAAGGCGCAGAAGTGGGGGTACGCCCGGGACCCCAACCCGAACACCGCAAACCTGGGGACAGAGTGGGGGTGAGGGTCCCCAGGGATGTGGGGGTATGCCCTGAACAGCCCCAGCCTGGCTGTGGATGCACTGGGGAGGATCCCTAGAGTCAGAAGGGTCAAGCCATTATCAGACCAGTGCATGAGGGGGGCAAATTTGGGGACCTGGGGCAGATCTTGCCCCCACCCACACCCTCAGGGCAGGCAGGGCTGGCACTGCCAGTGCCGGGGTGAGCCCCTGTACCCTGCACCACAAGCCCCCACAGGGCAGCGTGCCCAGGCAAGGACCCCATCCCTGTCCCCGTGGCCATGGCCATGCCCAACCCTGTGGCCTGGCTACTGCAGGACTCCCAACATGCCCAGGCTGAGGACCCCATCCCAGTGCCCATCCCTGTGGCCGTGCCCTGTCCCTGTGGCCATGCCCATGGCCGTGCCCATCCTGTGCCCATCCCCTCGGTACCGCAGGGCTCCCAAGGTTCCTGCACTGTCTGTGTTGCTCAGCTGCCGCCGCTTCTTCTTCCAGGAGGACACGAGCTGGTCGGACTGGGAGACGCTGTTGAACCGCAGCTTGTAGCTCCTGGGGGCATGAGGGTGGTCGGGAGGTCAGGGGGGATCCTGCTGTGGCCCCAGCAGGGACCCCCCCAGGACCCTCGGGGTGCTCACATGGGCGGCTCTGCCTGGGAGGTGCTGGTGTACGGTGATGTCATCTCCATCAGTGCCTTGGAGAAACTCTGGGGGGGGGTGGAGTGTCACCCCCACATCCCATCCCCACCCCATCCCATCCCATCCCCATCCCATCCCCATCCCATCCCCATCCCATCCCCATCCCATCCCCATCCCATCCCCATCCCCATCCCATCCCATCCCATCCCATCCCATCCCATCCCATCCCATCCCATCCCATCCCATCCCATCCCATTCCTACCTCAGCACATTCTGGAGGGTCCCCATTCCCAAATGTGCTGGTGACCACCAAGACCAGGGTCTCATGCTCCAGGGCCACCACATCATACTCGTCCATGCACAGCACCTTCACAGAGTACCAGGATTAGGATCCCTCCATGGAACTGCACCGGGCATCTCCCCTCACCCAAACCCCTTCACAGGGCACTTGGCCTTTGGCCCCGGGAGGGAGGTGGATGAGGGGAGCCACCCCAGTTCTCGCCCTTTTTCCTCCAAACCTTGGGATCAAAGGCCCGGCGGAAGAGCTGGCACAGATTCCAAGCGTACGTCCGTGATTTCCCGGTCTCCGTGGCATAGAGGATGGTGGCCTTGACCCGTCGTGCCATCACGTGTCCCATGAGCTTGGCCGAGATCTTGACAGCGCTGTGGGATCACCAGGACTGACCATGAGATTCCTGGAGGACCCCAAAACTCCCAGGGGATCCCCAGGATCATGGGGTTCACGTACTTGGCCACTTCCTTGAAGGTCTTTCTCCGGGTGACAGTGGTGCCTTTGGACACGTAAACCTTCCAGGCTTCCGGCTGGGGGGAAGGGGGGGGTGGTGGGGCAGAGGGGCCATGGGGAGGTGTGAGGCAGGGCGTTGGGGGTCTGTGGGATTATGGAGCTGGGGGGTTGGGGAGCAGGAGGGGCTGGCTGTGGGCAACAGGGGTTAGGGGTCTGTGGGGGTCTGTGGGGGTCTGTGGGGCTGGACCCACCTGGTGCCAGAATGTGAACTGGGAGTCATGGGGAGCACTGGGGGCCATGTGGGCTCATGGGGGGCTGTAAGACTCCCGAGGGGGCTGGGCAGAGCCTCAGCTGGCTGCTGGAGGTGTACCAGGGGATGCTCAGGGCTGCTGTGGGATGTCCTGGGGGCTGCTGTGGGGCAGAGCCAGTGGAAGGTGGTGCAGAGGGTTGGGGCTCCCACAGGGATCAGCGGTGCCCAGGGCAGTACCACAAAGTCCTGGGGGTGTCCGGGGGGGTCAGTGCCAGCTGAGCGAGGGTCTCAGTGACCTGGGGCTGCAGCACCAGCCGCTGCTTCTGCCACCTCCAGCCAGGGAGGGGGTGCAGAGGGGCTGGGGAGCTATGGGGCAGGATCTGTTGGTCCAACCCCACACCTGGCAGCAGAAGGGGGCTGGGGGACAGGGGCTATAGGGCAGGGGTCCCACCTGGTAGCGGAAGGTGGGGCTCAGGTGATAGTTGACCATCTCCTGGTGGAACACCGGTGTGAGACTGCCCGAGAGGGGGGGCACGATCCAGGCCCAGTCTGCGGGACACCCCCCCCGCGCCCGCCCCTCTGCCGCCAGGTGCTTCATGAAGGACTCGGTGGCTGCGTGGTGGTCCACGATGGTCACCTGGGCCACCTGCAGGGCCAGGGGGGCAATGGAAACCTGGGCTTCCTGTGGGGATGGGGCCTCAGGGATGTGGGGGTTCCCATGGCCCGGCAGTCTGGGGGTCCCAGCAGTGTGGGGGTCCCCGCACTGGGGGTCCCACCTGAAAGCTGTGTAGCACGGCCACGTTCACCTCCACAGCCGCCCGGTCCTTCCAGAGGGAGGAGCTGGTTCCTGTGTCCAGCCCCATGCGCTGGGCCACTTCCTGCGGGGGTCAGCAGGGCAGGGTGAGCCAGGGGGGGTCAGCAGGGGATCCCCGAGGATCCCAGATGGGGTCCTAATGGTGTCCTGTTCGGGCTACCAGAGGACTCCCGGGGGGGGAAACTGGGGGACGTCCCGGCAGTGATCCAGGGATGGTCCTGGTGAGGGCTCTGATGAGGGTCCCAGGATGGGCCTGAAGGGGGTCCCAGAGTGCTCCCAGTGGGGGTCGCTGGGGAGTTCCAGGGGGGCCCAGCGTGGGTCCCAAGGGAAATCTTGGGGAGTACCAGGGGGCTCCCAGGAGGGGTCCTGGGGGGACCCCAGTGGAGTCTCAGGGCTGTGCCTGTGGGGTCCCTCTGCAGTCCCGGGGGGGGTCGTCCCTGTGCAGTCCCAGGGGTCCCTGTGCAGTCCCGGGGGAGGTGGTCCCGGGGCGGTCTTGGGGGCGCCGGGGGCTCACGGGCAGCACGTTGTAGCGGTGGTGGTCGCAGAGGTTTCGGGAGCCGATCTCGGTGCCCATGTACCACCCGTTGAACGGCGCCGCGGGGAACTCGAGCCCCCCGATCTCCAGCAGCAGGTTGGCCACGGCCGGCAGCGCATGCCAGCGCAGCCCCAGCTCCGAGAACCACTCGAGCCTGGGGGGCACAGGGGGGCTGTGGCCGGACCCTCACCGGCCCCACAGCCCCCAACGTGGGTACCCAGCTCCATCCCAGGGAGGGTCAGCACACCAACAGCTCTATCAGGGACAGGATCAGCACCCGGTGCTCCGGACTCCAGCCCAGGAGGGGGTCAGCAGCCCGGTATCCCAGCCAGGGAAGGAGCCAGAATTCCAGTGTTCGTCAGGTCCGTCAGACCCACCTCTGCTCCATGTCCCGTGAGGCTCCCCAACCTCCATCCCCCACTCATCCCCTCCCCAAACCCTCCCCAGGGCTGACCCCGTGGGTCTCCAGCCCAGGTCCCTGCGAGATTGCCCGGGTCAGAGCCACACTCACGTGGGGTGGTGCAGCGGCACCTCGAGGACCAGCTCCGGGGGCAGTGGAAAGAGCTCGGGGGACTCGTCGGGGCTCTGCAGCAGCAGCGGCAGCACGTCGAAGCGGCCCTCCCCGGGGATCCAGCCGTGTTGGATGCAGAGCTGGAGGGAGACAGAGTCAGGGGGGGCCTCCAGGAGGTGTTTGGGAGCGCAGGGATTGGGGGAAGATGAAACGGATGGGGAGGGTGGAGAGGGCGGTGGAGTGGTGTGAGGAGGGAGAAGGAAGAGAGATGAAGTGGGAATGGATGGAAGATTGAGGTGGGGCTGGAGAGGGAATAGGGGAGGGATGGGAAGGGGGTGAGGGGGCCTGGGGGGGCAGGGGTCCCCCCACCTCGGTGATGTCCACATTGGCAGGATCGCCCCGCACGGAGCCGTCGGGCTGCCGATATCCCGCGTAGCGGATCAGCTGCGGGTTCCAGATGCGGAAATCGCCGCGTCCCGGAGCCCGCGGGGGGAAGATGGTGATGGCAGACCTGGGGGGGGCGGGGGGGCCGTCAGGACACCCTGCGGCCGCGGGGCTTGGGGGGAACCGGGGAGATTCTCACCGGATATTGCCGCGGTTGGTGGCGAACTGGATGTGGGAGCAGAGGAGGCTGAACATTTCCGCCAGCCCCGCGCAGTCCCGGGCATCAAACACCTGCGGGGGGGGGGACAGGGTGGGTGTGGGGGGCCCTGAGGGTCAGATGCGGTGGGAGTTCCCGAGGGGAATTGCAGGCCAGGAGGTCCTTTGGGACCGGGGTCCCCATGGGGCGGGGGTGGCGTGGGGCCTTTGTCGGGGCGGGGGTCCCTGTGCAAAAGGTGCACGGCAGGGTCTCTGTGGGGTGAGGGTCACCACAGGACTCGGGACACGGTACGAGGGTCCCCGTGGTGTGGCGGGGACCGTGGGGGTGTCGGTCCCTGTGAGATGGGGTTCCTGTGGAGTGGGTTGGGATGCCTTTGTTTGAGGTCACCATGTGTTGGTGTCCCCGTGGGCTGTGGTGGCTGAGGGTCCCACGGATGGGGCCGCACCTGCAGCTTGTTCCACTGGATGCGGCCGACGCAGCGCGCCGCGTTCCGCCACGCCTGCTTGGCACCGAACGTCAGCTCGGGCTCCCGGAGACGGTACGAGCCCGAGGCCGCGATGTCCGCGGCCACCTCCCGCAGCCGCTGCGTGTGTGCCGGCGAGTTCTCCCTGCAGGGGCACCCTCAGCACCCAGAGACACCGGGACCACCCCCCAGCACCCCCTGACACCCGCACCTTCGGGGGAAAGGGGGCCAAACAGCGACAGGGGTGCTCTGGGGCGGGAATGGGATTTCGGGATGCCCCAGGGCAATGATGAGGATACGGGATGTCCCAGGGCAGGGATGGGGGATACGGGTGTACTTTGGGGAAGAGGTGGGGATATGGGGCACCCTGGGGCTGTGGGGTGTTCTGGGGTGGAGATGGGTGCTCCGGGCAGGGCTGTGGGTGCCCAGGGGCCGGGAGGTGCCCGTGCCCGCTGTGGGGGTGCCCGTGGCTGTTGCGAGGGTGCCGTCCGCGCTCACCGCCGCAGGGACACGTAGTACTGGGTGATGAAGTCCCGGGCCAGCTCCAGCAGCTCTTCGGGCGGTCGCGTCCCCTCGGGGGTCGGGGCGGGCAGCGGCCGCGGCAGCACCAGCGAGCCCAGGCAGCGCTGCCCCGAGCAGGGCAGCTCCTGGGGGCGTCCCCAGGTGAGCTGCCCGCACCGCCGGGACAGACGGCCCCGTCCCTGTATCCCTTTCCTCGCTCTGCCCCGCCCACGTCTGGCACCCTGGCACCCCGCAAACCTGCACCCCTAGCCCTGCCCCCTGACTTTGCCTCTCCATCTGCCTCCAATCCTGCAGCCCCCCGATCTGAAACTCCAACCTGCACCCCCATTCCTCTGCCGCTCTCCCTGCCCTCCACCCGCCTTTTCACCCCTTCAGCCCCACTCCCGTGTCCCCATGCCCGTGTCCCCCAGCCGCGCCCCGCGCCCCCGGACCTGCCCCGCGGTGGCGCAGAGCGTGTCGTAGCTGATGCTCCCCGTCTCCCAGTTCTTCAGGCGGGCGAAGCGCGGCGGCTCCGCCGGAGAAGAGGGTGCCGAGCTGGGAGGTGACACGGGGCACCCCTGAGACCTTCTCGGGCACGGGGGGACCCAGCCCGGGGGTCTCGGGGGACCTGGGGACAAACGCAGGCCCCCCCGCACTTGATCCCGCGGCTCTGACACCGGGACCCCTCGGGTACGGGGTCCTGTCCGAGGGGATGGCATCAGGAGGGCGCTGGGTGCAGGGGAGCGCTGGGGGACATTGGGGGAGGTTCGGGGACTTCCCCAACATCTGTTTTTGCGGAGTGGTCCCGAGCCCTCGGATCAGATTCGTGGGGATGGGGGCTGGCAGGGAAGGGAGGGCCTGGGGATGGGGAGGCTCAGAGGATGGGGGTGCCTGGCCGGGGGAGGGAGCAGAGGTTGGGGGACTGAGCTGGGGGGGATCAGGGGATGCGGAGATCAGGGGGCGGGGAACAGTGTATGTGGGGCTGAGCTGGGAAGTCAGGGAATGAGAGATCAAGTTACGGGGGGCTGCGTTGGAGGGGTCAGGAGTTGAGGGGTCAGAGGATGGAGGGGGCGCGGGGCGTTCCTGGCCCTCGTGTGAGTGTGAACAATGGCCGTGAGTCAGACCGGGCTCCGGGCCACCGCGGGGGGAGGACACGCCCCCGTCCCATGCCCGTCCCCTCCGAGCCCCCATCCGACCCGCCTGTGGGGTCCCCACGCCTCCATCCCTAATGGACCCCATACACCCCTGCCCAAATGTCCCCCCGTGTACATCCACACCACGCTCGCCCCTGAGCACCCCAGTGGGTCCCACGGGCTGCTGGAGCCACACCGTGGGACAGGAGACACTGTCCCGACACCACGGGCAGAGCGCACAGGGCTCTGCTACCGGTGGGCTCCGTGTTCTGCCCCAATGCCCCACGCGACCCACCCCGTGACCCGCGGGGACACCTCCACGGCGGGGACAGGTCTCCGGTGGACTGCGGCCATGTGCGAAGGTCCCCGCCGGGGAGGAGGGGGTCCCCGACGAGGCTCGGAGCTGTGGCAGGTGAGTGCCGATGCCCCGGTGCCCCGTCCATTCCTTTCCACGCCATCCGTGCCCATCCCACCCGGTCCGTCCCACCCGGGCACCCACCTGGGGGGCTCGGTGACAGCGGAGGAGGCAGCGGTGACAGGGGGGTCCTCGGGCGCGGGGCCGCGCGGGCGCGAGCAGAGGCCGAGGCCGGGGCAGGCGCGGGGGGCTCCGGGCAGGACCCCCGGCAGGTTCCCCATCTCGGCCCCACTGAGCCGGGAGCGGCCGCTTCCCGCTTCCTACAGCCCGGGGAAGTGGTGACGAGGCCGCGACGCCCCCGCCCCGCGCACAATGGGCGCCGCCACCTCTGCCGTCACCTCCGCCGTCACCGCCACGCGGCGTGGGACACACCGCGGACCCCACCGGAGGGCGTCGAACCCAATCTGATCCCCGTCCCCCGGCCTGTGGCCATGGGGAAGGGGCGATGGCATCCAGAGGGAGACATGGCACTCATGGCCCTTGGAGGGACTTGGGAAAACACACATGACACCCGGGTGGGACGCAACTCTGGGGGGAACGTGGCACTGGAGGGGGGATATGTGGCACTGGGGGGGCATGTATGGCACCTAGAGTGAGGGTGGGGACACAGCACTGAAGAGGACGCGGCACCTGCGGGGGACACGGAACTGGGGGAACACGCGTGGCACCAGGGGAACAGGCAAATGGCACCGGGGTGGACATGGCACCCTGGGAACGCAGCGACGGCACCCAGAGAGAGGACACAAAACCCATGGGGGACACGCAGCACTTGGGGGACCGCGCTGGTGGCAGGGCTCCCATCCTGGCCACAGGGCACTGTGCCTCCCCCC
Source organism: Cinclus cinclus (assembly GCF_963662255.1). Taxonomy (NCBI): domain Eukaryota; kingdom Metazoa; phylum Chordata; class Aves; order Passeriformes; family Cinclidae; genus Cinclus; species Cinclus cinclus. The sequence goes on from NC_085046.1 coordinate 340,807, forward strand.
ACCTTTGCCCCGGGCCATCGGGTGCCCCGGGGGTTCCCGGGCCGCCCCCAGCCCCTCGGCCGTGGGGCGGATGTCCGGCGGGACCCCCCCATTTCCCGCTGCTTCCACCCAGTTCCGGCCATTGACGCGCTGGGCGCTCCCGGGGACCCCCAGGTCAGCACCCCTGGGGGGAACTAAGCAGGGGGGAGTGCACCTCGCGACCCACCCCGGGGGGGCACCCTGCGCGGGGGGGGGTTCACCCCACCTGTCTGCGGGGGGGGTCCCGCAGTGACCCCGGAGTGGGGCGGGGGTCGCGGGGGTCTCGGGGCCGGGGCTTCGGCGCGGGGGTGCAGTTGGGGTGCGGGGTGTGACAGGGGGTGGCCGGGGGGGACGGGGTCCCCCGGGTCCTGGTGGGTGAGTCCCTCCGGAGGTTCGAGGGGGGGCTCAGCCCGCGGCTCACGCCAGCGACGGGAAACCGCGCCCGGTGCCGGCCCGGCGGTTCCTTCCTGCGGGGGGGAGCGGGGCGGGGGTAACCGGGAGGTGCGGGGCCCGACCGGGGCATCGCATGGGCGGCAGAGCCGAGGCGGGGGGCGCCGCAGGGACCCCCAGGGGGACACGGACTGGGGTTCGATCACTCCGTCTCGGGGAGTACCGGGTTGCCGCCCCCTCCCCAGGGTGTTCCCCGCCCCCACGCGCCGTGGGGCGGGACACTCCCGTCCGTCACCACGGAGCGCCCACCCCATTGTCTGCACTGCCCGGTGGGCGGGACTCGGGCCTTGATCCCCCCCCTCAGCTCCCCCCGCCCCACAGCCTCCCCAAATCCACAGCCTCCCCTGTCCCGCGGCCTCCTCCAGCCCCACACCTCCCCGGCCCCGCGGTCCCCCGTACCCCACAGCCCCCCGTCCCGCGGTGCCCCCTACCCCACAGCCCCCCCCCGCCCCGCGGTGCCCCCTACCCCACAGCCCCCCGCCCCGCGGTGCCCCGTACCCCACCGTTCCCCGCCTCCCCGGCTGAGCTCTGCTTACTCTGCTCTCCGTTCGCATTCGGTGCGATCTGGGGGATCTGGTCAGTCCAGTCCATCCGTTTGTGTCCGGTCGGTCCATCTGGGCCCGGTGGGTCCTTTTGGGTCCGTTGGGCCCATTTGGGCCCCAGTCGATCCATTCAGACCCGTTCGCGCCCGTTTGGTTCCTCTCGGGTTCAGCCGTGGCCGTTCAAAGCCGCTTGGAGCCGCTCGGTCCAGCCGGTCTGGTCGGGACTGGGCAGATCTGGTCGGCTCCGGCTGTCAGACCCGGTCCAGTCAGACCAGTTGCTTCAGTCGGTCTGTTCGGGGCCGGTCGGGGCCGGTCGGTCCGTTCGGGTCCAGTCACTCCGGTCGGTCCCTGCGGTCGCGGTCCCCCGCGGCGGGGCCGGAGCTATTTTCAGCACCTGGGACAGAGACCGGGATCATCCAGGCTAGATACTGAGGCTGGCACTGGGCTGGAACGGCGCTCACCTGGCTCTGGACTTGGGCTCTGATCAGGACTGACACCAGGACTGGAAGAGAACTGGGGCCGGACTGGGTTGAAGTGGGACTGGGATCGGATCTGGGACCAGAACCATGGCTGGGACTGGGATTGGTCTGGACTGGGACGGCACTGAGACCCTGACTGGACTGGGACGGATTTTTGATTGCAACTGGGACCACGACTGGACCACATACGGACTGGGAGTGGATTGGGATTGCACTGGACTGTGAAGGAACTGGACTGGTCTGGAAGTGGACTAGAACTGGAATTCAAACTAGGATCAGGAGTTGGACTGGATGGAGACTGGTACTGGGACCAGACTGGACTGAGACTGGACTGGAAAGAGGACTGGGATTAGGATTTAACTGGGATTGTGACAAGATTGGGATTGGGACTGGACAGGACTGGGAGTGGGACAGGAACTAGAACTACAACAGAGACTAGAATTGGGTTGGAGAGAGATTAGGATTAGGGTGGGACCGGGTTTAGGACAAGGGCTGGTACTGGGGCTGATACTGGAGCTAGACTGGGAAGAGGATTGGGCTGGGCCAGGATGGCAGGACTGGGGCTGGGAGGCTCCCAGGAGGACCCAGATGGGGCTGTGCTGGAAGCTCTGCTGCTGTCCCCATGGCCCCGTTTCCCCCTGTCCCCCTGTCCCCATGTCCCTGTGTCCCCCTATCCCCGTGTCCCCCTGTTGCCCTGTCCTCATGTCCCGGTGTCCCCATCTTTCTGTGTTCCTGCATCCTGATGTCCCCGTGTCCCCATCTTTCTGTGTTCCTGCATCCTGATGTCCCCGTGTCCCCCTGTCCCCGTGTCCCTTGTCCCCACGTCCACGTGTTCCCCTGTCCCCATGTCCCCATGTCCCCGTGTCCCCGTGTCCCCGTGTCCCTGTGTCCCCGTGTCCCTGTGTCCCCGTGTCCCCGTGTCCCCCTGTCCCCGTGTCCCCGTGTCCCCGTGTCCCCCTGTTGCCCTGTCCTCATGTCCCGGTGTCCCCATGTCCCCCTGTTGCCCTGTCCTCATGTCCCGGTGTCCCCATCTTTCTGTGTTCCTGCATCCTGATGTCCCCGTGTCCCCCTGTCCCCGTGTCCCTTGTCCCCACTTCCACGTGTTCCCCTGTCCCCATGTCCCCATGTCCACGTGTTCCCCTGTCCCCATGTCCCCATGTCCCCGTGTCCCCCTATCCCCCTATCCCCATGTCCCCGTGTCCCCCTGTCCCCGCGTCCCCCTGTCGCCCTGTCCCCGTGTCCCCCTGTCCCCGTGTCCCTCTGCCCGGGTGTGTGCCCTCGCTGCAGAGGGGGGCAGGGACCGGGGTGTCCCCGGGTGTCGGGGGGGGCCCGGGGTGTTGAGGGGATCCGGGGAGGGGGCGTGGCCCTGCTACTGGTGGGCGTGTCGGGGCGGGGGCGGGGCCAAGGGGCGCGCTGGGCGCCCCCGGGCGGGGCGGGGCGGGGGTCCCGGGCCCCCCCGCGGCCATTGGCTGCGCCCGCGCTGGCCCCGCCCCGGGCCCCGCTGTCAACACGCAGCGCCCGCCGGGCCGGGCCGGGCCGGGCCGAGCGCACGGACCCGCCCGAACCTAACCGAGCCAAGCCGAGCTGAACCGGGCTCGCCCCGCCTGAGCCTGGCCGCGCCCACCCGAGCCTAGCCGAACGTGGGCCGGGCCGAGCCGAGCCCAGTGCAGCCGAGCACAGCCGAACCCAACGCAACCCAGCCCAGCCGAACCGCGCCGAACCCAGCCGAACCCGCCCGAGCTCAACCGGGCCGGGTCGGGCCGGGCGGAGCCCACCAGGCCGAACCGAACCGAACCGAACCGAAGCGGGCCGAACCCCGCCGAACCGAACCGGCCGAGCCCAGCTGAGCGCGGCCGTTCCGAACGGAGCCGAGCCGTTCCGACCCGCTCCGAGCGGCGCCGAGCGCGCGGGGCGGGGGCTCGGTCCCCCCCTGGCCGCTCCGTGACTAAATAAGGCCGATGGCGCGGCGCGCACCGGGCGGGTAGAGCGGGGGGGGCTCCCCCCGCCGTCCCCCTCCGGCTCCCCGGCCCGGACCCCCCCGGCCCCGCAGCACCGCGCCGGGGCGGGCGGGGTCCGGCCCCGGGAGGGGGAGCCCCCCCCGTTCCCCGGGCCCCCCCGGAGCGGAGCGGCGCCGTCCTTGGCTCAAGGGCAGCGGGACCCCCCGCGGCGCGGGGCCCCCCCCGCCCCCGGCCCCCCCGCCCCGCCGGCGCTGCCCATGGGCCCGGCACGATGCCGGTGCGGCGGGGGCACGTCGCCCCCCAGAACACCTTCCTGGACACCATCATCCGCAAGTTCGAGGGGCAGAGTGAGTGGGGGGCGCCGGGGGCGGGGGGAGCCGGGGCGAGACCTAAGGGCCCCGAGGGGGAACCGGGAGGGGGTTGGGAGACGCGGGGGAGCAGCAGGTGTGGGAGGGAGGGAGGGGACTCTGGCCTTGGGTGGGTTTGAGGTGATGGGGACAAGCCCAGCTGGGGAGGGACGCTGCTCACCCTGGCGTCCGGGAGCCCCCAGCTCCAGGTGGGATTGGGGTGATGGGGACAAACCTGGCTGGCGGGGGATTACTGCCCTCCCTGTGCCACAGTCCCCGAGGTGTGGAGCCCCCACCACCCGCTCAGGCTGCTGTGGGACTGGGGGCTCCCTTGGCCGGTGCCCCCCCCCCCCACTGCACTGCCCAGCAGCGGGTGCAGGGAGACCTGGGGGGCCTGAAAAGTCTGGGGGTTCCCAGCACCTCTCTGGGGTGAGGCCCTGAGCATCCCCCAGGCTGGAGACAGGGCAGTGGTATGGGGGGAATGCTCCCCCATGGGGGGGTCACCCTGCTGGGTGAACAGGCTGTGGTCCGGGGGTTCTGGCCTGGCTGAGCCACTGCCCTCAGGTGGTGGTGGGGGTGCCAGGGTCTCCATGGTAGTGGTGTCCCTAAGGGGTCTCTGCAGTTGTGGGAGTCCCCATGGTAATGGGTCCCTGCACTGCTTGGGGTCCCAGAGTCCCTGCTGTTGTGGGGTCCCTATGAGGTGTCTGTAGTGGTGGGGCCCCTGCTGTTTTGGGGTCCCTGTGTTGATGAGGTCCCTGCTGTGCTGGGAGCCCCTGGGCCCCCGTGGTTATGGGGTCTCTGTGATGGTGGGATCCCAACAGTTCTGGGGTCCCCACGGTGGTGATGCCACCAGCTCAGGGAGTCTCTGGGGAGCAAATGGGATGATTGATGAAATGCTTGTCCCTGGGAAACCCAGAGGCATGGATGGATGGATGGATGGATGGATGGATGGATGGATGGAGACAATCCTCCCTAGGGGCTGCTGGGCCAGGGGAGCTCTGGCCTGACCCCCCCATCCCCTCCCCCGCCAGGCCGCAAGTTCATCATCGGGAACGCGCGTGTGGAGAACTGCGCCGTGATCTACTGCAACGAGGGGTTCTGCCGGCTCTGCGGGTACTCGCGGGCCGAGGTGATGCAGCAGCCCAGCACCTGCGACTTCCTGCACGGGCCCCGCACCCAGCGCCGCGCCGCCGCCCAGATCGCCCAGGCGCTGCTGGGTGCTGAGGAGCGTAAGGTGGAGATCTGCTTCTACCGCAAGGATGGTACGGACCCACCTGGGGACAGCAGGGGACAGCGGGGACAGGAGGGCTGCACTGGGGAGAGCGGGTGTGGGAGCACAAAGTGGAGATCTGCTTCTACCGCAAGGATGGTACGGACCCACCTGGGGGCACTAGGCTGGGGACAGGGGGACAGCAGGCACAGGGACACACCTGGGTGCCAGGAATTGTTGGCACAGGTGGGAACTCGAGGAACCCCGGGGGTTCACGGTGCTCTCCAGCACCCGTGATGGCTCCCAGCAGGGTGGGAGCCTGGCACTGGTGGCTCCAGACAGGCACCGGCGCCCTGCGAGTCCTCAGCCCTTCCTGGGGCCGTGGTAGCCACCAGGTGGGGCCCCAGGAAACCACATGTTGTGGGTCCGGGCGTGTGGGGTGCAGTGATCCCCCACAGACGGGGATGGGGGATGCAGGGGGGCTGTGTCACCTGGAGCAAAGACAAGGGAGGAGTGGGCTGAGCTGGCATCGAGAGTCACAGTGCCGCCATCCCCGTGGGGGCTGTGTGGAATAACCGGGCAGGTGACATCCCAGGGGTCCCTATGGCAGGAGGTGGGAGCTGTGCCCCGCCGAGCCTGGGTAGTGCTTGTGCTTCCCCTCATGGTGGCCTCGTGCCGGTGCCAGGTGTCCCGGCTGTCACCACAGCTGTCCCATCTCTGGGCACACGGCCCCGGTTCCGGTGCTGGAGTAAACAAAGCTGGTGCCAGCTGCCGGCGTGGCCACAGCGCCATGTTGAGCCACCGTGGCCCCAGGCGCCCTGGGAGGTGGGCTGGAGCCAGAGGCTCGACTCCTGGCCCTGGGACCCTCCTCCTGCTGCAGCGGCTCTGCCTGGCATGCCCCAGTGCCCTTTGGGCTGTGGGGCGCAGGTGGACATGGGTGCCCCCTGTGATGCACCCTTGTAGGGTGACATTGATCAGCCAGTGGCTGTGCTGGAGGGGTGGGGGAAATGGGGCTCCTGCCTGGGGCCTTCCTGGAGTCCCCAGAGACCTCGACACCCTGAGCTGTGCCCCCCGAGTGGCATGGGGGTCTCACCCCTTGCCAGCCCTTGAGTGCTGCCAGGGAAAGGTGACATGGGGGTTCCCAGAAGGGATGAGGGGTCCCAGCCCCTGCCAGCCCTTGGGAGTTTCTGTGGGGGAGAGGGCTCTGGGGAGGCTCTGGGACCCCGCCCGGGACAGGGGCAGTCCATGGGGACTGGCTGTCCCTTGGGATGGGGATGGGATCCTTGGCCGTGGGTCAGCCCTGGAACTGGAGTGCCCTGGTCCCACTGCCGGGCCCCTTGGCCAAGGCTGCTGCGGCAGGTGCTGGGCCCTGGGGGCTGCAGTGATGCCACCACGGCTGTCTCCTCCACGTACCACCGTTCTGGTGCTGCCAGCCGCTGTGTGGCTGACATGGAGGGTGCTTGAGGGGTTCCACTCACTGCCCTGGACCCCCCCCAGGCACTGTGGGGCACGGACCTTATTGCCAGTGGCTCTGGCATCCCCGGTGCTCCTGGCGTCGCTGCCATTCCACGGATGCCCTCGGGATCGTGTCGTGGTGCCCCCCGCCACCCTGCAGCCCCTGCCCTCAGCCCCTGGAGTGTGCCAGTCCCCGGTGCGGTGTGCTGATCCCTGGAGCCGGCTGGGCTGTGCTGGTCCCTGGAGCCGTGCTGGAGCCGCGGAGCCGCCGTTGCTGCAGCCATTTGTCTTTGAGACGTGTTGTTTATGGAGCCGGGGACGCGGGGAGGTCACGGGGCCCGTGGGGCACCTGTGTCCCCGCAGGGGCAACTCAGGGACCCCGGGCTGCATGGGGGACCGGGAGGGGGCACAGACACCCCCAGGTGCTGCTGTGGTATTTGGGGTCCCCCCGTGCGTGGCCCCCGGTGTTGGTGCAGAGGGGGATGGGGGTTTGTCACTGTGACGCCTCGGGGAGTGGGGGTCCCCCTGTGCCGCAGGGGTGTCCCCAGCCTGGCTGCCAGTCTGGGGGTGTGCAGGTGGGTCCCCGGGCAGCGGGTGCGGTGGGGGGGTGCAGGGGGTATGCAGGGATGGGGGGACAGGAGGGTCCCCTCGCTTTGGGGGTCCCTGGCGGTCACGGAGAGCAGCGCGGGTGCAGTGTGGGGGTGCGGGGGGATTTGGGGCACAGCTCGGGAGGTGCGAGGTGCACTTGGGGTGAGGGGGACAAGGGGGCGGGTCCCATTGCAGTGCGGGGTGCAGCTCTACCACTGCGGTCCCCTCATTGTCCGCGCCCCCGGGATCCCCCCGTGACCCCTGCCCCGGGACCAGCCCACATCAGGCAGCTGGACCGGGGGCCTCACGACTGCCTCGGGGGCGGCTGAAGCAGTGGCCACGTGCCGGTGGCACTAATCTCCTCGCGGCGGTGGGACCTCCGGGTAGCCCGGGGCCACCCTGTGCCTCACCGAGCTGGCCCCCAGCCCGCGGCCCCACGCGCGCAAGGGAATCCCCCCGCCGCGGGCACGGGCACAGGGACAGTGCCAGCTGGCACCCGCCGTGCCAGGCTGCCGGGCCCGGCGCCAGCCGGGGGGGACACCGCGAGGGGGGGTTCGGTGCTTCGGCGTCACCCGCGTGTCCTCCTGGCATCACCCACGCGTGTCCCCTGAGGGTGAGGGGTGCCGGGGGGGGGGAACAGGATGACGCCCCCCATCCCCCAGAGGGTGCCCCGGGCTGCCCTGATCACCCCCAGTTCCCCCCACCCCCAGCTGTGGCACCGGATTAACGCCACAGCTGTTAACGAGTTCTGAGCGGATTTACCCTGCCCGGCACCCCCAGAGCCCCCCGGCCCCGCTGCCCACGCACAGACATGGCCACGACATCTGGGGGGGAAAGGGGACACCCCCACCCTTCCGTGCCTCAGTTTCCCCCGTGGTGCAGCTGCACTGGGGCTGTCTGATGGAGTCAGCGTTGGGGTGATCCCCAGAGTGGGGGCAGGAGGAGTGGTTCAGCAGGAAGGGGGGGGCACGAGGGGATGCTGCCCAGGAGGGAGTGCCCAGCAGGGACAGGGGCAGTGTCTCCCAGGATATTTGGGGCCAGGTAGGGTGGGGTGCCCTCCCCCCCCCGTCACTGACCCTCCGCTCCCCACAGGCAGCTCCTTCCCGTGCCTGGTGGACGTGGTGCCGGTGAAGAATGAGGATGGCACCGTCATCATGTTCATCCTCAACTTCGAGGCCGTGAGGGAGCCTGAGCCTGGGGAGGCCCCGGCCCCCAGCACCAACCACTGGGTCACCCCGGCCCCCTGGGGCCCTGCAGGTATGGGGAGGACAGGGACACCGGGTCACCCCCAGGTGTGGAGGGACAGGGACACCGGGTCACACCCTCCTGCTGGGTTCCTGCAGGGGCAATGGGAGCGATGCCACCGGCCTGCTGTCAGCCCATGTCCTGCTGACCCCATGTCCCAGGTGTTGCTGTAGGGCACATGGGGAGGAGGGGTCAGACCTTGCCCCTGATCCCACCCCCCAAATCCCAGGGCGCAGCTGATCCCTGTGGCTGAAGCAGCACCGTGGCAGGGATTTGGAGCTGGATCCTGACCCCGACCCCAAGCCCAGCCCTGACCCCAGTCCTGTCCTTCCTCCAGGACGCAGCCGGTCCCTGCGGCTGAAGCTGCTGGCGCTCACGGGCAGCCGCCAATCACTGCCCCCCGAGCCCCCGGAGCCGCCGGACGTGGTGGTCGTGGACCCAGGGGTCATGGACCCACTGGCCGTGGAGCCGGCCCTGCCTGCCAGCGACTCGGGCCCTGAGGACGCCTCGTCCTCTCTGGAGCCCGGTGCTGGGGACCGTGCCGAAGACGAGGCGGCGCTGATGGGGGACCCTGAGCCACCGGTGACGCAGTCATCCCCGCGGGCCGAGCGCCTGGCACTGGCCTTTGCCAACCACAGCCTGGCCAGGAGCCGGTCCCGGGAGCGGCGGTCCCGGGAGAGCCTCCGCAGCCTGCGCCGGGCGTCGTCCGTCGATGATATCGAGGCCATGAAGGGTGACGGGGACAAGCACTGCCACAGCCGCCATGCCAGCGCCAGCCTGCACCACGGCTCCAGCAGCGGTACGGCCACGGCGGCACGGGGACAGTCACCACTGCTGGGGACATCAGGGCAGCCACAGCCAGGGATCCTGGTGACCCTCCATGCCACTGCCCCACAGCAGGGGCTGGGGCCCCCTTTCACTACCCCCATCACCACAGGGACCCTCCCAGCCTATCCTGCAGGCCCCTGAGCCGCAGTGTGGAATCACCCTGGGAATCACCCCAGGAATCACCTCGTTGGCCCCAGAGCTCGTTAAGCATATCAAGATAAGGGATAAATATTAGAATGATATTAAAGGTAACTGAGGGCAGCTCTGCAGGTCCCTCGGGGCTGGTGGCGCACGGCTCAGGGGTCTCCCCCTGCCCTGGGGCTCTGCAGTCCCTTTACCTGCCATGGAACCCCAACCCTGAGAGCTGTGGGATCCCCCCAGGGACCAAGGTCCCCCTGCCCCAGGAACCTTGGGACGCTGTGGGACCTGCCCTGGGGATGCAGGGTCGGCGTGCCCCGGGGACACCCCCCTGCCGTGGGACGGTGACGTTGCCACTGTGTCCCCGCAGGCGCGGTGGCCGCTGTGCGCAGCGCGCTGCTCAACTCCACCTCGGACTCGGACCTGGCACGGTTCCGGGCCATCGGCCGCATCCCCCAGATCACTCTCAACTTCATGGACCTGCAGCCGGGGGGACTCCTGGCCCCGCCCCCGGCCCCCCGCCCCATCATTGCCCCCACCAAACTGCGTGACCGCACCCACAACGTCACCGAGAAGGTCACACAGGTGAGACCCGGCCTGGGGGACAGGTCACACAAGTGAGACCCTGGGGGCTGTGGAGGACCCCGGGGTTGGGGGTGCTGAGCTGGCTAGGTGATGCTGGAGGTGACTGGAGATGCCAGGGGTGGCCAAGCGGTGACAAAGTTTACCGGGAAATGCCGCAGAGGCCAGATGCTGCTGGAGGTGGCTGGGTGATGCCAGGTGCCCAGCTGGTGCCAGAGGCGGCATGTGGTGCAGAGACAGCTGGGTTGTACCAAGGCACCTGGGCAATTTCAGTGATGATGTGGCCAGGCTGTTCCAAGATGGCCAAGCAGTGACAAGATGTCCAGGCAGTGCTGGAGGGGATGTACAGTGCTGGAGGTGGCCGAGTGGTGCCAAAGTGTCCGGGTGATGCCAGAAGTGTCCGGGTGGTGATGGAGGCGGACAGGCAGTGCCAAGGTGGCTCAGTGGTGCTGGGGTAACCGGCTGGGGTCATGGCTGCGGTGTTCTGGTGCGGTGGGTGCCGTGGCCGGGGGCAGTCAGGTCTGGGACAGTCCCCAGGGGGGCTCCCAGCGAGATGAAGTGGGTAGCCACGCACTGGTGCCGTGGCGCCCCTCACCCCGGTGCCGTGCCTGCCGGGTGCCAGGCGCTGGCGGCCGCTGCTAATCCTCGGCCCGTTGTGTAACCACCATCTGCCGCGGGAGCAGGAGGCGCCGCTTAATTGCACCCTCCTTTCCCCCGCTAATGATCCGGGGGGGTCGGCGGCTCCGGGCATCCCCGGAGGGCTGTGCGGGATGGGGGACCCGCTGTCTGTCCCGCCCCGCGGTGTCCCCAAGCCTCCCCCGGCCGGGGCTGTCCCCGGGGTCTCCGGCAGCTGTCGGGGGACGGAGCGGCCCCGGCGCATCTGCGCGACTCCCTCGAGTCCTCCCCGGCCCCGCAGCTGCCCGGACACTCGAGGGGGCCCCGTGGGAAGCCCCGTTCCCACCTGGAGCTCCAGGCCCTGCTGCCGGGGCTCCGGGCGCTCCCCGCGCTGGTGCTGGAGCAACCGCAGGGCCCTCGGTGGGGTGGGGTGGGGGGACCCTTCTGTGGGGTAGGACCCCCCCCCTCCGTCCGCATCCCTGACCCTCCCAGCTCCTCGCGGAATCTCTTGATTGCCTCGGCCGTGATTAATTAAGATGATTAATTGTGCTGCCAGGGTGACGCTGCGCTCTCTCCTGCCCCCACGGGGGCCGTGTGGGGACACGGGGGACACGGCTGCGGTCACCGGGGCGGGCTCTATCTCTCGGTACGGGCGAGGGAGACTCGGGGTGCCCCGGCTCGGCAGTCGGGCACAGCGGGAGCACGGACACAGGGGATGTGGGAACTGGGGGCGTGGGGGTGTCCCCGGCTCGGGCACGGCGAAGTCTCGAAGTCTCTCGGGTCGGTGGCACTGGGGACAGGGTGTCCCTACTGTCCCTGCAGCGGCACCGTGATTCACCCGCGGGGCCGGAGCCAAGCGCCCGTCAAGGTCACCGCGTGCTGGGTGACAGTGATCGGGGCTTGGTGTGCTGGGGTGGCCGTGGCACCCCCACGGCTCATGGGACCCCCGGGACCCCTGGTCTCTTCTGGAGGGGATCCCTGGCTGGGGCAGGATAGGGCTGGAGGACCCCAGGCCCGCTCAGGGTGTGTGGGGACCCGGCCGTGCCGCCAGCCGTGGCGTGTCACGGGGGCATCTCCGGCTGTTGACACCAGGGACCCCCCCAGTGCCGGGACGAGTCATGCCGACCCCGGCCCGGCTGGCACCGGCTGGGTGGGCGAGGGCGCTGCTCCCCAGGTCCCTCTCGTTGGGGCTGGGGGTGCCCGGAGGGGTCGGGCGGGCGCAGCCGTGGGGCACTGCCAGGGCTGGGCAGTGGCCAGGGACATGGGGACAGCGGGAGCCGTGAATCAGCCGGGGCTGCCAGGGCCAGCTCACCGCTACCGTCACCGTCCCTGTCCCCGTCACTGTCCCTGTTCCCACCAACCATCAGTGTCCTTGTCCCCCCATCACTCTCCCTGTTCCCACCATCACTGTCCCCATCCCCCTCATCCCCCCCCCGTCCCCACCCTCCCGCTGACGGGGCTGTGCGAGTGACACTTTGGGGATCCCTCGCGGGGCGTGGGGGGCTGCAGGTGCCATCTGGCAGCGGGGGAGGGGGCGGCAGCGCCGCAGGCGGGGAAGACCCCGGTTCCGCGGAACCCCTCGTCCCGGTGTCCCCGCGGGGCCGTTCCGGGCGCTCCCGGTCCCTCCTCCGGGGAGTGGCGACGGCTGGAGCCGGGGGGGGGGCCCGGCGGGGGCGGGCGGCGGGGGGGACTCGGGGGGTCCCGCCCCGCTCCATCTGCCGCGCGCGGGGCCGGGGGGACGCGGGGACCCCCGGAGCGCGGCCATGGCCCCCGCACGGCGCGACAGCAGCGACCGCGGCGACCGCCCCGACGGGGAGCGGCGGGACCGGGTCCGCCGGGCCGTCCGGGTGTCCAGCCTGGTGGCACAGGAGGTACGGGGCGGTCGGGGGGCGGGGGTCCTCACCGAGAGGGAAAATGGGACCCGCGGTTTGTTCCGCCGCGCACGGGCTCGGGTTCCCGGGGGCGTCCCCACGCCGGTGTGGGGGAAAAGCAGCGAGGGGAGCACCGGGGGTCGTGGCGGGCGGCTCTGGGGCGGCTCGGGGGGATCTGGGGGCTCTGGGGAGGGTCACCCCGCTGGGGGAACGTGATCCTCTTGTCGTCTCACTGTGCGCGGGTGCGGCGTCCCGGGGGTGTCCCCGTGCCGGGGTGGGGGGGATGGAGCGTGGGGACAGCGGTGGTCGCGGCAGGGGGCTCTGGGGGCCCGGGGGGCTCTGAGGGGCTCCCCGCGGGGGAAACGGGATCCCGGTGCCGTCCCACAGCACGGGGGCACGGGGGTGTCTCTATGCCATGATGGGGGGAAGGGGGCGGAGTGTTTGGGTGGGTTTGGTGGTCCCGGGATTTTCGGGGGGGTATTCCCCCAAGGCGGGAACAGGGACCCGCAATTTATCCTGCCATGCGTAGGGGCGGGGTTCCGGGGGGGGTCCCACGCCGGGTGGGAGACGCTGGGCAGGGGGATGGCACTGAGGGTCGCAGCAGAGGGCTCTGGGGGCCCGAGGAGGGATGCCCCCGCTTGGGGGATGGGGGGGGTGGGGTAACGGGGTGCTCCCGCGTTTGGAGTAGGGGGGGCACTGGTGGTTGTGGTGGGCAACTCTGGGTCCAGGGGCCCTCCAATGTCCCCCAGGAGGGTAAAGGGACCCCTCATGGGTCCCCACTGCCCACGCGGTGCCATGGCCGGGCCCAGTGCTCTGTCCAGCTGTGCCGTGGTGGTTTGTGGTGTGGCGAGGGGTAATGGCTCATGGCTGGCATGGTCCCCAGTGTGTCCCAGGTGGTCCCCAGTGTGTCCAAGATGATTCTTGTAGCTGTTCCCTTGCTGGTGGCCCCTGGCTTTGGGGTGGGTGTGGGTCAGTGCCAACGTCACCGGGTAGGGGTCGGAGCTGGGGCGGGCGCACCGCCCCCCTGGGACGTCACCCCGTCCTACAGGGACGTCACCCTGTCACGGGGCTTGTCCCCCACCTTGCCACGGGTACCACAGGCAGCGGGTGCCACTGTCGCTGCCCGCCCAGGGTGGCCCTGTGTCCCCTGTGCCCATGTCGGGGGGTCCCGAGGGGGCTGCGACGCCGCAGCTCAGCACCGTGAGTACCCCAGTGCCACCCTGGGGGGACAGTAGTGCAGGGAGGGGGCAGAGTGGGGGTTTCCCAGGACTGGGGTGTCTGTGCTATTGGGGTGTCTCCTGTGTAGGGGTGTCCCCATAGTGGTTTGGTGTCACCTGGCTGGTGGTGGCCACGTTGGGTGACACCTGTGAGGTGACAGGGATGTTGTGGGGGGTCAGCGTCCATATGCCTGGAGGTTTCCCCGGGGGTCCCAGCACTTCAGGGTCACCGACACGGTGGGTGTCAGTGTTGAGGCTGGTGAGCTTTGGGAGTCTTAGACCCTGCTGGGGCATTGGGTGGGTGCCAGGACCTGCGATAGGGCAGGTGTGGGGTGCCCAGGCAGGTGTGGGGTACCTGCCAGTGCTGGTGTTGGGTGCCTGTGGGTGCTGGGTACCTGCTGGGGCAGGATTTGGGGTTCTATGGCTGTGGGCCATTTGCTGGAGCAGCTGTTGGGGGTCTGAGATTGTCAGGTACTTGCCGGAGCAGGGGTGGGGGTCCCTGCTGGGTGCTGGGGGGGTCATTGCATCACTGCTGGGCAGGAGCAGGGACCGGGCAGTGGCGGAGGGGGGGTCCCTGCAGTGGGGGTGCTGAGGGGTGCAGGGGGGTCAGTCAGGGCGTCGGGGGGCTCTCGGGGCCCAGGGGAGTGCCAGGCCCGGGTATTTGGGGTGCGCCGTGGGCGCAGGTGTCTGGGTCGCGGCAGGTGCGGTGCCGGGTGTCCCGGGGGGCGGGGGGTGTCGGTGTCACCGCGGGTGTCGGGGACGCGTCACCAGGGCGGGACGTGTCACCGCGTGTTGCCGAACGTGTCACCGGCACCGCCGCCATCTGTGTCACCGTGACTGACGGGTGTCGGGGCGGGGAGTGGCACGGAGCCCGAGGGGCGTCGGGATGTCACCGTGTATCGGTCCCGTCCTGGCTTATGACAGGGGTGGGGTTCCCACCTGTGCAGGGGGGATGGGGGTGTCCCCAGCCCCTCTTCATGGCACCCCCGAGCCCTGCTGGGGACTGTCCCCACGGCAGGGGGACATGCTAGGATGGGGGCTGGGGACCACGGGGGACTCTGCGTGTCCCCGCTGTGTGTGCGGGGGGCTGGCACAGGGATGGGCATGCCAGGACAATCCCTCGCCCCTAGCTGGGCACCCCGGGGGCTGGCAAGGGCTGCGCTGGGGGTGCTGACCAGGAGTGGGGCGGGGGATGCATTTGGGGGGATTGCCGGGTGTGTGTTTGTGTGGCTGGTACGTTGGGGCTGTGTTTTGGGGGGCTGTGGCTATGTGGGGGTCCTGGTCACTCCCCCCTGCCCTCTATCCCTTCCCGGTTGCCTGCGAGGCCAGGGTACCCCAGTTAGGGGTCAGGTGGTGGGGACGAGTTCGGGGGGATGAGGGTGCACCCCCAGCCCATGGGGGGTTTGGGGAAGGGGCGGTTGGTGCCCGGGGTTGGGGGGCGGGACCCCCTGTGCCCCCGGGGCCTTCTGCAGGCCCTGGGCCCCCGCCCCCCACGCCGCAGGCCGGGATTTGTCCCACTTTGCCGTGGCAGCTGCGATAAATTTAGCGGCAGGAGCGGCTGGTGGCTGGAGCCGCCCCCCGGCCCTTCCTCCCCTCCCCTCCCCTGCTGTCCCCCCGTGCCCCCCGGCCCCTCCCCCTGAGCACAGCCACAGCCAGAGGGGCCACGCAGGCTCTAGGGTCGGGGTCCACTCCCAGGACCCCCCCTGGGGACACCCCCAGGTGCCGCTGGCACCGGCGGGGTGGGGGGGGGCTCTGTTCCACGGTACCTGTCACCCCCCCGTGTCCCCAGGACCCCCTTGTGACCCCTTGGCACCCGTCACACCCCCGGGGGGACACGCGGGGGCTGTTGGGGTGCAGTCCCCGGGAGGGGGGTGGGAACTGGGACCCCCGGCACACAGCCCACGTGTGGCCTCGTCCCTCCATCACACGGAGTGTGGGGACACGGGTGGCACCGGGAATCCCCCAGGAGGGGGTGGCGGCTGTGACGCAGGAGCTGCTGCGTCCCAGTGCTGTCACCGCGTGTCACCGCGTGTCACCGCGTGTCCCGGCAGTGTCACTGTGTGTTCCCAGCCCCACATATCTCATCACCACGTGGCTGTTCCCGCTGCCGCACGCGGCCACCGAGGCTGGCGGCCCCTGGGGACAAAGGTGACGGGGCCTGTGGCACTGAGGGCCATGTTTAGGCTGAGCTAGCAGGGTGGGAGCCGCATTCCAGCCGTGGGCAGCGCGCGGTTGGGTGACATCCCCGGCGTGCCCCCGCTGTGTGTGTGACCCCGACTCATTGCCATGGATGTGTTTTTCCCCTACCACACCTGGAGCAGGTGTCGGTGCCGTTGGGGTGCCCAGGGGATGCCGCGGGGTTGTGACACGTGCCACCACGTGCCGCGTCACCCGTGGGCATGCACAGCCACCCCAGTGTTCCCTCTGTGTCACGGCGTGCCGGTGGTGATGGGGGGGCAGCCCTGGCCGTGGCCGTGGCAGCAGCAGCGGAGCAGCCTGGGAAAAATTTCCGCCCCAATAATTCCTGTCGGCTCTGGCAAAGCGTGGCGGGCGCGCACCGCACCAGGGGTCCCCATTGTCGCCAGGGGTCCCAGGGCACACGATGGGCACAGGACCGAGCTGCGAGGGTCCCTGGCACCCACGGGCCGACGGGGGATGAGCCCTGCTGCCCCCCCCCCCCCCCTCCGAAGATGCTTCCTGCGCTCCTGCAGCTGCTGCAGGAGTTCCCGGGTGCATCCCCTGCGCCCCCCCAGCCCGGGCCGCCCCCCGGGCCCTGCCCCATGCCCGGGGTCCCCCTCTGCAGCGCCTGCCTGGGGCTCCACCGTGATGGCACCGGGCACGGACAGGAGGAGAAGGTACCGGTAGGGCCCCACCTGCACCCCGGGGACCCGGCAGGGGGGTGGGGGGTTCCTCATGGGGGGGCACTGAGCCCACCCGGTGCCCCACGGCACCTCAGGCCGTGTCCTCAGCACGGTTTGGGGGGGGTTAGGGCGGTTTGGGGGGTTATATAAAGCTCTGACTCTGCATGATGGGGTCACCCCGGCCCCCCCAGTGGTGCACTCGGGGTTGGGGGGCTGATGGGGTGGGGGGGGGGACAGCGCCTATCTCCTCCCTGTGCTGCAGCAGCAGAACAGCCCCACGAGGGGCATGGAGGGGCAAGGGGACTCCCGCGGGGGAAGGGTGACTGTAACCCCCATAGGGTAGAAGGGAGGCACGGGACAGGGGGGTCGTGGGTCACCCCTGTCACCTCAGGATGATGGACCCTGTGGACCATTCCCCAGGCACCCCAAGGATAACCAAGACCCCTCAAAGATCCCTGAAGTTGTGTCCCCAGGATGTCCAAGTGTCCTACAGAGGGACAGGGACGTATGGAGGGGTCTGTGCCAGGGGGAGGCTGTGCCCCCTGAGGGGGATGCGTGGGATGGCCACGGCCGGGGGACACAGAGCCGGGCCACAGGGCAGCATTGTGTCTGTGGGCTGGGAACTGCCCTGGTGATATTTGTGGGGCAGAAGGGGGTTGTGGTGTGGGTGGCTTTGTCCCCCTGTGCCTTCCAGCACCCCTGGTCACACGTGGTGGTGCCCCTGCACCCCCTCGCTACCTGTGCTGGGGTCCCTCTGCGCCACCAGAGTCACAGAACCGTTGGTTTTGGGAGGCACTTTTGGGGCCATCAGGTCCAGCGCTGAGCCAACGCCCCTGACCCACGTCCCCCCCTCTCTCCAGGGTGGGGTCTGAGCCCTGCAGCCCCCCAGACCCTTCCTCACCCTTGCTGGGGTCCCACCTCACCCCAGAGAGTCACAGAACTGCTGAGGTTGTAAAGAAGTCCTAAAACCACTGGGTCCAGCACTGACCCACCGTGGCCAAGGCCCCCAACCCATGTCCCCAGGCACCGCACTGGTTGGGTCGGAGGGGTGGATCCTGGGGGTGTTGGGGTGCAGGCCTGACCCCCCACGTGTTCCTGGCCAGGTGCTGTCCCTGGGTGCCGATGTGCTCCCCGAGTACAAGCTGCAGGCGCCGCGCATCCACCGCTGGACCATCCTGCACTACAGCCCCTTCAAGGCCGTGTGGGACTGGCTCATCCTGCTGCTGGTCATCTACACGGCCATCTTCACCCCCTACTCGGCCGCATTCCTGCTCAGTGACTCCGAGGAGGCCCAGAGGCACCACTGCGGCTACTCCTGCAGCCCGCTCAACGTCGTGGACCTCATCGTGGACATCATGTTCATCATTGACATCCTCATCAACTTCCGCACCACCTATGTCAACTCCAATGAGGAGGTGGTGAGCCACCCCGCCAAGATCGCCATCCACTACTTCAAGGGCTGGTTCCTCATCGACATGGTGGCCGCCATCCCCTTCGACCTGCTCATCTTTGGCTCCGGCTCTGAAGAGGTGACACGGGATGTAGCGCTGCTGTTTTGGTGCTGGGGTTGTGTTTTGGGGGTCCCACTCGTGCCCCCAGTGCTGGGGTGGGTGTTGGGGTGCTAGGTGCTGTCCCCTGGGTGCTGGGGACACCACCAGTGACCCCCTGAACCTCCTTCCCAGCCCACCTTTGCTCTGAGGTGGAACACCTGGGGCTGATCTGGGGAGGGGGGCACAGGGGCTCATGGCACCCTCTGTGGGATCTGTGGGAGTTCTCTGCCCCTGCTGCCCTGGGGACCCCCCCTTTCCTCCTTTGCCCTCGGGCAGGGGGAGACCCCCAGAATGGAGGTGCCTTCTGTGGGGCAGGGACCCCCCCCCCACCCTTTGGGGTCCCGAGGGTGTCTCTTCACTGCCAACCCCCCCCCCTTTCCCCCAGACAACGACGCTGGTGGGGCTGCCGATGGAGGATGGAACCCCCTGACCCTTCTGTGGGTTCCCGGGGTATCTGCACCCCCCGTAACCCTTTCCCTGCTGTTCCCCAGACCACAACGCTCATCGGGCTGCTGAAGACCGCCCGGCTGCTGCGCCTGGTGCGCGTGGCGCGGAAGCTGGACCGGTACTCGGAGTACGGGGCGGCCGTGCTCTTCCTGCTCATGTGCACCTTCGCCCTCATCGCCCACTGGCTGGCCTGCATCTGGTACGCCATCGGCAACGTGGAGGGGCAGCGCACGGGCTGGCTGCACGCGCTGGGACAGCAGATCGGCAAGCCCCTGAACGGCAGCTTCGGGCCCTCCATCAAGGACAAGTACGTCACCGCCCTCTACTTCACCTTCAGCAGCCTCACCAGCGTGGGCTTCGGCAACGTGTCCCCCAACACCAACTCCGAGAAGATCTTCTCCATCTGCGTCATGCTGATCGGATGTGAGTGCCCGTGGGGTGGGGAAGCCCCTGGGCAGCTGTGAGAGGCCTTGTGAGCGTGTACCTGCACACCTGTGTGTGTGTGAGAGCGTGTATCTGCACACCTGTGTGTGTGTGAGTGTGTACTTGCACACCTGTGTGTGTGTGAGCACCTGTGTGTGTGTGTGAGTGTACCTGCACACCTGTGTGTGTGTGTGAGTGTACCTGCACTCCTGTGTGTGTGTGAGAGCATGTACCTGCACACCTGTGTGTGTGAGAATGTACCTGCACAACTCTGTGTGTGTGAGTACCTGTGTGTGTGTCCAGGTGTGTGTGAGAGCCCCAGGGGCTTTGGCAACCTGCCCAACACCAGCTCCAAGAGGATATTCTCCACCTGCATCCTGATGGGGTGTGAGTGGCACCTGTGCGTGTGCAGACCTGTGAGTGCACATCCACACACAGGTGTGTGTGACACCCACACGGGGGTGGGGGGGGGGGGGGGAACGGAGCACCCCCAGGCTCAGTTTTGGGATGGGCCCTGTTTGACACCTTCACTGATGCTCTGGGGATCAGGGCACCTGAGCTCAGGTGACACAGGTGGGTGGGATGTGGCTCTGCTGGGGGACAGGAGGCTCTGCAGGGGGATCTGGATCCATGGGCTGGGGACACCTGTGGGTCATGGAATGCTCCATGGAATGCTCCAGGCCGGGCAGAGGGGCCAGAAACCTGGGAAAGGCCCTGGGGGTTGGCTGGACACGAGCCCAGGGGTGCCCAGGTGGGCAGGGCAGGAGGCCCCACAGTGGGCACAGCCCAGGACAGGGATTGTCCCCCTGTGCTGGCCCCGCTGAGGGACCCCCTGGAATCCTGGGGGCAGCTCCGGGCCCCTCCCAGCAGGAGAAACCTGGAGGGGCTGGAGGTGTCCAGGGAATGGAGCTGGGGGGGCTGGGAAAGGGGCTCAGCCTGGAGAAAAGGAGGATCCAGAGGGATCTTGTCCCTCTCTGGAATTCCCTGACAGGAGGGGACAGCCAGGGGGATTTGGGATCTGCTCCCAGAAAACAGAAGGAGAGGGAACAGTCTCAAGGGTTGCCAGGGAAGGCTCAGGTTGGAAATTCGGAAAATTCCTTCCTGGAAAAGGCTGTCCAACCCTGGCACAGCTGCCCAGGCAGGGGTGGAGTGCCCATCCCTGTGGGGATTTAAAAACCTTGTGGATGTGGTACCTGGGGACATGGTGGTGGTGGCCTTGGCAGTGCTGGGGGATGGGTGGGCTTAGACATCTGAGAATTCCCTTGATGACAGGGACCCCGGTGACTCCTGGCACCACCGTGACAATGGGGACCTCCATGACAATGGGGACCTCCATGACAATGGGGACCTCCATGACAATGGAAACCCACACAGTTATGGGGGTGCGGTGACAGTGGGGAGCCATGTGGGTGATGGGGACTGCTGTGACAATGGGCACTGGAGTCAGTGACAATGGGGACACTCCCGTGACGAAGGGAGCCCCTGTGACAAAGGGCACTCTGTGGTGATGGACACCCCCCAGTGACAGGGGGGACCCCCAGAGACAACGGGCACCCTCCCTGTTGATGGGTACCCCACACTACAGCCCTGGCAGCAGTGGGGGGGTTGTGGGGGTTTGGGGGTACAGAGCCCCCCTGCATTCCCCCCCCCCCCAGCACCGATGTACCCCAGCACCTTTGGGAGCACCTCGGCCACCACCCGCTGCTCGTGCTTGGGGACACAGGGACACGAGGATCCTGCACCCAGGCCGGGGGGGGTGGGCAGTGGAGGTCTGGGGGGGTTTGGGGGTGCAGAGCCCCACTGACCCTGCCCCCCCACCAGCGCTGATGTACGCCAGCATCTTCGGGAACGTGTCAGCCATCATCCAGCGGCTGTACTCCGGCACGGCGCGCTACCACACGCAGATGCTGCGGGTGCGCGAGTTCATCCGCTTCCACCAGATCCCCAACCCGCTGCGACAGCGCCTCGAGGAGTACTTCCAGCACGCCTGGTCCTACACCAACGGCATCGACATGAACGCGGTGAGACCCTCCGGCACCCCCAGCACCTCCCAAAGCCCCTCCCGTGGCCCCCGGCCCCCGCTCCTTGGGGAGCGTTTCCAGCCCCCCTGGTCCCACACCGGCGCCGCCGACGTGAACGCGGCGAGACCCTGCGGGACCCCTCAACCCTGCCGTGCCCCCTGAGCCCCTCTGTGACCCCCCGGTCCCCCCCAGGTGCTGAAGGGGTTCCCCGAGTGCCTGCAGGCCGACATCTGCCTGCACCTGAACCGCAGCCTGCTGCAGAACTGCGCCCCGTTCCGGGGGGCCACCAAGGGCTGCCTGCGGGCGCTGGCCATGAAGTTCAAGACGACGCACGCCCCCCCCGGGGACACTCTGGTGCACGCCGGGGACGTGCTCACCGCGCTCTACTTCATCTCCCGCGGCTCCATCGAGATCCTGCGCGGCGACGTCGTGGTCGCCATCCTGGGTGAGCCCCCAGAAGCGGCCCGGGGGGTCCCGCAGTGCCTTCGGGGGTCCTGCGGAGACGCCCCATCACCTGGAGCCCCCCCGGTGTTCCTCGGGTGACACCTCGCCTGCTTCCCAAGGGATCCCCCCGCATCCTGGCACTCCCCAGTGCCGGGGGAGCCGCACGCCGATCCCCGCCTTTTGGGGACCCACCGGTCCTGTGCACAACTCGAGTGTCCCCCCGGTGACACCCCGGCTCCCGGGGACGCCGAGTGACTCCTGCACCTCCCAGAGCAGCTTTGGGGTCACTTTGAGTGCCCCCGGGGTGTCCCCCCAGCCCTGGTCACAGCCCGAGTGCCCTGACGTGACCCCTCCCTCCCTCCCGGGGATCCCTCCCAGTCCCCCCAGGTCAGAAGGACACTTTTGGGAGCCGCTGCACTGCGGGGGTGGCCGGGGCAGTGCAGAGCCCCCCGCAGCCCCGGTGACCCCCTCACCCCCGGCAGGTAAGAACGACACCTTCGGGGAGCCGCTGCACCTGCACGCCCGGCCCGGGAAGTCACGGGCGGACGTTCGGGCTCTCACCTACTGCGACCTGCACAAGATCCTGCGTGAGGACCTGCTCGAGGTGCTGGACATGTACCCCGAGTTCTCCGACCGCTTCTGGGGCACCCTGGAGATCACCTTCAACCTGCGCGACGTGAGGGGGGGCCCGAGGGGGGACGGGGTTGTAAAATGGGAGGTCCTGAGCAAGCTGGGAGGTCCTGGAAAATTGAACTCTGAACAAACAAGGGAGTTCAGAGCAAGCTGGGGGGGGGGGGGGGGGGGGGGGGGGAGTCCTGACCAATTTGGAGGGTCTTGAGTAAACTGGGAGTCTTAAGGAAACTGGGGGAGTTTGGAGCAGGCTAAGGGGATTCAAGCAGTCCTGAGGGATCCTGAGAAAGGTCGGGGGTCCTGAGCAGGTTGGGGGATTCTGTGCAATTTCAGGTGGAGGGTCCTGAGCAAGGTAGAGGGCACTGAGCAAATTGTGAGGGGCTGAGAGATCGGGGGGTCCTGGAGGGGTCCCGCGGCCCCCCAACCGTGCTCCCCGTGTCCCCGCAGACCAACATGATCCCCGGCTCCCCGGGCAGTGACGAGCTGGACGGAGGCTTCTCCCGACTCCGGCGCCGCAAGCTCTCCTTCCGCCGGCGCCCCGAGAAAGGTGGGGATCGGGGGGGCCCGAGGGTGACCCCAGGGTCTCGGTGACCCCCCCTGACCCCGGCCTATCCCCTGCAGATGCCCCCAGTCCCGGGGAGTCCCGGGCGCTGCGGGGGGACGGCGGCGGGGGCCAAGCCCCCGGAGCCCCGCGAGGCCCGGCCGAGTGGGACCCCCCCAGCCCCTCCAGCTGCGGCTCCAGTGACGAGGAGGAGCCCCCCGCGCCCCCCGCGGGGGCCACGGCGCTGTCCCCGTTCCGCAGTGTCCCCCCGGCTGCCCCCGAGCCCGAGGAGCGGGGGGGCAGCGATGTCTGCAACCCCCTCTCAGGTGCGTGGGGGGCTCGGGATGGGGGGACGGCCCCTTCCTCCTCTCCTCACTCGGGGCTCAGAGCGCGCCCCGAAACCCCTGGCCCTGCCCCAATCTCCATCCCCTGCCCAGCACCTGTCCCCCTGTGCCCCCCATTCCTTCCTTCCCCGAAACTGCAGCTCACCCCCACCTCGCACTGCCCCTGCACCCCTGGACCCCTCTCAGGTGCCAGCTGGGATGGGCTGGGGGTTCCCCAGTCCTGCTCTCCTCGCCCAGGGTTCTACAGCCCCCTGCCCCCCAGCAACTGCCCCTGCACCCCCTCAGATAGGGGCAGGGGTCTCTGGTTGGGCGGGGGGGTTCCCAATCTTTCCCTCCCTGTTTCAGGCTGTAGAGGCCTCCCCAAAAAAGCCCCACCCCTCCCCCAGTCCCCTGGATCCCCCCAGTCTCCCCCCTCACTTCACTCCCTCCCCCCCAAACCCATTCTCCCCCCCCCCCCCCCCCTCCTCTTCCAGGAGCCTTCTCGGGTGTCTCCAACATCTTCAGTTTTTGGGGTGACACCCGGGGCCGCCAGTACCAGGAGCTCCCCCGTTGTTCCCATGGCCCTCCCCCAAATTCTCCCCCGACCCTGACCCGCCGCCAACGCTCCGACCTGGAATCCCGCTTGGATCTGCTCCAAAAACAGCTCAACAGGTAAATCTGGGGGGCTCAGGTGGGACCTGAGGGAGGCCCATGGGAGCCCCTCCATTGCCAAAGGGACCTAGAGAACCCTGAGCAGGACGAGAAAGAAGGGGAGATCCCGCACCCCAAGCTGACCCCCCCGTCCCACCTGAGAGAGGGAGGAGACAGGGGCAGGTGCTGGGGGTCCTGGGGGGGGGTGGGATGGGGCTGGGGGTGCCGGGGGTTTTGGGGGTCTGTGGACCCCTGACTGGGGAGGGGAATGGGGGAGCCCTCACCCCAACCGGAATCCTCCCCATCCCTCTGAGGTGGGTGCAGGGGCAGGTGCTGGGGGTCCTGGGGGAAGTGGAGGAGGGGCGGGGATGGGGGTCCCACGTCTCATCCCATTCTGGCCCTGCTCCCCCGCGGCTGCTCCAGGCTGGAATCCCGGCTGAGCTCGGACATCTCCTCCATCGTGCACCTGCTGCAGCGCCAGGTGCTGGTGCCCCCCGCCTACAGTGCCGTGACCTCCCCGCACCAGCCCCCCCCGGGGCCGCTGCCCCCCACCCTGCCCATCACCCCCATCCGCCCGCTCGCTCAGGTGAGGCACCCCGGGGGGACACCTGCTTTGGGGGAGTGCCACTGTCCGTCGAGCTCTGCGGGCTGAAGCCACCCCTGAGCCACCCCAGACTCGGGCTATGCCTGGTTTGGGGGGACATCACTTCATCTCCCTGTCCATCGTGGGTGGGGGTCACCCCTGAGCCCCCCAGACTCGGGGTACCGCCCTCCCGTGCCCGTGTCCTCCATCCCCTTTGTGCCCGGGGATCACCCACGGGGGGCACCCCGAGTCCCGGGTGCCGGTGCCCCCCCCGACACTGACCCCCCCTGTCCCGCAGGTCCCGCGCCCCCCGCGCGCCCCGGACCCTCCGGACGTGGTGCTGCTGCTGGAGCCGCCCCCCCCGCGGCGCCGCTCCCTGCCCGGGGCGCTGCCACCCCCCTCGGGGACCCCCCCGGGGACCCCCCCACTCCAGAGACACTGCTCCGACCCTGGCAGCTAATGGGAGCGCCGGGGCGCGGCGGGACCCCCGGAGCCCCGGGACCCCCGACCCCGGAATGTGGGACCCCCAGAGCCCTCGGAGCCCAGGACATGGGACCCCTGGAGTCCTCCGACCCCGGGACATGGGACCCCTGACCCCGGCACGTGGGACCCCCTCGGCCCAGCAGCCCTGGACAGCACGACTGGGGACCCCCGGAGTCACAGGATCCCAGGCTCTGGACCGTGGGACCCCTGGAGCCCTGCAAGTCCCAGAGCTCTGGGACTCCCAACCCCAGAATGTGGGACCCCCAGAGTCCTCGGATCCCCGCACCCTGGAACCCGGGACCCCTGGAGCTGCAGGACCCCTGTCCCCAGCATGTGGGACCCCCAAAGCCCAGGACGTGGGACATCCGGAGCCCTGGTACCCCTGAGCCCGGAATGTGGGGACATAGAACCCCCAGCCCCTGGGGTCCCTAGAGCCCGCCCCGGGCCTGGCCTGCCGGGGGCTCCGGCCGCTGCCCCCATGGCACTGTCCCCATGGACACTGTCCCCATGGACACTGCCCTCGGTGCCAGCGGCCAGTGGGGAACTTGGGGCCCCTGGGACCCCCCGTTATCCCATCCTGGGGCCCTGCCCTGGACTGTCAGACTGTGCTGCTCTTCCTCCTCCTCCTGCTGCTGCTCCCCGAGCCCCGGGGCGGTGGGGGGTGCACAGGTGTGTGTGCACAGGTGTGCACAGGTGTGTCCCCGGGTCCTGTCCCAGGACATCACATGTGTGTCGGGGGGGGGTCCCGCTGCGCTGGGACACGCGTGTTGCCCCCCCATCCGTGTGTGTGTGTGTCCCCCTGCCGTATCCCCCCGCCGTGTCCCCCCCTCGCGTGTGACCCCCCCCCGGTGGGGCCTGGCGGGTCCGTGTGTGCCCCTCCGTGTCCCGGCCAAGGGAGGGGTCGGGATCCCCGTGTGCCCCTCCCCTGTGGCCGGGCTGTGTGTCCCCCCCAAGCCCCCGGCGCTCCCCCCGCACAGCCGGGTGTCACACGGCAGTGACACCCCACGCACAGGGAGGGGGACGCGGGGGGCGAGGGGCTGGCACTGCCCAGCCCCCCCCGATGCGTGTGCTGTGGTTGTCCCTTGTCACCCCTGCATGTCCCCCCTGCGTAGGTGCCCCCAATAAACCTGACAGAGACCCCCGGCTCTGTGTGTCACCCCCTGGGAGCTGGGGGGAGGGAAAGTGACCTCGGGTGTCACCGTGATTCAATATTGTGTCACCTGCTTGGGGCATCCTGGTGGCCACGGCACGGGCGGAGACAGGGACAGAGGAGGTGGCATCACCTTTACTGAGCCCAGCACGTGGCATCATGTGACGTGTCCCCACCGTGGTGTCCCTGTGTGTGACACTGGGGTCCCATGTGGTGGCGGAAGGGGTAGCATCGCCTGTACTGAGCCCGGCAGATGGTACCGTGTGTCACAGTGTGCCGTGAGCCGTGCCATGGTGTCCTGGTGGCACCAGTGTCCTCGTGGTGCCAGTGACCCACACGGTGGAAGGGCTGGCATCGCCTTTCCTGAGCCCGGCAGGTGGCACGTGGCACAGTGTGACACATCCCACACCGCAATGTCCCAGGGTCACCGGTGTCCCACGTGGTGCCGGTGCCGAGGTCAGAGGAGATGACAGCGCCTTTGCTGGGCTTGGCACATGGCAGCACGTGACACGGTGTGACACGTCCCACACCCCCGTGGCACCGCCAGCGTCCCCGTGGTGCTGGGGTCAGGGGAGGTGACGCCGGCTCCGCCGCATCGTCCCGCAGCACGGGGCCTGTCCCCAGCGCCATGTCCCCGTGTCCCCGCTCACACCTGGCGGTAGGTGCCGTTGTAGGTGAAGGGCTCGGGGTGGACGCAGGGCCCGGGGCTGGCGGGGGTCCAGCGCTGGATGTGCAGGCGGGAGCAGGCCGGGGGGTCCAGGGGTCGCACGATGACAGCGGCGCGCGATGCCACCGATGGGTCCTCGTTGAAGAAGTTGAAGGGGCGCAGGAAGAAGCCGACGGCGTTGCCAGGGGTGGCCGTGTTAGGGATGTCCTCGGCGTGGGGCACGTGCAGGAAGCCCACAGTCACCCAGGCCACCAGGTCCTGGAGGGGACCCACCACGGGGTCAGTGGCACTGTGAGCCCCCCTGCCCCTGTGAGCTGGAGAACCCCCAGAGATGGGCCCCCCTCTGGGGATGGAACCCACAGGCCCCACCGGCCCCGTGTGCCCGGTGTCCCCCCGTGTGCCCGGTGTCACCTGGTCCTCGATGGTCTCGTTGTCGCGGATGAAGCTCTCGAATGTGACTGGGGGATCCCAGGGGTCATTCTGGCTATAGATGCTGCTGCTACTGGGCTCGTTCTCGTGGCGCCGTGTCACGGCCAGGTGGTACCTGGGACAGGTGAGGGGTGGGGTCAGCCTAGGGGCGGGGATCCCTGTCCCCCCCCCGCCCTGGTCCCCTGATTGTACTACCCACGACCCACAGGGGGGCACAGGGCTGGCGAGGGATGCGGGGGTCCCCAGCTTTGTGTGCTCCTCAGCTCCTGAGGGGTTCCCCAAGACCAGGGGGAATCCCCAGGTCCCCTGAGGGACTCTCCAGCTCCCGAGGGGTTTCCTAACCATGGAGGGTCCCCAGACCTTGAGGGGGTCCCCATTTTCAGGGCTTCCTCATCTCCCAAGGTGTTTCACAGCTCCCAGAGTCTCTTCAGCTTCCAGAGGTTCCCCAGCTCCGACAGCCCCGTCAGCTCCGGGGTGTCCCAAACTCCCAAGGGGTTTCCCCAGCCCAGGTGAGTTCCCAGTTCTGGGGTTTCCCAGGGTCCCAACTCCAGCTCCAGGGCCGGATGGGGAGGTGCCAGCAGGAAGTCGTGACCAGGGGAAGGACCCCGTGCCCCCCGGGGGTGACACATCTGGCGCTGCCGGAGCCCCCCGCAGCCCCCTCCCCGCGGAACCCCCGGGTGCCCCACCTGGCCCAGGTGACGCCGCGCTCCTCCCGCCAGCCGCGGGGCAGCACGGGCCCGGCGTGCGAGCTGAGCTGCAGGCGGAAGGTGCGGCGGTGGCCCCAGCGGTTCCGCCGCCGTGGGTTGGAGAAGAGCAGGTACCGGGGCGCGGGCCGGCCCAGCGGCAGCGCGGCCTCGCGCTCCCGACGCCGCGGCTCCCGGTGCAGCCGCGGCTGCACCACGCGCGCCCCCGCGCTCCAGGGGTTGGAGATGTTCTCGAAGCGGATGTCCATCGTCTCGAAGCTGTTCCCGGAGCCTGTGGGGACGGGGTGTCGGTGCGGGGGAGGCGGTGGGGACATCCCCCCCGGTGTGGGGGGTGGGACACCGCAGGGGTGTCACCATGGGTGTGGACTGGGACTTCATGGAGATGCCGACATGGAGGGCTGAGATGCCGCCGCCACGGAAGACTCTGACCCCTCAGTGAAGCCATCGTGGAGGGCTGGGACACCCTGGAGATGTCACCACCACCACAGGAGGCTGAGGCACTAGGACGTGCTACCATGGATGTAGCCTGGGGAGTGTCACCCTGGGGGGCAGGGACTCCACAGAGAAACCACCATGGGGGGCTGGGACCCCAGGCAGGTGCCATCACCCATGCGGGGCTGGGACCCTGCAGAGATGCCAGAGAGGGACAGAGACCCAGACGTCACCGGGGCTGGGAGATTCCACCACCGTGGGGGGATGTGAGCCTGCAGAGACGCCACCATGGAGGGGAATCATCACCTGAGGGTGCAGGTGATACCCAGGTGATACCACCTTTCCAAGAATGAGGCACCTCAGACCCTGGAACCCCCCGTGGGTCCAGCGTCTCTCCCAGCACCCTCCCCACGGCCAGGGGGTATCGGGAGCTGCCTGAGCCCTTCACCTGCGACATCCAGGTCCACCTTGTAGTGCACCAGGTGGGTGTGGATGTTGCCCAGGAGGTGGTTCTGCACGCGGCTGCCGTAGCGCCGGCCCTCCGGTGTGTAGAAGGTGGCGTGGATGTAGCCGGTGGCGTGGACCTTGGTCTCCAGGACGCCGTTGGGGTAGAGCAGGAAGTCCCAGATGTAGTCGTAGTTGTAGACGGTGGAGGTGGTCCTGAGCACCAGCGCCCGCCCCTCCAGCCCCGCGTAGAAGTGGAAGCCGCCCTGGAAGTCACTGTCAAAGTGGCGGCGCAGGGGAACGCCCGTGGGCAGCTCGAAGGCGCAGAGGGCGTTGGGGAAGCGCACGGGGCCGTCGGCGTCCAGGAGGTGGTGGGCGTCCAAGAAAACAGCGGTCTCGGGGCAGTCCACGCCGCGAGCCAGCTCGTAGCTGGAGGCGCCCATGGCCCAGCCAGCATCCATGTACTTGGTCTGCATGGCGGCCGGCGAGTGGCCGCCGTAGAAGGCGATGGCCTCCTGCACGCTCAGCTCGTAGGCCACGCGCTCGCCACCGAAGCGCACGTCGAAAAGCTGCAGCCCGGCGGAGGAGCGCAGGCGGAACGCCAGGCTCCAGCCGCCGTACTCCAGCCGGTTACCGCGCAGGCGGTAGCGCCGGCCCTGCGGCTCGCACACCTTGGCGCCGTGCACGTCGGTGGGGGTCCCGCTGGAAAAGCGTCCCCGGGGCTCGTAGCCGGAGAAGAGCTGGCGGGCGGGGGGCTCGGGCAGGCGGGCCAGGGCCAGCGAGCCCCGCGCGTGGCTCTCGGCCAGCTCCCTCACGCTGCCGAAGTAGCGCCCGTTGTACCAGAGGCGCTGCACGGTCCAGAGCCGTGGGTCGCGGTCGCGGTGGTCCAGCAGCACCTCCAGCCCCGCGGGGTGCAGGAAGAAACCCTCCACGAAGCGCTGGATCACCAGCCACGTGCGGCGCTCGCCCGGGCCCAGCCCGCGCGGGGCGATGTCCGAGAAGGTGAGGCAGCGCTCCGAGCAGTTCTGGAAGCCGAAGCCGGTGGCCTCGAGCAGCAGCGGCTCCAGCGGGGCCAGGGCGGCCACCAGCGCCCCGTGCAGCAGCTCGTACTCCAGCCGGGTCATGGGCCGTGCCGAGAAGGGCACGGCCCGGCCGCCCTTGAAGGGCAGGAGGCGGTAGGAGCTGGGGCGCGGCAGGGGCCCCACAGCCAGCTCGGTGATGTTGGGCTCCTCCTGCGCCCCGAAGAAAACGACGGCCCGAGCCTCCCTCGGGGGCCGCGATCCGCCGTGCTCCAGGAACCGCAGCGCCCGTCGCTTCTGGGGGGGCAACAGCTCCACCAGGAACAGCGAGTTCTTGGCCAGCGGTCCCCCCTGGCTCGGGGACAGCCCCAGCTCCGGCCGCTCCATCAGGAAGGTCCGCACGGCCCGGAGCTCGGCCGGGGACAAGTCAGCGAAGATGGACGCGGGGTCCGGGGGGTCCGCGGAGGGGCCGGAGGAGGCCGCGGTGACCAACAGGGCCAGCGCCCAGGGGAGCCCCAGCAGCCACATCCTGGGGGGCGCGGGGACACGGGGGTCAGCGCTGGACAGAGAACGGGGTGCAGCTGAACACCCCCCGCTCCAGCAGTGCCACGATCCCAGCAAATCTGGGGCGACACGGGGCGACCCCCAGGGAAACCTGAGGGACCAAGAGGGGACCCCCAGCAAAACTGGAGCCACCGGGGGGGGGGGGGGGGGGGGGTGGGTGGCACAGAGGAGCCAGAAAAAAACAGAAGGGCCACGGGGTGACCCCCAGTGAAACCACAGATGCAGTGGGGTGACCCCCGAAAATCTGGGGGCACCGTGGGGTGACCTCCAAAAGCCTCCCCCCAGCCCGGAGCCCCTAAGCACCCCCAAAACCCTCTCCCAGGGTGGCTGTTGGACCCCAGCCCAGCGCTGGGATCCCCCTGGGTGGGCCTGGGGACACCCCCAATGTCGGGGCCCTCCCGAGTCGTCCCCTCCCCCCACCGCAGAGAGCCCCCCCTGTCCCGCACTCACCTGCCCGGGCTCTGCCGCCCCACCCGAGCAGCGCTGCGGGCTCTGGGGCACTGACCCCTCCTCCTCTGGGGGCACTGACCCCCCCCTCCCCGCCCCCCAGGCCACTGCCCCCTCCCCGCCCCCCGCCCCCGAGCAGCTCCTCCCGAGCCCGCCGGGGGTCAAGGCCAGCGGCAGGACCCGCGTCCCCCGCCCCCCCCAGATCCGCACCCCCAAATCCGCCCACCCAAATCCGCACCCCCAAATCTGCCCCCCCAGTCCGCACCTTCGCTGTCTCCGCCGCATCGCGCCCACGCGGGGGCGGCTGGGGAGGGACCCCCGGTATCGACCCCCGGGACCGATCCCGGGCCCGGCCCGGCCCCCCCGCGGGTTAATGATCACCGGAGGGGGGAGGGGGGGGGGCAGAGGCGCCCCGGTCGTTGTTCCCCCCCCCTCCCGTGATCAAATTCCGGGGATGAGATAAGAGCCGGGAAAATCCCACGGGAGACCGCGGGAGGTGGGGGGCGGCCCTCCGGACCCCCCCCCCCCCCCCCCGAGCCCCTCCGACTCCAAAGAGCGTCCCCGACACGGCCCCTCCACCCACCCCCCCCAAAAAAAAAATCCACACGAGAAGGGACTTCGACCCCTCCATCCCCACGGCTGCATCCTGTTCCCATGGCAACGCGTCCCGGCCCTCCCGTTGCCATGGAAACGGGGCGCCCACCCCCCCCCAAATCCGCATGGCGAGGGGGGGTCCTGACCCCCCCCGATCCCCACGGCTGCATCCCGTTCCCATGGCAACGCATCCATGGCCCCGCCCCGGGCCCGCCCCTCCCTCCAACCCCGGCATCCGGGGCTTAAAACCCCCAAAACCGTGAGAATCAGGGGTTAAAAACCCCCAAAACCGGGAGAACTGGGGCTTAAAACCCCCCCAAAATGGGAGAATTTGGGTTAAAAACCCCAGAAACGCAAGAACTGGGGTTTAAAAACCACAAAAAACGGGAGAATTTGGGTTGAAAAACCCCCAAAAATGGGAGATTTGGGGTTTAAAAAACCCCAAAATGGAAGAATTGTGGTTTAAAAACTCTCCAAAATGGGAGAATTGGGGTTGAAAGCCACAAAAGAGGAGCTCGGTTGTTTCAACACACCCCAAAATTGGGGAAAAGTAGTTTTAAAAGAAAAAAAGAAAATGTTTTTGATAAGTGGTTTTAAAAGCAAAAATCCCCGGATAAGTGATTTTACAGAAAAAAAAGTAAAATAAAATAAAATAAAAGGGTTAAATGATTTTAAAAGCAGAGAAAACGCCCAGGAAAAGCCTAGGAAAGCCCCAAAAATGGGTTTCGGTGTTTCCAATCCCCCCAGAGTGGGAAGGGTGGTTTTAACAGCCAAAAATACCCAGGATCAGTCATTTTAAAACCAAAAAAAACCCCGGGATTAGTGATTTTAAAATGCCCTGGGAATGGGGAAAGTGGTTGTAAAAGAATGGGATGAGCTGCTTTAAGTGGCCTAAAAAGTCCCAAGATAAGTTATTTATATATTAAAAAAAAACAAAAACCAACAAGTGATTTTAAAATGCCCCCGGAAAAGGGACAAGGTTTTAACAGCCCCAAAATTGTGATGAGAGGTTTTAAAAGGAAAAAAAAATATACATACATATAAACCCCACTTTTCTGGGTTTTGAAGGCCCAGAAAAGTGGGATAAGGCATTTTTAAAGACCACAAAAAAAGGCTTGAGTGGTTTTAAAAACCAAACACAGGATAAGTGGAGTTTAAAATCTCAGAAAATGGACAAGTGGTTTGAAAAGCCATTAAAAAGCCACCAGGATAAATTATTTTTAAAGTAAAAAAAAAAAAAAATGGGGGGATAAAAGGTTTTAAAGCCTCAAAAGAATGGGATAAGTGGTTTTAAAAGCATGGGGGCAATAAAAACCAACACAGGGTAAGTATTTTTAAAGCCAAAAGAAAAAAGTAACGAGTGATTAGAAAAAAAAAAAGGTCAGTGGTTTAATAAACCCAAAAAAATGATAAGTGGTTTTAAAGCCCCCAGCCTGGGATAATTGAGTTTGAAACTCCCCAAAAATGCTGAGTGGTTTTAAAAGCCAAAAAAAACCAAACCAAACCCAGCCAAACCCCCTCAAAAAATCCAAAAGCTCACCAGGATAAATCATTTTTAAAGGGAAAAAAAAAAAAGAAAGAAAAAAAAATCAAAAAAGAAAATAAATGGGTTTAAATCCCTTAAAAATGGGATAAGTGATAAAGGCAACACCACCAATAAACGAACAAAACAGGATAAAACAAAACTAAGAACCGCAAGAAAAGTTTTAAAGGCGAAGATAAATGGGAGAAGTGATTTTAAAAGGGAAAAAAAGGAGAGAGACAAGTAGTTTGAAAAAGAAAAAAAATGGGATAGGAAATTTTGAAGCAAAAAAAACATGGATTAATAGTTTATTTTTTTTTATAAACAGGAAAAAAAAATGAATAGTTGTTTCTGAAGACCCATAAATGGGATAATTGGTTTTACCAGGAAAAAAAAAATCCAGAAAATATATTTTTTTAAAACTCAGAAAATTGAGATGAGTGAGTTTACATGCCAAATAAAATAAAGAGGAGGTGGGGAAAATGATTTGTTTTAAAGGTCAAAAGCACAGGATAAGTAATTTAGAAAGCCAAAAATTTAAAAGCCCCAAAAATGAGGATAACTGGTTGGAAAAGAAAACAAAACTAAACAAAAGAAAACAAAACAGAGTAAATCTCTTTAAACCACCCAAAAATAGGAGTAAATGGTTTAAAAACCAAAACAACCCGGCATAAATACTTTTAAAAGAAAATAAATTTTAAAAGGGGAGATGCGGATTTGAAGCCACAAAAATGGGGATAATTGGTAAAAAAAAAAAAATTAAAAATTAAAAACAAAGGAGAAGTGGCTTTGAACACCCCCAAGCCCCAGGATAAATAATTTTAAAACCCCAAAATGGGATCAGTGCTTTTAAAAGCACCAAACTGAGATAAGTGGTTTGAAAAGCCCCAAAAAATGGGCTGAGCAGTTTAAGAGAGAGGAGAGTGGGAAAAAAAAAAAGCGGGGGGGAAAAAAGAGAGAAAATCCATGATAAGAGATTTGAAAAGGAGAAAAATCCCAGGAAAAGTAATTTTAAAACAAAATAAATTAAAAACCTCAAAACCGTGGATAAGTGGTTTTAAAAGGCCCCAAACTGGGATAAATTGTTTCAAAAGCTAAAAAAAAAACCAAACAACATAATTATTTTTAACTATTTTAAAGTAAAAAAATAGGGGATAAATGTAAAAGTAAAAAAAAAAAAAACTGGGATATTTTAAATCTATGAAAAGCAGGTTAAGTGGATTTTAAAGACAACAAAAGTGGGGCGAGTGATTTTAAGGGTCCCCAGCACCAGGGGATGCATTTTGAAATCCCCCCAAAAATGGGATGGGAAGGTTAAAAAAAAATAAAAAAACCCAATAAAAAAATAATAATTAAAAAACCCCAGGCCGTAGGGGTTTAAAAGCAGAATAAAACCGGGATAAGTCGCTTTAGAGCCCCCACAATGGGAAAAGTGCATTTAAATCCCTCCCTGCTCTGCACGCGGGATCTTGGGGTCACTTCCCAGCCATTCCCCGGAATTTTCCCTGGAATTTCCCCCCAGAATTCCTCCGGAATTTCCAATGGAATTCTCCCTGGAATTTCCCTGGAATTTTCCCAGAAGTTCCTGGGAATTTTCCCAGAATTTCCCCAGAATTTCCCCGGAATTTTCCCTGGAATTTCCCTCAGAATTCCTCTGGAATTTCCAATGGAATTTTCCTGGAATTTCCCAGATATTTTCCTGGTATTTTCCCGGAATTTCCCTGGAGTTCCTCTGGAATTTCCAATGGAATTTTCCCTCAAATTTCCATGGAATTTTCCTGCTTTTTTCCCAGATTTTCCCCAGAATTTCCCCACAATTTTCCATGGAATTTCCCCATAAATTCCCCAGAATTTTCCTGGAATTTCCCTGGAATATTCCTGGTATTTTCCCGGAATTTTCCCAGAATTTTCCATGGAATTTCCCTGGAATTTCCCCCGGAATTCCTCTGGAATTTCCAATGGAATTTTTCTGGAATTTCCCCCAGAATTCCTCTGGAATTTCCAATGGAATTTTTCTGGAATTTCCCAGAAATTTTCCTGGAATTACCCCAGAATTTTCCCTGTTATTGCCCTCAGAATTTCCCTAGAATTTCCCCACAATTTTCCATGGAATTTCCCCGGAATTTCCCCGGAATTTCCCTGGAATTCCTCCAGAATTTCCAATGGAATTTTCCCTGGAATTTCCAATGGAATTTTCCTGGTATTTTCCCGGAATTTTCCCAGAATTTCCCCACAATTTTCCATGGAATTTTCCCTGGATTTTCCCCGGAATTTCCACGAAATTTCCTCGAAATTTCCCTGGAATTTCCCAGAAATTTTCCTGATATTTTCTCGGAATTTCCCCTGGAATTTCCCCCGGAATTCAGGCCCCGTGGGTTATCCCGGGAGTGGGTTATCCCTGCTCGGGCAGGGTCGGAGTTCTTCACCTGCCAGGACCTGCCAGGACCTGCCAGGACCTGCCAGGATCTATGCTCAGCTCCTGGGCTGGGAAAGGGAGAAAAGAGAACAGCAGAAACAGGAGCAGGACATCCCATAGTAATCAATGGATATCCCAAGAACAATTGATCACACACTAATCAATAACTGTCCCAGTAGCAGATTAATCATACA
This sequence comes from Cinclus cinclus, assembly GCF_963662255.1. Classification (NCBI taxonomy): domain Eukaryota; kingdom Metazoa; phylum Chordata; class Aves; order Passeriformes; family Cinclidae; genus Cinclus; species Cinclus cinclus. The sequence continues at coordinate 375,889 of NC_085046.1, forward strand.
GCAATCAATAAGTGTTTCAATAACAATTAACCATACAGTAATCAGGAACTGCTCCACTAACAGATTAATTTAATATTTGTATGTACGTCATTTTTATATTTGTATATTTATCTGTTTACATATCTTTATATAATTTTATAGGATTATTTAATACATAATAGAATATAGAATATATACAATAAAATAATATATAGTATATGCTATCTATTGATGTAATAATATAAGATGTTTTTTATTTTATTTGACATAATTTTCTCTATTTCTCTAACATTATGGTAGATAATTTTCTGTATTTCTCTCTGTTTTTCTGCACTGCTTTGCTCTGTGGTTCCTCCAGGGGCTGATGGAGGAACCTGAACATTTCCTCACTGCCATGGAAGTTCCATCTGACTCCAATCAATGCTGATTCTTTTGCCAGCTTTAACACAGGTGCTTTGATTCCTGCAGTGTTTGTGCTGTGCTGGGATCTGCTGGCAGTTCTTCAGGTTTGTACTGTGGAGTAATTGTGATTAACATCTTCCAGCTGTTATTTCCTGCCTGTTTAATAAAGAATTCATTTCAGAGTAATTTTAATAAAAATTCCTTTCATGAGCAGACCTGATTCACCACCAGGGCTGGGCCAGAGCGATTTCTTAAACTGCTGCCAAAACCTGGCAAAAGGTGGGCCAGGAGCCCTGGATGGGGAACAGCCCCGGGCTCGGCCAGGGGTCACTCAGGGTACCCAGGTGTCACTGCGGCAGCCCAGGTGTCACTGGGGCAAGTCCAGGTGACATTGGGGTAGCCCAGGTGTGATTCAGGGTAGCCCAGGTATCACTGGGGCAAGTCCAGGTGACACTGGGGTAGCCCAGGTGTGACTCAGGGTAGCCCAGGTGTCACTGGAGTAGCCCAGGTGTCACTGGAGTAGTCAGGTGTGACTCAGGGTAGCCCAGGTGTGATTTGAGGTAACCCAGGTGTCATTGGGGTAGCCCAGGTGTGACTCAGGGTAGCCCAGGTGTCTTCCAAGCACAGCCAGGGCTGGAATCAGCCCTGGAATTCCCCAGCAGGTTTGGATTTTGAATCCCATTCAGGGATATCCCCTAAAAATAGCCATAAAAATACATTTTTCCCCATCAGGCGAGGGGATTTCTGGGTTTTGGGTGAAATCGCCCTTTTTTGGCCCTGGGGTGGGTGGGGATGGCTTTGTCCAGGTGTGCTCCCATAAAACAGGGACCTCACTCCAGCATACCCACAGGGAGCCCCAGGAATGCAGGAATTCATGGGTGGTGCTCCTGTCCCTCTGGGATTTCTGCCCACCATGGAAAATTAACCTCTGGCACACAGGGAGACCCTGAAGGGCAGGAGGGGACAGGGGCTCAGGGATGTGAAATGTGCCGCAGCTCTGTGTCCGTGGGATGTGGGCCCAAAATGGAATTGTTTTAATGTACAAAAGTGTTTATATACAGCCCAAAGCGTTTTCAATAAAGTATTTTCATACAAACAGGTTTATACTGCAGGCCTATGCTCTCCAGGGGTCAGAGATTGTGTTGTGGTTGAATTTTGGCACAAAACAAAAACTGTGGCTTTACTGTTGTTGAGGTCATAAATAAAATTAATTCCTTTTCCAACTCAGCTGTTGCTTTTCCTCCTTTTTTTCTTTAATTTCAGTGGGCAATTGCCCCCACCCCGTTCCTTTAGAGCCCTGCTGCCGTGAGCTGCACCCACAGTTCAGAAAGGTGTGGTGCAGGGCAGTGCTGCAATTACCACCCTGATTAGAAAAGGTGGAAGTGAGGCAAAATTAAATTTAAAAACAAAATAAATTAAAATTAAAATTAAAATCTTTTCTCAGGACACACTGCAGGGAAACTCAGCTGTACCTCAGACAGCTTCAGGTGGGAGCACAAGTCTCCAAAAATGGTTTGAGGGCTGCTCAAAGGCTTTTCTGTATTTTATCCATTCCTCCTTTGGTGTTTTCTTTTGCTTTGCTAAAATCTTTCCATTCGCTCATTAACACTTTATTTAAATTACCCAAATCACCAGAAATTCAAAGCCTTCTGGGCAGGGCTAGGAAGGTTAACACACATTTGCATGATCCCAAAGATGCATCAATTCCTGCACCAACTCCCAATCTGGTTGGATTTTTTAATTCTCAACTCGTTAAAACAAAAATATAAATCCGTAAGATAAAAGTTTTTCTCGCAGTTTTTTTCTTTCTCAGTAAAAAAGCAAAATAAAATCAGCAAAAACCAAAGCAACAACACATAAAACGTCTTGTTTTACGTCATTCTGTTAATATTTGCTCTGCCAACAGGCTCCTCTCGACCAAAACACAAACAAATCACCAAAGTCAATAAACTGATAACACGAGCGATGATGGGAGCAGTTAAAAGTCCGGCGGTTCCTGGAAAAACAAAAGTGAAAGTTCGACCTGCTAAAGAAAAAAAAAAACAAAGAAAGAAAGAACAATCCATGGGGAGTTGATTCAGTTCCGCTGCAAAACCACAGAAGTCGCTAAAAACCCTTAAAAGCCGTGATCTCATCCGGCTCTGGCTCTGTCATCCGAACCCGCCAATCCCTAATTCCATTTTCGGAGCCTGAGGAGCGCAGGACAAGAGAGAAAAGAAAAGAAAAGAAAAGAAAAGAAAAGAAAAGAAAAGAAAAGAAAAGAAAAGAAAAGAAAAGAAAAGAAAAGAAAAGAAAAGAAAAGAAAAGAAAAGAAAAGAAAAGAAAAGAAAAGAAAAGAAAAGAAAAGAAAAGAAAAGAAAAGAAAAGAAAAGAAAAGAAAAGAAAAGAAAAGAAAAGAAAAGAAAAGAAAAGAAAAGAAAAGAAAAGAAAAGAAAAGAAAAGAGAAAAATACTTTCCCTGGGCCCGGGAAACTCCCCTGCTCAGCCAGCACAGAGGTGGGAGTATGGAAATCAGGTGGGATGGAAATAATTCAGCTCAGCTTCGGGGTTTGGGCCGTGAGCCCGCAGTGGTTCATTCTGCACCTGACGGAAATTTTGGATTTGGGGCTGTAACAAAAGCCTGAAGCCCGGGATGGGGTCTGGGCTCCCTGCAGGGTGACCCCAAGGCAGCAGTGTCCCAGATCAGCGCACAGATAACGTTTGCTCCGGCGACTTTAACTCTTCGCTGTCTCCCCAAAGCCCTCTGCGCTAAAACTGACCGGATTTCAATACAGGCAGATTTTATCGCCCCCCACCCAGGGCATCGTTTTGATACCAGAAATTTGTAAAATGAAACCCCCGCGCAGCGGAGCAGCGCCAAACAGCAGGAATTCTCCGTCCTGGTTTCTCCTCCCGGATTCTGTGCTGAAGCTCCTGTTTAGATGCCGTGTTTCACACGCAGGTTCACTGGTTTTCCTGGAACAAACAGTCCCAAGGATCTGCTGATAATCTTTCAAGGCTTGGGAGAGTCACTGCCAGTGTAATTAAATATTAATTACAGAACTTCGGAGCCTTCCCTTGCCTTGCCAGTGCCACACGGGGAAGATTCTGGCCACGTCCCAACACCAAAAAGTGCCGGTCCGCTTCTGCCTGGGCAGCTCTGCAAAATCACATCACCACGAAGCCCCTGGGAATTCCATTTTACCACCCCTGAGGCGCCTTCTGCCTTCCTTGGGATTATTTTGCAAACAAATCCCATTTTTCAATGGCTGATCTATAAATTTCTGTCACGTTTGTGCTCACTCCATCCCTCTGCAAAGGCATCGCTGCCTTCTGTTTCCCGCTGTGTTTCCTGATGTTTTAGCTCTGTTATCCATTAATTACCTGCCCACACAAGGTTACCAGTCACCTGCTGGGATTTCCTGAGGCTTCCAGCGATGGGGCTGTTACAGTGTACATATAGATATTTATATATATGTGTATATATATGATATACTTATGTATATGTATGATATCATGTTATAGTATATGTATGTATACATATATAATATATAATATATAATATATTATATATTATATAATATATTATATTATATAATATATAATATATATAATATATATATTATATATATTATATGTTATATATTATATAATGTATAATATATAATATATGTATGTATATATATGATTTCAGCTGCTCACTGATATCTGGGGGCTGTCCCAGGACATTCTGCTCTCTGCCAGGTGTTGCTGCAGGGCTTCCTTTCCCCGCAGCCTCTCGGGCTGCTCTGCCAGCTCTCGGATTCCCTGGAATTCCCAGGGACTCCCCAAACTGCTGGGTTTAATTTAATTTTATTCCGTGTGCATCCAACCCGATGAATTGTTTGATGCTGCGCTGGTGAGAAGGAGTTTGAATTTACTTATTCTTGGTAACAAAGGGCACCACGGCCACTTCTTTTGCCCCTTGTGGGTGTGAAAAACGAGGTTCACTTTCCTGGTAAATTTTAGAAGGTTTAATAAAACAATAAAGCAAAAGGGTGCTTGGCCTCCAGCCAAGAGCACACCCTAACTCAGAAAACACTTCTTTAAATACATCAACTTGTTGCATATTCATAGACCTTCGTGCATTATTCAAAATCATCCCCCCCAACCTGTAAATCAACATTTATATATTTTTTATTTCTCCTTCTGGCTCCATCCTGTGGATGCTCCCTGATAATGGAGGATCAATAAATTCCTTTCCTGGGGTTCTGGTGTCACAGCTACCCAGACAGGATAATCCAAGAACGTGTAGAATTCCCTGATTATTATTTACCATTCTCTGAGTCAGCTACACGAACAAAAATCTTTTTACATCACCATGTCACAGTCCAAGAAAAACAAATACTTACCACACTGCTACTTCTAAGTTTTACTAATGACAGAACTATGAAAAGAAACCATGTCCATACAGCAGAGTTTTCCAACATCACGCATATCGCAGTCATTGTAATATTTGCGAAAAGCCATAAAGTCATATAACATGTACCTACGACAGTAGGATGGTGCCCGGTTCCTCCTTTGTGCTCCCCGGCTTCAGATCCCCGCAGCTCCCAGGGCCGCCGAGCACCCAGGACATCCTCGCATCGCCAGGCCCCGGTGCTCGGGAAGCTCTGGGCTCTCCCCCTCCAGCGCAAACCTTCTCCAGCTCTCTGGAGGTGACGGGGACAGGAGGCAGCTCCTGGGACGGGGGCGGGACACCCAGCAGGGACCAGCCAGGGCTGGGTGAACTCCCGGCACCCTGGAATTTCTATTTCCCCGTCCCATCGATGATCCCTGAAGGCTGCACTGGGCTCTGCTCCCCACTCTGTGCTCGAGTGCCAGCCCTGCTGCGCCGCCCTGACCCTCCCTCCTTCCACAACCCCAGCTCCAAATGACACTCCGTAAGCTTTTCTCTCGGGGTTCTTTGGGGTTTGCAGCTGAAGAGGCAAGAGCAAAGCTGTAAAGTTGTTTATTTATAGAGGCACAGCGGTCTCAGATTCCCAGATTATGAAATCTGTGCTAAAAGCTCTCGACATGGAATCCAAACTAAAGCAGAAGCAGCTCCTGGTGTAAAGTCCTGGGCAGAGGCTGTGGCCTTGTACAGAGCCTCAAGAGGCAAAAGCTCCCTGGTCTTTTCTTCTTTTTATTTTTTTTTTCCTTCTTCTTCTTTTTCTGGTGGTAGTGATGATGATGATGATGATGATAGAAGAGAGAGCTCTCGCCCCAATGCACTGATTCTTACTTACAAATTACCCAGTGAGTTACAAACACAAACCTGAACCATTTCTTGTAAACCTATTAGAATTCTGGTTTATAATACAGAAGTTTGTGTATAATTTGCTAATGTGGCCTATCTGCTCTATCTGAAGAATGCAAACAATATCCTTACTATGTTTTTATTACGTCTAAAGCCATGTTTGTGAGCTCTCACTGCAGCTTGCTTTTGAAACTTGTTTTTTACGCTAAATTCTAAGGCTTTTGCTCTTTAAGGCACTTAAAACATATCCTTACTTAAACTTATTTACTTGCTTAAGCTTACACCTCTATTTCATGTATGAGCGGCTTAAAGTACTTTAATTGATGTAAATGTTTTAATTGGATTTCTGCATTCTGATCTCTCTCTGAGGAGAGCTCCCCTGTTTTACACGCTCCAACCCTTTTCCAAAGCTTTCCTTGCCCCTCCCTCGATTGCTGTTGCCTTCCCCGGCTGGCTTTGGCTTTGGGAGGAGCTCTGCCCACTTTGGCCACTTTGGCCACCCCGATCACAGCCACTGGGGCCACTGCATTCCCTAAAGCTCCGGGCGTTTCTTCCACCTCCTTCGATCCCTGAAACTGAAAAGTCCTTGCCTCAACACCTTTCGATCCAGGTACTGGAATTTGTATTTCCCCATCCCAGAAAGATCTTTGAGCATCCAAATTTCCAAATGGGCCTGTCCCCAGCCAGGGGATTGGGCATTGAGGCAGACCCAAAAATGTCTGTGTCCCCCACTGTTTTCCTAATTTAAATGGCCCTGGCTGTAATAAAGGCTGTTCCCTTCCTCCCTCCGCCCCCTCTCGGGCTCCCAGCTCAGTTTTGCTCTGCGGGAATTCAACACCGGGTAAATTCCTCCCGCACCAATTCCAAATGTTCCTTTTCCTTCCCCGGTGATTATAAGCAGGGCTCAGCTGAGCCCTCAGTCCCCACCAGGGAATTCTTCATCCCCATCTCAGGAGCCTGATGGTTTGGAGAGCTGGGTTTGGGGTCCCTGTCTGCTTTCCCCTGGCCTGGGGACACTCCATTTCTTTCTTCCAAAGTCACTTTTCTTTACAAACTCAGCCACCAATTATTAGAGCACCCCACCCATTGTTTCCCAGCGAGGGGGTCCTCCCCCAGTTTCCCCCAAAGCTTCCATGGGCATCCTAGGGGGAGTTCTCTCCAGACCTCCCACTTTCACTACATGAGCCATTCCCATATATAAATATCATCTATATAATAAAAATGAATGAATAAATAAAACATATAATTTATAATACAAATTTATATTTTAAATATATTATATAATGAAAACATAATCTTATATATTAAATAGATAAAATAAAATAAAATAAACCGTGTGGCATTCCCAGCCCGTTCCCACGAAGAGATCCTAACCCTTAGGGACCTTTAAACCCCACCCTAGGAAGCTTTTGCTGCCTCCACCCTTTCAAGGGAAGGATGCCTTGGCCTTCCCAAGGGTCCTGCTCCCATTTCCGGGGATTGCAGCTCCTCCCCAAAAATCCCTCCATCTCCCGCGATCCCTCGGAACTGCAGAAATTCAGGAGTAGGTCCCATCCAGCTGCCAAAACTGTCACCAGAAATCAGTAAAAATGAAACTCCAGGGCAGCAAGGGAGCAGAATTCCTGCTTCTGAGCACTCCCCTGGTGTTAGGGAGTTTCACTTTCGCTGATTTCTGGTAACTGGTGTTTCCTTAGGGCTGGATTTCCTTGGAAAGCCGCTGTGGGGGCAGAGGGGCAGTGGGACCCCCGAGGATGTGGGAAAGGAGGAAATGTCCATCCGAGCCTGCTCCCATCCCCTGGGGCTCCTGCGGGTGCCAGAGCCCCGTGGATTCCGGGATGAACCTGGATCATCCAGCCCCTCTCTGGCTCCCCCGGAGCTCAGCTCCACGGACGCAGTTCCCGTAGTTTTTAGCTCCGAGGGATCCATTCCCTCAAACCCGCATCCTTCAGGGCATGTCAGCATCTTCTCAACACCCCCTGCGCTCCCGGCTCTGCTCTAACTTCGGGAATTTAATTGGGAAAATGTCTCCTGGCCTCGTGACTTTAGCTGAAAGGGGAAAGAAAAAAAAAAAAAAAAAGGAGAGAGAGAGAAGAGAGAAGGAGAACTGGGGAATTTTTGTGGTTATATGAGTGCCGAGCACAAAGGAGCGGGCCCGGCACCTCCCCCTCCGTGTCCTGTCCTTCCCATCCCCATCCCCATCCCATCCCCATCCCCATCCCCATCCCCATCCCCATCCCATCCCCATTCCCATCCCCATTCCCATCCCCATTCCCATCCCCATTCCCATCCCCATTCCCATCCCCATCCCCATTCCCATCCCCATCCCCATCCCCATCCCCATCCCATCCCCATTCCATCCCCATCCCATCCCCATCCCCATTCCCATTCCCATCCCCATTCCCCTTCCAGCGGCTCCTCCACGTGCGCTCCCGGCACGTTGAACTGGGACATCCCAAAAAAGGCACCGCAGCCGCGGCGCTGTCACAGCCGGGGGTGGCAGGGAGGTGACACCGCCGCGGGCTGGGATTGCTGGGAACAGCCCCAGCTGGCACCAGGGGGACATTAGGTAGGATCTGGGGAAGATTTGGGGAGTATTCCTCCTGTCCAGCTCTGGGAGATTTAAAAGCCGTGTGGATGTGGCACCTGGGGACGTTGTCAGTGGTGACCCGAGGGGTTCCCATGCCCGCCATTCCCTGATTCCCTGGTGTCCCAGTTTGCCCAGCACGGCCCGCCCTCGCTCCCAGCTCTGGGGGCAGATGGAGTAGGGAGTCTGTCCCCATCCCCTTGGGGACGTCACCATCTGTCCCCCGCTCGGTGACATCCGCCTAGGGGCATTCCCAGGGCTCCCAGTGAGGAGCAGCTCCAGCTTACTGGGGAGAGGGGGAAATTCCTGTAAGGGGGGAGGGTGGGGGTGGGGGCAGGCCTGGGTGAACTGGGACAAACTGGGAGCAGCTGTGGGGCCGCAAGTGCCCTCCCCCCCGTGTGTGGATTCCCCCCCCCCCCCCAGCCTCATTTGTAATTTTACTAATTTCTACATTAACGCAGATTTTTGGCATGTGTTTATTTCGGGAGGGGGACACTGGGGGGACACGCGGTGACTCCTGCTGCCACAAGAACCCTGTCATGACTCAGCCAAAGAGCCCAGAGGAGCGTCCTTCCTCCCTCCCTCCCTTCCTCTTCCTCCCTCCCTGCCCTTCCTCCTAAGTAAAGAGAATAAATAGAATGGAAATAAATAGAATTAAATTGAATAAGAAGAACACAATGGAGTAGGAGAACTGGACTAAGCAGAAGAGCACAACTGGAAAAAGAAAAGAAAAAAAGAAAAAGAAAAGAGAAAAGAGAAAAGAAAAGAAAAGAAAAGAAAAGAAAAGAAAAGAAAAGAAAAGAAAAGAAAAGAAAAGAAAAGAAAAGAAAAGAAAAGAAAAGAAAAGAAAAGAAAAGAAAAAAGAAACTTAAGAAACTTCTGGGTTTAAATACAAACACGGAGCACGGCACTGGGAGAGACTGGGAAATGCCCCGGAGGGACATTCCGGGACATTTCGGTGTCGGAAGAGAACGCGGAAAAACATCCCAGAGGGATTTTCCAAGGTCCGAAGATACTTAAGGTCACAGTGAACGAGAAGCATCCCTGGGCGCTTTCTAAGGTGCAATGGTAACACGGAGAACAATCCCAGAGGAATTTTCCAGGGTCTGGGAGAACTGGGAAGCACCGGAGGACATCTCAAGGTCCAAAGGGACACGGAAAAGTGTCCTGGAGAGATTTTCCGAGGTGTGACAAGCACATGGAGACACATCCCGGAGAGATTTCCCGATGTCCAGAGGGACACGGAGCAGCCCCTGGCTTTCAGAAGCCTCCAGGGCTGGCACCGGGGGTGCCCCGGGGTGGCTGCGGCACCGGCGAGGTCACACCCACCGGAGCACCGGAACGACCCCGGCTCCGCGGCTACTGCTGGTCACCCGCCGGCGAGTCCCTGTCCCCAAGGGGCTCCCCGGGCCTGAGCAGCTCCCTGTGGCACACGGGGTCCCTGTCCCCGAGCACGGCCCCATCCCTGCGGGGGTGCCTGTCCTTGAGCAGGTCCCTGTCCCTATCCCCGTGCCCGCGGGGGTCCCTGTCCCTGTTCCTGTCCCCGTCCTTGCATGGATCTGTATTCCTGCTCCTGTCCCTAGGTGAGCCCCTATCCCCGTCCCTATGCCTGTCTCTGTCCTTGTCCCCGTGCCCGCGAGGGTCCCTGTCCCTGTTCATGTCCCCAGGCAGGTCCCTGTCCTCTTCCCCACCGGGGTCCTCAAACCTATCCCTGTCCCCACGGGGTTCCCTGTCTCTATCCCTGTCTCTGTTCCTGTCCCTGTCCACGCGGGGGCCCCTATTCCTGTCCCCGTCCCCAGGTGGGTCTCTGTCCCCGTCCCTATCCCTGTCCCCACGGGGGTCCCTGTCCCTGTCCCTGTCCCCGTCCCTGTCCCCACGGGGGTCCCTGTCCCTGTCCCCGTTCCCGTCCCTGTCCCCACGGGGGTCCCTGTCCCTGTCCCCATCCCTGTCCCCACAGGGGTCCCTGTCCCTGTCCCCACGGGGGTCCCTGTCCTTGTCCCCATTCCTGTCCCCACGGGGGTCCCTGTCCCTGTCCCTGTCCCCGTCCCTGTCCCTGTCCCCGTCCCTGTCCCCACGGGGGTCCCTGTCCCTGTCCCCGTTCCCGTCCCTGTCCCCACGGGGGTCCCTGTCCCTGTCCCCGTTCCCGTCCCTGTCCCCACGGGGGTCCCTGTCCCTGTCCCCATCCCTGTCCCCACGGGGGTCCCTGTCCCCACAGGGGTCCCTGTCCCTGTCCCCGTCCCTGTCACTGTCCCTGTCCCTGTCCCTGTCCCCGTCCCTGTCCCCGTCCCCGTCCCCGTCCCTGTCCCCGTCCCTGTCCCCGTCCCCGTCCCTGTCCCCTCGGGGTCCCTTGCTGCGGGGCCGGCAGTGCCGGCGGGTCCTGCGGTGTGTGCTGAGGTTTGCCTGCGAGGCGAAGGCGCGGCCGCAGCGGGCGCAGGGGAAGGGGCGCTGTCCCGAGTGCACCCGGCGGTGCAGCCACAGGTACCGGGGATGGGGGAACACGCGGCCGCACTCGGGGCACGGGTGGGCGCGCTCGGGGGCGCGGTGCTCCCGCAGGTGCAGCTCCAGGCTCTCCCTCCAGCTGAAGCTGCGCCCGCAGCGCTCGCACACGAAGGGTCGCTCCTCGCCCGGGCAGCGCCGGGGGCCCGGGGGCCGCACCCGGTGCGTGTCGCGGTGTCGCAGCAGGTCCCCCCGCAGGCAGAAGGCGCGGCCGCACTCGGCGCAGCCGTGCCGGGCCCGGGCCCCTCCCCGCAGCTTCTTGTGGGCCAGGAGGCTGCGGTGGTGCCGGAAGGATTTGCCGCAGGTGCCGCACAGGTACGGCCGGTCCGGGTCCGCCCCGAGAGCGGGCCCGGCCCCGCGGGTGCCGCCGATGAGGAGCTCCGGCAGCTGCCGGGGGACGGGCCGGGCACAGCCCCCCGGCTCGGTGACACGCCGGCCGGAGTGGGGGACATCGGACCCCGGTTCCCAGGGTCCCCCGGTGTCGTCCTTGCTGTCAGAACCGCTCCAGGCACCTGCTGGGAACAGAGTGTCACCGCGGGAGAGTCCTGGAGCCACCGCCGGTCCCACGAACCCGCGACACCGTGGGGGGACTCCCAACACACCCAGGGGGTGTCAGACCACCCAGGGCCAGCCCTTCGTCCCACAGCGACCCCTCAGCCCCAGGGAGTGTCCTCATGGGTGTCCCCAGTCACTCACAGGGGTCGGTGGTGTCGGGAGCTCTGCTGGGCCCCCCAGCGCAGGGAACCCCCCTGGGTGACTCCTCCTTCATGTGGCTGAACTTGAAGTTGGGGTCTGTGTGGGAAGAGGACCCTCAGTGCCCCCCGCGCCGCCTGGGGAGAGTCACGATCACCAGGGGATGGTGCCCAGGCCGAGGGGCTGTGCTGGGGGCAGAGGGGGTACCCCAGGGCATTATCCCTCACAGCCGGGACACACCTGGAGCCCCGTATGACATCAGGGCCGAGCTCTGCCGGGCAAATCGGGCTGTAGACCCCCGGCTCAGCCCCCAGAACCCACAGCCGTGCCTACGGACGCCCAGCCATGTACCCAGACCCCTGGCTGAGCCTCTGAACCCCTGACTGAGACCCCAGACCCTCAGCCAAAACCCAGAGCCCCGGCTGAGCTTCTGAACCCCCAGCTCAGCCTCTGAACCCCCAGCTCAGCCTCCAGCTGTGTCCCCAGCCCACGGCACCCCCAGCCCGTGGCACCCCCAGCCCCATGGCAGCCCCAGCCTCACGTCCCCGTCCCCTCACCCAGGCTGGCCACCAGGTCGTAGTTGTCGCACATGACCTCTCGGTGCAGCGCTCGCTGCCACGGCACCAGCTCCGCCCACTCTTCCGGAGAGAAACCCACGGCCACCTCCTCGAATGTCACCTCGGGGAGCACCCCCTGGCACGGACAGCGGGGGACTCAGCAGCACCGCCCCTCGCGGGGCACCACCGAAGGGACCCCCCGCCCAAGGGTGCCCGACCCCCCGCTCACTCCGACCGGAAACGTCGGGACGGCCCCGCCTAACCCCCCAGCCCTCCTTAGGGGCCACCGGAGCCCCCCCCGCCGGGACCCCGGGGTCCCCCCGGGCCCCCCGGGCTCACCCTCTGCATGGCCGGGCGGGGCCCGATGGCGGCGGCGGAAGGGGCCGGGCTGGGGGCCGGCACCGGCAGGGGGGAAGGGCGCCGGAGCCGGTTCTGGGGGGGCTCCGAGGGGTCCCCCGGGCGAGGGGGGGGGCTCTGCCGGAGCGCAGGTGGGTGCCGGGATCCGGGCCCGCTCACCTCCCGCCCCGGCATCGTCACCCACCCCCAAACGGGGCTCCTCGGGGCACGGCCCGCGCCCGAGACTGCCCCCCCGAAATCCCGAGGAACCGCCCTGCTGACTTCGGGGACCTGGGAGCCCCGCTCCGGAGTCCCACACCGCACGATCCCAACGCCGAGGGTCCCACACCGCGTGTCCAGCCCAGGACAGCGACACCCGGAGCCCCCCGGCCCTGCCCTGCAGTCCCTGTGCCCAAACCTCCCAGAACCCAGCCGGGCTGGCACCGGTGTCCCCAGCAAGGGCAGGGCCAGCACAGGCACACACCTGGCCAGTAGCACCGTGAGTCCCCTCAGTGTGACACTCCCCCCGTCTGTCCCCAGAGAGCATCAGGGGCGTTGGTGCCACCCCCGTGGATGTGACAGTGACCCTGGGGTCAGCCTGGTGGCCACCCTCATCCTGAGCTCTCACCTGGTATCCAGGTGAGGTGGGGTGGTCGCAGAGCACATTGGAAGGCACTGGCACTGTCCTGGTGGCCCCCTGGCCATGGGCTAGGGAGCAGAGCCTTTCCCAGGGCTCAGGCCAGGACAGAAGCTCCAAGAGACCCCTGTGTCCCCCCCAGCCCCAAACAGAGCACCTGGAGCCCCAGAGCCATCAGAAGCTTTTATTTTAAATAACCTCAAAAAATAGAATTGCAGAGAGCAGAGCTGGGGGAGGGGGGCAGGAGTGGGACCCCCTGCCCAGCCGGGGCTCCGGGGTGGCTGTCCGGGTGTCGGTCCCATCAGAGGATCTGAGTCCCTGGGATGAAGCAATGGCAGCTCCCAGCCTTGTCTGTGGCCGAAGCTCTGCCGCGGATCCTCAGCTCTGTCACACCAGGGGGACACGGAGACACCACGCAAATCCCAGCAGAGCACCCCGTGTATGCCACTGGACTTCCCACAGGCCCTCCCACCACCACAACTCCAACTGCGGCTCCAGCGGCCACCCCGGCACCACCCATCCCAAATCCGGAATATTGAGTCCCAAAGCGCGCAGTTATCCAGAGCAAGCAGAAGCACAAGCTGCCCCCCATCCCCCCCGGCACCGGAGGCGTCTCCGGGGCCCTTCTGGAAGCAGAGCCGAGCCCTTCGGGGCTCTTTTCCCAGCTGTTTTCCCAGCGTGTTCCCAACTCCTCCATACGGAGCTGCACTGGGGATCCCAGCCCGCACCAGCACCAGCACCCCCACTCCCACCCCAACCGTGTCCTTAGGGAATCCATCCAGCCCGGAACAGGGCGGAAGGTTCTGGAAGCAGAGGGAGCCTTTGAGAGACCCTCTTGTCCCAAGTCTGGCTGCAGCGGCTGCAACTCCACCGCATCCAGCAGTTCCTGGGCTGGAGCCAACACCGCGAATCCGTGTCCAGCGCCGTCCCCTCCAGCCCTTCGACGTCTTCCCGAGCCAGCAATGTGCCATGTCCCAGCCTGGCTCCGCTTTGCCCCTGCTGGAGGCTCCTTCGAGTCCCAGCGCTAAATCGGGCTGGCAGTGCCACCTTGGCACCAACCCCTTGGCTCCATCCCTTTGCTCCCGTCCCCTCGGTTCCATCCTCTCCAGGTTCACCGTGGCCGAGCGCAGGAGCCGAGGGCCGGCCCTTGCTGGGGGGGGGAAGGGGGGCTCCAACGTGGGGGTCAGGGTGGGGGTCCTGGTGCGGGGGTCTCAGCGCAGGTCCCCGCGGGGGGGTCACAGGCAGCCGGGGCACGGGGCCGGTTTCTCCTCGCCGCACTCCCGCTCCGGCGCTCCCGGCACTCGCTTCTCCTCGAAGGCCCGGGCGCAGCCGCCGGCCTTGGCCCAGAGCTGCCCGCGGGGGGGCTCGGGAGGGCGGGGGGCCAGGCAGGCGGCGCAGCAGCACGGGGGGGGCAGCCCCGGCGCCCGGGGGCTCGGGCCCCCTCCGGGGCACTTACAGGGGGGCACCGGGGCCGGGGCGGCACCGGGGCCGGGGGGGGGCTCCTCCTGCATCAGCTGCAGGAGGATGTCGGCGGCGCCCGAGGGGCTGTCGGGGCGCGCCGGGGGGGCCCCGCGGGAGCAGGGCGGCAGCAGCAGCGCGGGGGGCTCGGGGCCCTTGGCCAGCGGGTCCCCGGGGGCGCAGGGCGCGGCCAGGCCGGCGCCGTGGGTGCGGCGGTGCCGCAGCAGGTGAGCCTTCTGGCTGAAGCCCTTGCCGCAGTCGGCGCAGCGGAACGGCCGCTCCCCGGTGTGCGTCCTCAGGTGCACGGCCAGGTTCACCTTCTGCCGGAACCGCTTCCCGCACTCGGTGCAGGTGTGGGGCCGCTCGGCACAGCCGTGGGGACAGTCGGCGCACGCGTGGGGACACTCGGCGCACGTGTGGGGCTGCTCGCTGCAGGTGTGGGGCTGCTCGCAAGCGTGGGGCCGCTCACAGGGGTGGGGCCGCTCGCAAGGGTGGGGGTGCTCGGCACAGGCGTGAGGATTCTCGGCGCACGCGTGGGGACACTCGGTGCAGGCGTGGGGCTGCTCACAGGCGTGGGGCCGCTTGGTGCAGGCATGGGGCTGCTCGCAGGGGTGGGGACACTCAGCGCAGGGGTGCGGCCGCTCGGCGCAGGGCTGCGGCTGCCCGCAGCCGTGGGGTCGCTCACAGGTGTGAGGATGCTCCGCGCAGGGATGAGGATGCTCCGCACAGGCGCGGCGCTGCTCGGCGCAGGTGTGGAGCCGCTCGGCGCAGCCGTGGGGACGCTCGGCACAAGCGTGGGGACGCTCGGCGCAGGGACACTTGGCACAGGTGTGCAGCTGCTCGGCACAGGCGTGCGGCCGCTCGGCGCCGCCGTGGCCCGGCCGGAGCCCCCCGTGCTCCGCACAGGCCTCCCCGCAGAGCGCGCAGGGGAAGGGGCTCCCGGCGGGGTCCAGGGCGCCGGGGGCCGCGCCGGAGGTCCCGGTGTGCACCCGCTGGTGCACCCGCAGGGACAGTTTGCTCTTGAAGCGCTTGGGGCACTCGAGGCAGGTGAAGGGCTGGCGGCCCAGGTGCGTCTTCTGGTGTGCCAGCAGGTTGGGCTTCTGCGCGAAGCGCTTCCCGCACTGGGCGCAGGCGAAGGGGCGCTCGCCCGTGTGCACCCGGTAGTGCGTCACCAGGTTGCCCTTCTGGTTGAAGCGGCGGCCGCAGATGCCGCAGGTGAAAGGCCGCTCACCTGTGTGGATGCGCTGGTGGGTGGCCAGGTTGGTTTTGAGGCTGAAGCGCTTGCCGCAGGTGTCGCAGCGGAAGGGGCCGCGCCCGCCGGGGCTGTGCCCGTGCCGCGGCAGCCGCTCGCACTGCGCCAGGCCCCGCCCGCACTCGGGGCACGGCCAGGGCCGGCTCTCGCCCGCCCGCGCCGGAGGCGAGCCGGGGGGCTGCTCGGCGCCCGGCTCCGCGGGGGGGGCACCGGGGCACGGCTTGTGCCCAGCGTGGCTCTTCTGGTGGGCGACGAGGGCGAGCCAGAGCCCGAAGCTGTTCCCACACTGGTTGCAGATGAAGGGCTTCTCCGGGGGTGGGGCCGAGGCATCCCCCGGCCCCGGCTGCGCCCCCAGGGGCCCCAGTAGGGGAGGGCCGGGGGCAAAGGGAGCGGAGGGCGCCTCGGGGGGCCGCAGCAGGGGCACCTTGGGGCAGAAGCCGTCGCCGCAGTGGGAGCAGGGGAAGGGGGGCTCACCCGGGGGCGGGGGGGGGAACCCTTTGTCGGGGCACGGGAACAGCTCGGCGCCCTCGGGGAGCTTCGGGGCGGGCGGGACCGGGGCAAACGGGGCGGGGTCCTGCGGGGCGGGCGCGGGGGGCAGCAGGGCGGGCGCGGCCCCGAAGGGCGCGGCGGGGGCCGGGCCGCGCGCGGGGCAGCGGCGCTGGCGGGGGATGTGCGTCTTCTGGTGGGCCTTGAGGGACACCTTGTCCTTGAAGCACTTGTGGCACTGGGCGCAGGGGAAGGGGCGCAGGTCGGTGTGGGTGCTCTGGTGCGTGACCAGGTTGGTTTTCTGGGTGAAGCGCTTGCCGCACTGGGCGCAGGCGAAGGGCCGCTCACCTGTGTGCACCCGGTAGTGCGTCACCAGGTTGGTTTTCTGGTTGAAGCTGCGGCCGCACAGGAAGCAGGAGAAGGGCCGCTCGCCCGTGTGGATGCGCCGGTGCGTGATGAGGTTGGGCTTCTGCCGGAAGCTCTTCCCGCACTCGGGGCACACGAAGGGCGCGTCCTCGGGGCAGCCCCGCGCCGGCGCCCGCGCCCGCGCCTTGCCCTCCTCGGGGTGGGCGCCGTGGATGCGCTGGTGCGCCAGCAGGTTGGCCTTCTGCGAGAAGCTCTTGCCGCACTGGGCGCAGGGGAAGGGCCGCTCGCCCGTGTGCACGCGCCGGTGCGTCAGCAGGTTGGGCCGCTGGCTGAAGCTCTTCCCGCAGTCCCCGCAGCGGAACGGCTTCTCCCCAGTGTGGATGCGCTCGTGCGTCACCAGGCTCTGCTTCTGCCGGAAGCCCTTCCCGCACTGGGCGCAGCGGAAGGGGCCGGGGACGCCCCCCTGGGCCCCCCAGCAGCCGGCACGGGGGGCCGGGGGGTCCCGGGGGGGCTCGGGGCCGCGCTGCCCACCGGGGAACCAGCGGCCGGAGCTGCCGCCCGCGGCCGGAAACAGCTCCAGGGAGCCGGCGCCAATCCCGGGCTTCTCCTCGGGTTCCACCTTGCTCACCCGCCCGGGCTCCACTGCACCGGAGAGATCCCGGGGTTATCCCGGCTCCCGGAGAATTCCGGGCTGTCCCGAGCGGGGAGGACCCGGCTCCAGCCCCCCTGGTTCCTTGTGGGCCCCTCACCACTGAACTTGGGACACCCCAAAGGGCTTCAGCTCCCTCAGACCCTCCTGGTCTGTGACACTCCAAACCCCCGTTTGTGACACTCGGGTTCAAAACGGTCCAAAATGGCTCAGAATGGCAAAAAACTGGTCTAAAATGGCCAAAACTGACTACAAAACTGGCCCACGTCAGCCACAAACTGTCTCAGAATTACCATAAATTGGTCATAAATGGCTATGACCTGGCCCAGAATGGCCCCAAAATGGCTGAGAACTGGCCCAAAATGGCTGAATAAGGTCTTTAAACTGGTTTAACTGGCCCAGAACAGCCCCCCAGCTGGCCCCAGAAAGTTCTAAACTGAATATTCTGAACCAGAATGCCCCCAAACCATCCCAGCCTGCCTTTTTCTCTGAGCCCCCCAGTCCCACTGCTCCCCCATTCTCACGGATCCGGACTCACCAGCACAGGGGCTGCCCAGGGCCTTGGAATCCTCCGGGCCCGTCCGTGTGGCTCCGAACGGCTCCTCCGGGGGCTTCATCCCAAACAAACCCCCCGGCTTAAAGAACCGGTACCCTGGGGGAACACGGGGCACGGGGATCAGGGACAGAGCTGCCACTGGGAGAGCTGGGATTGAGCAGGCACTGAGCTGGGATCGACCTGGGACCAAGCTGGGACTGAGCTGGGACTGAGCTGGGATACAGCTGAGATTGAGCTGGGATGGAGCTGGGACTGAGCTGGGATGGAGCTGCTGCTGGGAGAACTGGGCTCTGGCACCAGGGGATGGAGCTGTTCCTCCAAAACCAGGTTCCAGGTGAGCTGGGACACAGCCATTCCCGGGCTCTGGGCCCTCCCCGCAGCCTCTCCCATCCTCGGGAATCCCCGGAACACTTTCATCATCCCAGTTCAAAGTTCCCACAAAAATGCACCGAGCTCTGCATGGGAAATTCCACACCATTCCCCATGCCAGGGTGTGCCCTCCACTCACCTGTGCAGGGATCCGATGGGATCTCAGTACCGACAGCATCCAGCTGGGATCCGGCCCTCGGCGCCGGGCTCAGCCGGGAATACGGGAGCAGATCCAGGGGGTGGGCAGGCTGGGGAGGGGGCAGTGGCTCAGCGGCATTTCAGGGCCATTTGGGTGATTTTGGGATGTTTGGGGACCTTTCCCTGGGTTTAGCCACAGGCCACGGGCAGGGATCATGCCCCTACTCCTGCATCCCAAATACGAGGCCTGGGTTCCTTGCTCCAGGAGCAGGATCCCTGCTCCCCAAACCAGATTCCCCCACCCCCCCCCCCCCCGCAAATTACACCCCCACCCCTCCAAACCAAATCCCTGCTTCCCCAGCAGATTCCCCCCTCCTCAAACAAGATCCTTTTTCCCCCAAAACAGATGCCCAACCCTGTTCGTCCATCCAGGTCCCTGTCGGCCAAACCAGGGCCTCATCCCTCCCCCGGTCCCCACTGCCCACGCCCCAAAATCACTTCCCTTTCCAGCCAGGACCCACACCGAGGAATGAACCTTTCCTGAGGAGCCAGTCCCGCTTTTCCGGGGACACTGAGCCGCTCCAGGTCCCCCGTGCCCTCCCGGGTTCTTCTCGTGTCCCCAAACCCCCGAGCCCGGTGGAGGCAGAACCGGGGCTGTGCCCCCCCCCAGCCGCGCTCCGGGACTTCCCAACGCGCCCGTTTCCCGGAAAAACTCTTGGGGGGCTCCAGGGCTCGAGGGAAAAATCATCGGAAAAGCCTCGGCCCCGAGAATCCCCCCGGGAATCCGCCCAGACGCGCTGGGGTGGCGGAGGAGCGGGGCTCCCCCCGGGAATTCCCCCCCCGTACCTGCGGCGCGCCCCCCGCGGACATCGCGGCCCCGGGGCCCCTTCCCGGCCTCCTCGAGCGCTCTGTCCCGGCCTCTTCCCAGCCTTTTCCTGGTCTCCTTCCGCCACCGACTCCCTCAAATGGCCGCGGCGGGGTCCTGGGAGAGCGGGAGAGGCGGAATGTGAGCGGGAGTGGGAACGGGAGGGGAAGGGCAGCGGGAACGGGAACGGGAACGGGAACGGGAACGGGAACGAGAGGGGAAGGGCAGCGGAACCAGGCCGGAGAAACGCGGCAGTCCCGGAGCGGCTCCGGCGGCCTCGGCCCCCCCCGGCCTCCTCCTCCTCCTCCCCCCGGAATTTGGGGTGCGGAAGGCGCCGAGCGGGGCCGGATCCGGCTGTGAACGGCGAGAGCCGGGGAGCGCTGGGAGTTGTAGTTCGGGATGGGATTGCAAGGGATTGCATGGATGAAGGGGGAGAGACAGCCGGGAACAACCCCGGCACGGCACCGGCTTGTCCAGCTGGGAATAGCCCCGGGAGCCGGGAACAGCCCTGGGAACAACCCCGGGTACTGCGAGTAGCCCCGGGAGATGGGAACAGCCCTGGGGATGGACCCGGGAGATGGGAACAGCCCTGGGAACAGCCCTGGAAACAGCCCCGGGAGCCGAGAATAGCCCGGGAGATGGGAATAGACTCGGGAGCCGGGAATGGCCCCGGGAATCGGGAATAGCTCCGGGAGCCAGGAATGGCCCCGGGAATCGGGAATATCCCCGGGAGCCGGGAACGGGCCCGGGAGCCGGGAATAGCCCCGGGAGTCGGGAATAGCCCCGGGAATCGGGAATAGCTCCGGGAGCCAGGAATGGCCCCGGGAATCGGGAATAGCTCCGGGAGCCGGGAATGGCCCCGGGAGTCGGGAATGGCCCCGGGAGCCGGGAATAGCTCCGGGAGCCGGGAATGGCCCCGGGAATCGGGAATAGCTCCGGGAGCCGCGAATGGCCCCGGGAGTCGGGAATAGCCCCGGGAGCCGGGAATGGCCCCGGGAATCGGGAATGGCCCCGGGACCCGGGAATGGCCCCGGGAGTCGGGAATGGCCCCGGGAGTCGGGAATGGCCCCGGGAGTCGGGAATAGCCCCGGGACCCGGGAATGGCCCCGGGAATCGGGAATAGCTCCGGGAGCCGGGAATGGCCCCGAGAATCCGGAATAGCTTCGGGATCCGGGAATGGCCCCGGGAGCTGGGAGCAGCCCCGGCACAGCCTCGCCTCGGCAGTCAGGAATAGCCCTGGGGCTCGGGAGGAGTCCCGGCATGGAATCACCGCATCAGCCGGGAACGGCCCCGGTACCACGGGGCCGGCTTCCCCCGGGCCCGCCGGCTCCTGCGGCAGCTCCAGACGCTCGGGGGTCCCGGCTCTCCTCGGTGCCGGCCCCGCCTCGCGGGGGTTCGGGTCGACCCCCGTGCACTCCGGCACCAGCTCTCTCCCGGGGGAGCCCCGGACCCGCCGCTCCCCCCTCGAGACCCCAGCAGTTCCTGACACGCCCTAAACACAACCCGAGACCACCCCAAGGCCCCCGTGCCCCCCCAAACGCCCCCTGACACGACACCCCGAGCCCCGCAGAGCCCCCGGCCCTCCCCAGCCACCGCCCCTCCGCGTCCCCCCCGCCCCATGACCGCGACCCCCGAGCATCCCTCCCGGGGACACTCACGGGCGGCCGCTGCCCCGCGCCCCGATGACGTCACGCGCGTCGGTGACGTCAACGCGTCGGTGACGTCATGGTCCCCGCTCGCTACGGCCGCGTCCGGCCGCGCCCCGTTCCGGGTCGGGGGGAGGGGCGGGGGCAGCGCCCCCTGTCGGCGGCGCGGGGCAGCGGAGCCGCGAGGGGATGGGAGGGGCCGGAGAGACACCGACCCCCCAGTGCTTCCCAGTGTCCCCGCAGTGCCTCCCAGTGCTCCCCAGTACAGCCCCAGTGCTCCCCAGTGCCTCCCAGTGTCCCCCCAGTGCCGCCCAGTGTCCCCCCAGTGCCGCCCAGTGCTCCCCAGTACAGCCCCAGTGCTCCCCAGTGCCTCCCAATGCAGTCCCCGTGCTCCCCAGTGCTCCCCAATGCTCCCCAGTACAGCCCCAGTGCCTCACAGTGCCTCCAAATGCAGTCCCAGTGCTCCCCAGTGCCTCCCCAATACAGCACCAGTGCCCCTCAGTGCCTCCCAATGCAGTCCCAGTGCTCCCCAGTGCCTCCCCAGTGCTCCCCAGTACAGCCCCAGTGCTCCACAGTGCTCCCCAGTGTTGGAGTGTGTGAAACAGAGGCATCTCTGAATTCTTCAGAGAGAGATCAGAGTGCAGGAATTCAAACCTCTAGAGAAATTAAAGTACATTAAGCCACAAAGACATGAAATAGAGGTGTAAGGTTAAGTTTTATGTAAGTAAGTTCAAGTAAGTAAGAATATCTCTAAAGTGCCTTTAAAAGTACAAGCCTTAGAATTTAGTGTGAAAAACTTCAGTAAGAGCTCAAAAACAAAAACAAGTTTCAAAAACAAATTTCAAAAACAAATTTCAAAAGCAAGTTTCAAAAACAAGTCTCAGTGAGAGCTCCAAAACCTAGTTTTAGACATAATAAAACATAGTGAGGATATTGCTTACATTCTTCAGATAGAACAGATAGGCCATATGAGCAAATTATACATAAATTTTCATATTATAGGACCAGAATTTTAATAGGTTTAGAAGAAATGCTTTAGGTTCATGCTTTCAGCTCATTGGGTAATTTGTAAATGTGCATTGGGTATAGACTCTCTCTCTCTCCTTTCTCCTCACCATCATCATCATCGCCCAGAAGAAGAGAGGAGCTGTGGCTGCAACCTCGGCCCTCTCGGGGCCTTGCACCAGGAGCTGCTTCTGCTTCTAATCGGAACTTTATTTCTAATTGGGATCTTATTTCTAATCAAGATTTTACTTCTAATTGGAACTTTATTTCTAATCGGAACTTCATTTCTAATTGGGACCTTATTTCTAATTGGGACCTAATTTCTAATTGGGACTTCACTTCTAATTGGGATTTTCTTTTATTTGGGACTCCTTGCTGAAAGCTTTGAGCATGGACTTGAACGCTTGGGACTCTTTGCCTTTTGAGACTGATGTGCCTTTACAATAAACAACTTTATAAAGTTTACTCTTGAATAAACAACTAACAGCTGCTCAGCTCTTTTGAAGACTTAAACCCCAAACAATCCCAACAGCCACAGTGCCTCCCACTAATCCCCCGTGTCCCCCAGTGCTCCCAGTGCCCACAGCACAGCCCCAGTGCCTGCCAGTACCCCCCCAGTGCTCCCCAGTACAGCCCCAGTGCCTCCCAGTGCTCCCCCGTACAGTCCCAGTGCCTCCCAGTGTCCCCCAGTGCCCCCAGTACAGCCCCAGTGTTCCCCAGTGCCCCCCGGTGTCCCCCACAGCTCCGGATGTTGCTCCCCCCCACCCCAACCCCAGCCTTCATCACCTCCCTCCCCCCACACTCCTCCTCCTGCTCCCAGGAGGGGACACCGGGGACACGGACAGCGGGGAAGAGCAGGGGGGTGTTCCCAGGGCCTGGAGCGCATTCCCTGTAGTCAGTAGCCCAATCCCGAGGGGCAGGAGTTTATTCCGGGGGACAGGAGCCGTTCCCGGAGGCTGTTCCCGATGTCATTCCCGGCCCATGACGCCATTCCCGGGGTCTCTCCCCCCATCCCGTTATCCCATCCCGTTATCCCATCCCATTATCCCATCCCAGCCCCTCCTCCCGGGCCCCGCGGGGTGGGGGGGGTCACCCGCGGGGCCGTGCCGGGGGCGGATTTGGGGGCAGATCCCAGGAAATCGGCTCATGCCGGCCCGGCGCCAGCGGCCCGCGGATCCGTGAGGCCGTTCCCGGCGGGATGAGGCTCCCGGTGTCCCTGTGGCTGCCGCTGGCCCTGGGGGTGGCCGCGGTGGCCGCGGTGGCCGCGGGCCAGTCCCCGCTGCAGCGGCGCGTGGTCCGGGATGTGCTGGAATATTTCCACGGGCGCAGCAATGTGCATTTCCTCTTCAAGGAGCGGGACGTGGACGGGGTCATCGAGCGGGTGAGCAACGGAATTCGGCACCGGGAGCCGGGACTTGGGCACCGGGATTTGGGGAATGGGGAGGGGCTCGGGGAGGGGGCGGCCCAGAGGGAATGGGGAGGGGGACAGAGCGGCCAGGAGGGAGCAGGGCGTGGAGGGGTCATCGAGGGGGTGAACAGGGGTTGGGGTCGTGGATTTGGGGTTCAGGATGGCCACGAGAACAGGGAGGGGGTCGGGGGAGGGGTCAGGGAGGGAGCAGACGGTGAATGGGGTCATCGAGCACGGGAGCAAAAGGATTGGGATTCGGGATTTGGGGTCCGGGACGACCGTGGGAATGGGGAGCGTGTTGGGGTGTCCCAGAAGGAACAGTGAGAGAGTTGTGGGGGGTTTGGGGGGTCCCAGAGGGAATGGGAGACAGACAGGGTCATCGAGCAGGTGAGCTTGGGATTTGGCATTCGGGGTTCAGGACTGGGATCTGGGATGGCCCCGGGAACGGGGAGGGGATCTGGGGGTCCCGGAGGGAATGGGTGGGCGCTGCATGCCGGGGTTCCTGGGGGTGCCCGGGATCGGCCCTGCTGACCGGGCTGAGCTCGGTTATTCATTAACGGATCCGAGCTGATCCCGCTGCCCCCGGAGCCGGGTCCATCCCGGGGTGCCCTGGTCACTGTCCCGTGTCTGGGAATGGCCGGGACTCCAGGGACCCCCCCACTTTGGGTCACTTGCCCATCTGGGAGCCACCCTGGGGTCATTCCTGGGACGGATTTACCTGAGCGTCTCCATGATTCAGGGTCCCTCCTGGGATTTTGGGTTCCCATGGGAGCTTTGGGGTGTCTCTCAGGGGTTGGTGTCTGTGGGACTCAGGGTCTCCCCCAGTATTTGGGGTCACTCCTGGGGTTCGGGGTCCCGCCGGGTGCTGTATTTCCCTGGGAATCTGAGGGGTTTGGGAGTTGCTCTGGAGGTCGGGGTCTCTCCAGGGGAGTTTGGGGCCCTGCCACGCCCTGTCACCCCTGTTCCCATAGGAGGACCCTTCGGGGACGTTCGTGCAGCTCCGCCTGAGCCTGGCACAGACGGGGTGTCGGAAGCGAGCGCCTCAGCGGCACTGCCGGGTGCTGGAGAGCCGGGTGAGGGGCGACTGCTGGCACGTGTCCTGGGGTGTCCTGGGGTGTCCCTCCTCCCCCGGGGCACATCCCAGGGTGGTCCCGTCTCCCTTGGGCACATCCTGGAGCGTTGCCCCCTCCCTCAGGACACACTCCAAGCTGTCCCACTCCCTTGGGTCACACGCCCCCTCCTTTGGGGCACATCCTGGGGTGTCCCCCCTCCCTTGGGGCACATCCTACTTTCCCCATAGAGCCCCATCCTTGAATGTCCCCCATCCCTCGGGCCCATCCCTGGGTGTCCCCTCTCCCTTGGAGCACATCCCTGGGTTTTCCACATCCCAGGGGTCACACAGCCCCTCAGCCTCCCGCAGACCCCCTGCTGCTGTGGGTGCCAGGGTGGGGCAGAAGGGATGGTTGTCGGTGCCAGAGGGTCCCCGGGTGTCCCGGGAGTGACATCCCACCGTGTCCCCAGCGGAAGCCGATCTGCCTGGCCTGCTACAAGTTCGACACCAGCGATGTCCCCAAGGTGCTGGACAAGTACCACAACTGCGGCCCCAGCCACCACCTGGCGGCCAAGGTGAGTTGCCCCCAGTGCCCCCCGCCAGTGTCCCCCCATGTCCCCACACGGTGCCAGCCCTTGCTGTGCCCGCAGGAGATCCGCCAGCGGGACGAAGCTGAGTGCCGGGCGGTGGAGGAGGCCGGGAAAGGCGGGGACATGCTGTACCTGCCCGGAATGTTCGCCTTCTCCCGGGGGCTGCCAGCCTAGGTGGGTACGGGGACACCCCTGGGGACACCCCGGGATGGGGACAGGGGGTGCAGGGATCCCATCCCTCTGTGTCCCCTTTCCAGGCACCATGGCACCGATGGACGCTGCCACCGCGGTCCTGGCCTGCCCTGCTTGTCACCCCCCAGCACCGAGTGACCAAGGAGGGTCCCGGACGTGTCCCCATGCCCCACCTGTGCCCACTCCCCAGTAAACCCAGCGCTGGCTCCGCTGTCACGGCTCTCATTGCCACCTGGCACCACCCGGGTCACCCCCACCTGCTTTTCCCAGGGATGACACACAGGGACAGGGTGGGTGGGCACTCCTGTGACACTTCTGTGTCACCTGCTGTCCCCGGGGCTGAAAGGCCGGGATGTGGCAGGCTGAGAAGTGGAGAGACCCCTGAGGCCGCAGGACAGAGGGACACTGGAGGGTGGGACATGTTTAATGCACAGTGCCACCATGTCCCCTGTCCCCTAGATGTCCCACAGCCGGGACTGGGCTCTTCTGGTGTTCCCTGGGGATCCTGTGCTGGGCTCTCTCTGGTGGCACTGGGGAGGTCCCATAGTCCTGCTGTGGGCTGTGGTGGCTCTGGGGGTACCCTAGCTCCAGTGTGGGGGTCCCACAGCTCAGAAGATGGAGACAGGCTTTTGGTGACTCTGGGGGTCTTACGGTGACAGTGTGGGCTCTGGGGCTTTCCCTGGATCCATTTTTGGGATCTTTGGCTGAGAAAATGAAGTTGGGCAGGGGTGGCACTAGAGTCTCCTAGACGTGTTTTTGGGGTCTTGCAGTTCAGAAGATGAAGGAGCTGGACTCGTGATGGCTCTGGGGGTATCCCAGCCCTGATTTCGGGGTGCCACAGCTCAGGCTGCTGTGGCTCTGGCGGTTCTCCTGGCCCCGTTTTTGGGGTCCAGAGGCTCAGATGACGATGGCTTTGGGCTGCGACGGCTTTGGGGGCTCTCCAGTCCCATCTTTGGGCTCCCACAGCTCAGAGAGCGCAGGATCCCGCCCGGACCACTCTGGGGGATCCCCTGGCCGTGCCGTGGTCACCGGCAGCCCCGGGCACTCCCGGCCCCATTTGCTGCGCTCAGAAGCCAAAGTTGCCGTGGTGGCGGCGGCCGAGCGCGCGCCGGGCCTGGGCGATGGAGTCGTCGGCACGGCGGCCGAGCTCGCGGCACTCGCGCAGGGCCTGGCCCAGCTGCCGCGTGGCCTCCTCCAGGACGGCGCTGCGGCGAGCGGGCCGCGGCTCCCAGAAGCCGGCCTGCACCCACGGCTGCGGCGGCTCGGAGGGCGCAGCAGGCGCGGCGTTGCCGTCCAGCGCCGCGTCCAGCTCGCGGCACAGGCGGAAGAGCTCGCTGCCGCGGCCGGCCACGCGCTGCCCGTCGATGGCCTTGAGGCCGGGCAGCATGGCGGCCAGTGCGGCGCGGTAGGCCGGGATGGCGCACAGAGGGTTGCCCAGGTTGCCCAGCGGGTCCCGCAGCCGCAGGCTCTCCAGGTGCCGCAGGCCCTGCAGGCAGCGCAGCTGGCGCAGGCTGCGCAGGCGGTTCCCGGCCAGGTTGAGCTGGCGCAGGCTGCGGCAGCCCCGCAGCGGCTCCACGCTGGCCACGCGGTTGCCGGCCAGGTTGAGCACGGCCAGGGCGCGCAGCGTGGCCAGCGGCGCCAGCCCCGCGATGGCGTTGCCGGACAGGTCCAGCCACTCGAGGTTGGAGCAGTCAGCCAGGCAGCCCAGGTGGGCGATGCCGCGGCCGCGCAGCCGCAGCAGCAGGATGGACTCCAGCGAGAACTCGCCCGTGGTGGCCTTCAGCAGCGCCGGCGTCACCCGCACCCCGGAGCCTTCATCCTCCTCCTCCTCCTCCTCCTCCTCCGATGGTTCTGACACCTCCGGCTCCGGTGCCTCCTCCCCACACCCCTCCATGCCTGCGGGGAGGTCCTGGGGGGACAGAGGGGCCGGGGTGGCACAGGGAACCCCCCGGGGCAGCCTGTGGGGTGTGGGGACACGTGTGCTGTGTGAGGGGGTGCACGGACACACATGGGGCACGGCTGGGGGAACAGGGGACGTGTCAGGGGGTGCGGGGCACATCTGGGGCTGTCACCTCCTCCCCAAGCCCCTCCATCCCCGTGGGGGTCCTGAGCAGGGAAAGGGTGTGCGGGTGGTACTGGGGAACATCCCTGGATGGACACGGTTGCTATGGGGTGACCTGGGGTGGAGGGACATGTGTGGGACACATATGGGTGGGATATGGGGCGCACAGACATATGAGGGACACATCTGCTGTGGTCTTGGGGGTGCGGGGACACGTGTGGGGCACAAAGGCCACTGGTGTGGCGAGGGGGGACACGTGTGGGGCATATCTGGGGGGAGCCTGGGGCACAGGTACTACAGCTCCAGAGCCCATGGGGAGCCCACTCACCCCAACACCCCCACACCCACTGTGTTCCATCCCGGTGCCCCCAGCCCTCCCCATTCCTCCCGTAGGTGCCCCCGTTACGCCCCCAGAGCCGCCCACTGCCCCCGGACCCATCTCCCGACCTCACCGACCCCCGATCCCTTCCCCGCTGCTCCCAGACCCTTCTGTCACCCCATGCCCGCGCCCCCCGAGCCTCTCCATGCCATCCGCCCCTCTCCGTCCCCCCGGTGCCCCCGGCCCCCACCCCAAATTCCCAAAGCCCGGCTCCCCCCCTCCCCGCTCTCACCGCACGGCGGCTCCCGGCAGCCCCGAGGCCCCGCCCCTGTTGCCATGGAAATGAGGCCCCGCCCCTGCGCCTCCCGGACGCACGCGCACCCCACCCCGCCTTGGTCACGCCCCTTCCCGGGCCACGCCCCCCGGCGTCCCCGGCCCGCCCCGAGATTCCCCCGGGACCCCCGAGAAATTCCATAAAATCGGCTTTATTGGCAGCTCGGCTTCATTCCCGGGGTGTCCTGCCCACGGCAGCGCCACCGCCGGGACACCCGTCCTGTCCCCGGCCTCACTGGGGGCTTTCCAGCGCCACTGCCCACAGCGCTCCGGCCGCTGCTCCGGCGCCACTGCCGCTGCTAGAACGGGCCAGGATTCTGTGGGATCCTGTGGGATCCCCCTGCCAGGGCCGCCGGCACACCCCAGTGCTCAGGTTGCGGCACCGGCACTTCCTGGCACATGCCAGTACATCCCAGTGCAGGGTGCCAAAGATGCAGTACTGGCAGCCACGAGGGAACCTGGCACATCCCAGTGTCCAGGATGTGCCGGTGGCAGCCACTGGGTCCCCTGGCACATCCCAGTGCCAGGGCTCACCGCCGGCAGCCATCAGGGCCCGTGGCACCTCCCAGCACATCCTGACACCACAGTGCCAAGGATTCACCACTAGCATCCACTGGAGCGCCTGGCATCTCTTGGTGTTCAGGGGCAGAGGGTGGGGGGCTCTGGCAAGCTCATCTGGGACCCAGTTACGCCGGTGCTGGTGGCAGCGGTGGCTGCGCCTATCCCCGTGCCAGTGGTGGCCGTGCCCATCTCGGTGCCGGGGGTGGCCGCGCCCGTCCCTGTGCCCATCCCGGCGCCGGTGGTGGCCGTGCCCGTCCCTGTGCTGGTGCTGTGGGTGCGCTTGTGGCGCTCCAGGTGAGTTTTGCGGGTGAAGCCGCGGCCGCAGCGGGCGCAGTGGTGGGGCCGCAGGCCCGTGTGCACGGCCTGGTGCCGGCCCAGGTTCGTCTTGGAGCTGAAGCGGCGGCCACAGCGGGCACAGGCGTGAGGCCGGTTGCCCGAGTGCACCAGCAGGTGCCGTGCCAGGTGCGCCTTGCGCCCGAAGCCGCGCCCGCACTGAGGGCAGGTGAAGGGGCGCTGGGCAGGGGGCACCCGTGGCGGCTGCGGGGGCTCCTGGGCACAGCCCTGGCCACATTTGGCACTGGGCACCTGTGGCGGGTGCTGGTGGTCCTGGGCACCGGGCACTTGTGGGGCCTGCAGGAGAGGCTGGGGGTCCTGGGCGCAGCCATGGCTGCAGTTAGCACTTGGCACCTGTGACAAGAACTGGGGGTCCTGGGCTCCGGGCTCTTGAGGGGGCTGCAGGGTGTGCTGGGGGTCTCGGTCACAGCCGAGGCCTTGGTTGTCCAGGGGCTGACACAGGTGCGATGAGTTCTGCTTCCAGGTAAGGCCCATCCCACACTGGGAGCAAATGAGCAGCTTCTCCTCAGCAGGGCCATCCCCATCCCCATCCTGGTGCTCCTCCAGGTGTCCGTTCCCAGCTCCTGGCATCCCTCCCGTGCGCAGCCCCAGCTGCGACACTGGGTTCTGCTTCCAGGCGAGGCTCATCTCACAGCCCTGGCAGGGCAACGGCTTCTCCTCGGCAGGGCCGTCCCCGTGCCCGTCACCATCCCCACGGCGGTGTCCGTGCCCCGGGGCTGGCTCCCCGTGCAGGCGCAGGTGGCGCAGGAGGTGCTGGCGGTGCGAGAAGCGGCGGGCGCAGCGCGGGCAGGGGTGCGGGCGCTCTCCGGTGTGCGTGCGCAGGTGCCGGTCCAGGTGCGTCTTCTTGCGGAAGCGGCGGGCGCAGCGCGGGCAGGGGTAGGGCCGCTCGCCCGTGTGCGTGCGCAGGTGCGAGCGCAGGTGGATGCGCTGGCGGAAGCGGCGGCCGCAGTGCGGGCAGGGGAAGGGCCGCTCGCCCGTGTGCACCCGCAGGTGCCGCGTCAGGTGCGCCTTCTTCCCGAAGGCCTTCCCGCACTGTGGGCAGCAGAAGGGCCGCGGGCTGGGCTGGGAGCAGCGCCCGCACCCCGCGGCTCCGGGGCTCGTCCCCGCGCCCGTCCCCAGCCCGGAGCCAAAGCCGAGCCCGATGCCGTCCAGGCGCGGCCCCGACGCCCAGGCTGGCGGCACCCCGTACTCCAGCTCCTCTGGGCACGGCTCCTCCGCTTTGCAGCCCGGGGTCCCGGCGGGGTCGGGGGGGATGGCGCCGGGCAGCGGCTGCGGAGCCAGCAGGGCCTCGGCCCCGGTTCCAGCTGCGGCGGCCCAGGCCTCGGCCTCATCCTCCTCCTCCACCTTCACCTTCCGCACCAGCCACTGCCCTGCAGGGACAGTGAGGGGACGTGGCAACGCCAGCGTGTCCTGGCACGGCCACCGGCACCGGGACACTGTGACTGTCACCCAAGGACGCAGAGCTGCCACCAGCACCGGACACGGTGACCGTCAAGGCCAATGGCACCAGGGACACGGTGACCGTCACTTCGAGGACCTGGCACGGTCACTGGCCCTGGGAATGTGGTGACCATCCCCCAAAGAACCGGCGCTGCCACCAGCCCCAGGACAGGGTGACAGTGCCCGCGTGGCTCCAGTGTTCCTGGGGGACGCCTGGCAGTGCCGGTGTGACCGCCACGTCCCTCACCGGAGCGTGTCCCTCACCTGAGTCGTGGAGCTCTGGGTTCCCCGCATCATCCCCGTCGCCCTCGGGGGTCACCTCCGCCTTGGGGACCACCAGCCATGCTGGGGGAACAAAGAGGCACAGACAGGTCCCTCCCCGGCTCGGGGGTGGGCCCGAGCCCCCCGGGACCCCACGGTCCCCACCCAGAATCCCCCATTCCCCACCTGAGCCGGTGCATCCTGGTGCTTCCATCTCCTCCGGCTCCGTCTTGGCCACTGGGGGACCTGTGGAGGATGGGGGTTCAAGGGGTGAGCTCCCCCAGACCTAAACTAGGGATCCTCCTGCACACCCGGGGGGTTTGGGATCCCCGGGATGCCCGGGCACCTACCCAAGGCACGGTGGGGGTCACCACTGCCCTGCCTGGTGGCTCCTGGGGGGGTCTGCAGGGGTTCGGGGGGAATCCAGGGGGGATTCAGGTGGGTCAAACAGGGTTCGCAGGGATCCGGGGGGGGGGGGGGGGGGGATCTCGTGGGATTCCCTGGGGCTCTGGGGTGGACCGCGGCGTTCCCGTGGAGTGGTGTCCCCGTCCTGGTCCCCCAGCAGCTCACGGCCACCCCACCCCCGTTCTCCGTCCCCCCTGCCCCCCCGTATCCCCACCCAAGCTCTTTTCGCACCCCAGCCCCCCCTGGACCCCCTTGCTGTGCCCCAGCCCTCTCAGTCGCCTTTTGTGCCCCCCCCAAACCTTTTTTGTTCCCCCCACTGTCCCCTCCGTGCCCCCGCTCCCCTTCCCGTCCCCGCCCTCCCATCCTGCCCCTCCCCGCCGGTTCCCCCGCCTTTCCTGCCCATCCCCATCCCGGTCCCGGTCGCGGTTCCGGCCCCGGCCCCGGCCCCGGCCCCGGCCCCGGCCCCGGCCCCGGTCCCGGTCCCGGTCCCTCCCGTACCCGTGGTCTCGGTGCTCCCTCGGCCCCACCGGCTCCGCCGCCGCCGCCGTGCCCCGCCCCCCGCGGTGGCCGCCGGTCCCCCCGCCCCGCCGGGACCGCCCCCCCATGTCCGCCCCCCGCCGTGTCACCGGGTCCCCCCTGGGTCCCCGTGTCCCCAACCCCAGTGCCGTACTGCGTGTCCCCCTTGGAGGGGACACGGACACGGACACGGCTGGGTCGGGGACCGGATGAGGGGGACATGGGGACACGGGCAGGGACATGGGGACAGGGACATGGGGACACGGACAGGGCCATGGGTACACGGACAGGGAAATGGGGGACAGGGACATGGGGACATGGGCAGGGAAATGAGGGACACGGACCGGGACATGGGGACACGGACTGGGACATAGGGGACAGGGACACGGACATGGGGGACACGGACATGGGGGACACGGACAGGGAAATGGGGGACAGGGAAATGGGGGACAAGGAAGGGAAATGGGCGACAGGGATAGGGACATGGGGGACACGGTCTGGGACATGGGGGACAGAGAAATGGGGGACAGGGACAGGGACATGGGGGACAGGGAAATGGGGGACAGGGACAGGGACTTGGGGGACAGGGACAGGGACATGGAGGACACAGGGGGGATATTGGACAATACAGGACCGGGTTTTGTGGGGGACATGGGGAATTGAACGTTACCAGGACCTGCTGTCCTGCCACATCCGTGTCCTTGTGGTAGATCCTGGATGTCCCATTACCTTCTCCCAGGAAACGGGGGAAGTCACCCTGATGTCACCTGCCCCCCCCCCCCCCAGCAACCAGCTGTGCCCAATCGGTGTCTCCACAGCTGGTGGCACTTCTGGGGACTTTCCATAAATCCTGGAGCCGCTTGGAAGTGCCAGAGCTGGGACTGGTGAGTGGCATTGGGGTGGGTGACATTGGGGGTGGCCCACAAGGAAACCCCAGGAACTGTGGCAATGGAGTCACCTGGATCCCACTTTTCCAGGAAAAGCAGGATCCGACATGGCCGGAGTGAGGTGGCCGGGGATCGCTGGGGGAGTCGTGGCCACCACGGTGCTGTGGGTGACAGCCGTGGGGGCAGCCACAGGGTGAGGAACTGGGAATGGGTGTGGGAACTAGGAATGGGGAATGGGAATGGGAAAGAGCTGGGAATGGGAATGGGAATGGGAATGGGAATGGGAATGGGTGTGGGTGTGGGAATGGGAATAGGAATAGGAATGGGTGTGGGAACTGGGACAGAGAGCTGGGAATGGAGAATGGGAACTGGGAATGGGAGTGGGAGCTGGGAATGAGAACAGGGAATTGTGAGTGCAGAATGGAGATCAGGGATTGGAACCAGGAACGGGTGGTGGGAATGGGGTGGGTGCTGGGATGGGTGCCAGGAGCTGGGATGGATCCCTAGTGGGTGCTGGGATGGGTGCCAGGAGCTGGGATGGATCCCTAGTGGGTGCTGGGATGGGTGCCCAGACTGGGGATTGATGTGCTGGGTGCCAGACAGGAGCTGGGCTGGGGCTGGGATTGTGCTGGATGCTGCTGGATCCCAGGTGGATCCTGGATGGATCATGGGCAGACCCCAGGCAGATCCCAGGATGATCCCAGGTGGATCCCAGGTGGATCCTGGATAGGTCCCAGTGGATCCTGCATGGATCCCAGATAGATCTTGGTGGATCCTGGATGGATCCTGGTGGATCCCATGTGGATCCCATGGGTGCCCGCAGGCGCTGGTGCGAGCGGCCGGTGCTGCTGATGGAGCAGGAGGAGGTGACGCCGCGGCGCGAGGCCGCGGTGCCGTGTCCCAGTTTGTACCAGTACAGCCTGGCCGGGTGGCAGCTGGACCGGGACCGCATGCACCGGGAACGCGGGAATTCCCCCGGGGACGCCGGCACCGACCCCCCCCTCTGCTACATCTACCGGTGAGCCCGGGGGGATGTGGCACAGGGTGACACCGGGTGACACCGGGTGACACCGGGTGACACCGGGGTGTCCCCGCAGCCCCCCAGAGATGCAGCCGGTGGTCCGGAACCGCACAGAACGTGGCTGCTGCCCTGGCTGGAGCGGCGCCCGCTGCACTGAGGGTGAGGGGGACACGGGAGTGGCACCCGGGGACGTCCCCGCTGTGCCATCCCCACTGGGAGCTGGGATGGGCATCATTCCCACCCACATTCCCAGAGGGTGCTGGGGGGTATGCTGGGAGCAGTGATGGGTGCCAGGATGGATGCTGGGAGTAGGAATGGGATCAGGGATGGGATCTAGGATGGGATGTGATATGGGAGCTGGGAGCTGGGATGGGATCTAGGATGGGGGCCGGGAGGTGGGATGAGATCTGGGATGGGGGCTGGGAGGTGGGATGGGATCTGGAATGGGTGCTGGGATCTAGGGTGGGATCTAGGATGGGGGCTGGAAGCTGGGATGGTGTCTGGGTTGGGGGCTGAGAGCTGGGACTGGTGCTGGATGAGTTCCGGAAGCCGAGATGGGAACTGGGAATTGGGATGGGAGCTGGGATGAGTGACATTCCCACCACGTCGCTGCCGGTGTGACACCCTCACTATGCCATTCCCATCGGGTGCCAGGATGGGTGCTGGGGTGTGTGCCATCCCCCCGTGACCCTTGGTGTCACCCACCATCCCCGTGCCACAGGCCCCGGCTCCCTGGGCCGCTGTTTCAGCGCGTGGCAGTGCCAGGACAGCGCCGGTGGCCACAACGGCAGCGCCATGAGCCGCGCCGAGTGCTGCCAGCACCCCTGGGGACACAGCTGGCGCCGCGGGGACACCGGGGACACCGGGGGGCCCTGCCTGCCCTGCACCCGCCTGCCCCTGGGTGGGGACGGGGGGTCCCCGCGCCACCGCAGCCCCCCGGCCACGTGCCAGGCCTGGGCCGGGACGCGATTCCGCACCTTCGATGGGCGGCACTTCGGCTTCGGCGGGACCTGCCGGTACAGCCTGGCCACGGCCACCGACGGCACCTGGGACGTCACCATCAGCCTCGGACACCCCCGGGTACCGGGCCTGGGCGGGAGGGCACGGGGGGATCACTCAAAGTCACCGCTGGCATTGGGATGGGGCTGGGAGGGACGTCGGGAATGGGGATGGGTGACAGCACCTGGGATACCCAGACACTGAGGGGGGACAGGGTGGGTCATTGGGGTCATCGGTCCTGTTCCCAGAGGTGGAATGGGGCCTGGGAGCGGGGATGGGTGCCAGGATGGGTTTTGGGGCTGGGTAGGTTTGGGAGCCAGGATGGGACCTGGGATGGGGTTTGGGGCGGGACCTGGGACAGCACAGCCATGGGTCCATCCCTGGTGACCGTGACACACCTGAGTGTCCCAGTGCCACCCCCACTGGCACAGGTGCTGCACATGACCTTCGGGACGGACACAGTGCTGGCCGAGGGACGGAACGTGTCCGTGAACGGGGCAGCGGTGCCGGAGGGACGCCCCTACCTGCACAAAGGTGAGGTTCCCCAAGGCCAGCAGCCTGGGCCAGGGGGAGAATGAGCCCCCAGTGACACCAGGAAGTGCCAGGAGACGGTGATCGATCAGCTGCCACCGGAATCCCTGTCCCCATCCCACCCAATCCCCTCGTGCAGGGCTCGGTGTCACCTGGCCAGGTGACTGGGTGGCTGTGGCCAGCAGCCTGGGTGTGCGGGTGGCCTGGGACAGGAACCTGGCAGTGACAGTGACAGTGGAGCCTGAGCTGCGCGGTGCCACCTGGGGGCTCTGTGGCACCTACACCGACGACCCTGCGGGTGAGTTCCACCCTCCCAGTGCCACTCCCACCCCACCCGCGGGGCCGGGGGGACACCCCCCATGGCCCCACCCTCCCTGTCCCCCCCAGACGACTTCGTGCTCCCTGACGGGGACATCGCTGCCTTCGCCGCTGCCTTTGGCAACGCCTGGAAGGTGCCAGTGGCTGGCACAGAGGTACCTGAGGGGCCAGGGTGACACCCCGTGCCCTTTGGGGGTCCCCGGGGGTCTTCCCTGCTCTGAGGGACCCCCGGCTCAGCCCCCATGTAGGGACGTGCCAGAGGGTGCCACCAGGTGTCGCCCAGGTGAGATGGCACCGGCGGTGGCCACGTGTGGGCGGCTGCTGGCCCAGCCCTTCCAGCAGTGCCACGGCGAGGTCAGCGGCACCGGGGGATCCCGGGGGGCTTGAGGGGGTCCCAGGGGGGTCCTGAAGGACTCTGGGATGTCCTGGAGGATCCACGTGGTCCCAGGGCTGTCCCGGGAAGTACTGGGAGGCTCCTGGGAGTTCTGGGGGATCCCAGAGTTGTTCTGGGAAGTCCTGGGGGCGTCCCGGGAGCTTCTTGGGGGGGGGGGGGAGTTGGGAGGGTCCCAGAGGATTCTGGAGAGTCCTGGGGAGTCCTGGAACTTCCTGTGGGGTTCTGAAAGATCCCAAGGGGTCAAGGCAGTCAGGAGTCCAGGGGTGTCCTGTGGGAAGTTTTGGAAGGTCTGGGAAATTCCAGGGGGTTCTTGGGCATCTCTGGGGAGGTCCTGGGGGTCCCGGGGAGTCCCGGGGTGTTCTGTGGGGTTTTGGAGGATTCTCACTTCTGTTCGCCCCCCCACCAGGTGGACCCCAGCGGGTTCTACGCAGCGTGTGTGGCACTGCTGTGCGGGGACGGGGACCCCGTGTCGTCCCCCCGACCCCTGCCACCCCCTGGTACCCTGTCACCCCCCGTGTCACCCCCCCGTCCCCCGCCCCCCGCCGCCTGCGACACCTTCGCCGCCTACGCCCGGGAGTGCTCCCGCCGCCAGCTCCATGTCCCCTGGCGCCATCCCGGCTTCTGCGGTGGGAACTGGGGGGGGTCCCCTCCCCTTCCCGCCCCCTCCCCGCGGTGCCGCCGGTGCCACCGCGGTGTCCCTGCCCCGCAGAGCGCCGCTGCGACGCGGGGCAGCGCTTCTCGGACTGCGTGTCGCTGTGCCCGGTCACCTGTGCCACCGCGGGCAGCGCCGGGCAGGGCGCCTGCCACCGCCACTGCCACGGCGGCTGCGAGTGCGGCCCGGGGCTGGCCCGGGACGGGCCGAGCTGCGTCCCCTCCGCCGCCTGCCCCTGCCACCACCGGCGACAGCGCTACGAGCCCGGCCAGAGCATCCGCCAGCGCTGCAACCGCTGGTGGGTGGCACCGCGGTGATAGAGGTGGCGCCGGGCTGGCACCCGCTGGGTGTGACCCCGCTGATGGGCAGCCCCAGGGTCCCTTTTTGGGTGTCCGCTCCCATCCTGGTGTCCTCCGTGATGTCCCCTGACCCCGGGGTCCTGTAGCGTGTCCCGCTTCATGCCAAGTTCCCCGTGACATGTCCCCCCTTATCCCAGTGTCCCCTGGGACGTGTCCCCTATTATCCCAGTGTCCCCCATTATCCCATTGTCCCCTGGGACGTGTTCCCCATTATCCCAGTGTCCCCTATAATCCCAGTGTCCCCTGGGACGTGTCCCCCATTATCCCAGTGCCCCCTGGGACATGTCCCCCATGCTGGCGTCTCCTGCGGTGTCACCCCGGGGTCCCCTGCAGTGTCCCCCCTTTAGCCCAGCGCCCCCCCCGGCGGTGACTGGTGTCCCAGGTGTCCCCGGTGTCCCCAGCACATGCGAGGGCGGGCGCTGGCGCTGTGAGCATCAGCGGTGTCCGGCCGAGTGCGCGGTGCTGGGGGGACGTCACTTTGTCACCTTCGACCGCCGCCGCTTCTCCCTGCCCGCCACCTGCGCCCACACCCTGCTGGAGGTGAGGGGACACGGGGGACATCGGGAGGTGGCCGCCGCAGCGGTGACGGGGCGGTGTTCTGGTGGTGGCCCTGGTGGCAGGGCTCTGTAGGGGGGTGTCACCGCGTCTCTGTCCCCAGGACTTCGTGGCGGGGCGGCTTCTGATCACAGCCGAGCACGAGCCCTGTGCCACCCGCCGGCCCCTGGGCTGTCCCCGCACCCTCACTGTCACCACCAGCCGCACCACGGCCCGGCTGCACGGCACAGGTGACACACCTGGACAGGACTGGGACCGACACCGGGACCGGGGTCATCCACCCGCCCTGGTGGCGTTGTGGCAGCGCGAGCTCTCATCCCTGTGCCCATCTCCCACGTCCCCACGGCGGTGGGTGACCTCCCAGTGCCAGTTCCCGAGTCGCGGTGGCAGTGGGAGCCATCCCAGAGCGTGTCCCTGGTGTTCCTACGGCCCGGTGGCCACCCCATGGTGCCACTGCTGTCGTCCCCAGGGGAGGTGACAGTGGCCGGGCGAGAGGTGACGCTTCCCTTCTCCGGTGCCGAGCTGAGCATCCGCCGCGCGTCCTCGGCCTTCCTGCACCTGCAGGTGCCCGACGCCCACGTGCTCTGGGGCCTGGGGACCCCCGACACTTTCATCACCCTGCAGCCCGCCATGGCCGGCACGGTGAGAGGGACCCCCGGGACCCGCGGATGCCCCGGCGGTGGGGGGGGGGGGTCCCGGTGGGGTGAGGGTGTGCTGGGCTCTGTCCTGCTCCGGCCAGGTGCGGGGGCTCTGCGGGACCTTCAACGGGGACCAGAGCGACGAGTTCACGACACCGGAGGGGGACGTGGAGCCGGGAGTCGCCGCCTTCGCCAACGCCTTCCGTGCGGCCGGAGCCTGCCCTGCGCTGGGCCCCGGCATCCCCGATCCCTGCGACGGCTTCCCCGGGAGCCGGGAGCGCGCCGAGGCCGCCTGCGCCGTGCTCATGGCACCGGCGTTCCAGGTGAGGGCCCCGGCACGGGGGCGAGCGGGGACGGTCGACATGGCCGTGACGGTGTCCCCTCCTCCGGTAACAGCCGTGTCACCGCGTGGTGGATCCGGAGCCGTTCCTGGAGCTGTGCCGCTGGGATGTGTGTTCCTGCCGGGAGCGGGAGCGGGATCGCTGCCTGTGCACGGCGCTGGGAGCCTACGGCCGGGAATGCGCCCGGGACGGGATGGAGCTGGAGTGGAGGAACCGGAGCCTCTGCGGTGGGATGGGATGGGATGGGATAATGGGATGGGATAATGGGATGGGATGGGATGGGATGGGATGGGATGGGATGGGATGGGATGGGATGGGATGGGATGGGATGGGATGGGATGGCATGAGGTGACACCTGCCCCCCGGTGACCACCCCATGTCCCCTCAGACGAGCCATGTCCAGGAGGGCAGCAGTACCGGGACTGCGGGGGTCCATGTGGCCGTTCCTGCTTAGAGCCCCCCAGTGCCAGTGACTGTCCCCCTCCGGACGCCCTCTGTGTCCCCGGCTGTCGCTGCCCCCCGGGGCTGCTGCTGGCCCAGGGGGGGCAGTGTGTCCCCCCTGCCGCTTGCCCGTGTCCCCGCGGTGCCCGCCTGTATCCCCCCGGCGCCCACATCCGCCGCGGCTGCCAGGCCTGGTGGGTCCCAAGGGAATTTGGGGGTCGCGGGGAGTTTTGGGGGGGCTGGAGTGTCACCCACAGGACGGGGATCACCCAGGATGTGGCAGTGAAGGTGACACGTGATGAAAACCCTGCAGCCCGGTGTGACGCCCCACGGGACAGGGGGGGTTTTGTGCCGTGTCCCACCTTGGGGACAGTGACGGGGCCCCGGCACCCCCGGGGGACTGGGGGGGGTCCCTCAGTGGGATGTGGGTTCCTGGGGGATGGGGGTGCGGGGGGGCCGGTGGGATTTGGGTGCTGGGAGATGAGGATGAGGGTGCAGGGACCCCGCTGTGGGGGGCTCGGTGGGTTTTGGGGGATGAGGGGTAGGGATGGCGACATGGGGACCGCGGCTCGGGGGTCTCAGCAGAATGGGGAGCTGGGGCTTGGGGGATCCCGATGAGGGGGCTCGGAGAGTGCTGGGGATGGGGGCCCCAGCGGGGAGTTCGGTGGAATTTGGGTTCTGGAAATGGGGGCAGAGGGACCCCGAAGAGGGGGTCTCAGCCGGACGGGGTCTCTTCCTCCCGTTCCCCCGCAGTGTGTGCGCAGGGGGATCGTGGCGCTGCGCCCCCGCCCCGTGTCCCCCTGCCCCGCGCTGTCCCCCGGGGCTGCTGCACGCTCCGGGGTCCTGCCTGCGCCGCTGCGACCCCGCGGAGCCCTCCGGAACCTGCGGCGGCCCCGCCGACGGCTGCGTGTGTCCCCCCGGGACCCTGTTCCTGGTCGGTGTCACCCCCGGGGGGATGGGGGTGTGCGGCTCCCCCCCGAGCCCCTCCTCATCGCGGTTTGCTCGCAGGGCGGGCGCTGCGTGTCACCGGACGAGTGTCCCTGTCACCACGGCGGGCAGCTGTACCCGCCCAACGCCACCATCGCCCGCGACTGCAACGCCTGGTGGGAGACCCCCGGACACCCCCAGACCCCCCGGGACCCCTGTCAGCCCCCAGACCCTTGCCAGACCCTCGGAGACACCCTGTCAGCCCCCGCGGTGGCACCGAGCCTGTCCCCGCAGCGTGTGTCGGGGACAGCGGTGGCACTGCGGGCGCGAGGAGTGCGCGGGGACCTGCGTGGCCACGGGGGACCCCCACTATGTCACCTTTGATGGCCGCGCCTTCACCTTCGCGGGGGACTGCGAGTACCTGCTGGCCCGCGAGGCCACCGGGCTCTTCGCCATCACCGCCGAGAACGTCCCGTGCGGGGCCACCGGTGTCACCTGCACCAAGTCCGTGGTGGTGGCCATGGGGAACACCGTGGTTCACATGCTGCGTGGTGAGAGGGGACATGAGGACAATGGGGACATGGGGGACATTGGGGACATGAGGGACACCGTGGTGCACATGCTGCGGGGTGAGAGGGGACATGGAGGGCACACGGGGACATGTGAGCGTCACCCACGGTGACATCCTGGCTCGGGCTGCACGGGGTGGGGACCCGAGGGGACACGAGAGACACACAGGAGGTCACGGAGGACCGTGGGGGGTCACGGAGAACCGTGGGGGGACACGGAGGGAGACGGGGAAGTAACGGGGTGACCCACAGTGACACCCCAGCCCCGTCGCGGCAGGGTGGGGTATGGGGTGGGGGGGAGCATGAGGGGATGAGGGGGACACGAGGGGATGTGGGGGGACACGTGGGGGTGACCCTCTGTGCTGCACCGGCAGGGCGGGAGGTGACAGTGAACGGGGTGGCCGTGCGACCCCCCAAGGTGTTCGGGGGGTCGGGGCTGGCGCTGCAGCGCGCGGGGCTGTTCCTGCTGCTCCTCACGCGCCTGGGGGTGGCCGTGCTGTGGGACGGAGGTGAGACCCCGGGGGGACACGGGGGTGACACGGGAGTCGCTGGGAGTGGCTGTGCTGTGGCACGGAGGTGACACCCTGGGTAGGGTTCCCCAGTACTGGGGGGCTGTGGGGGGGGTCCCTAGGGGTGGTGGTGGTGCCGTGGCGGTGTCACCACGGCGGGGTCCGCGGTGCCACCGCGGGGGGGTCACCGTGCGAGTTCCCTGGTGCCACATTCGGCCCGCAGTGCTGCTGGGCAGTCCGGAAGGGTGACCGTGGGGACCGGGGGGTGCCATCGGTGCCGTGGGGGGTCCAGGGTGCCATGGGTGTCACCTCTGCCACCCTCCGTGCCCGCAGGGACCCGCGTGTACGTGCGCGTGTCCCCGCGGCTGCGCGGGCGCCTGGCCGGGCTCTGCGGGAACTTCGACGGCGACGCCGAGAATGATTTTGGGAGCCGGGACGGGGCCCTCGAGGCGACCCCCGAGATCTTCGGGGACTCCTGGCGCCTCAGCCCGCTCTGCCCCGAGGCCGACGGCCACCGCCCGCACCCCTGCGATGTACGGGGACGGGGGGGACATGTGGGGACGAGGTGACACGGGGAGGCACAAGGGGATGCGGAGAGCTGGCAGGGGGACACGGGGGATAGACAGGGGGACACAAGGAGCTGGCAGGGGGACAGTGGTGGACGCAAGAGGGGAACGTCGGAGGGTACAAAAGATCACGGGGCTGTAATGGCCGAGGCCAGGGAAGGAGTCAAATCCCAGACGGGAGGGGAATGAGGAGGTGCCCGAGTCTTGGGCTGAAATTCTCATGAAGTCTCATCCCTCGCACTTGGGGTGTGCTGCCCCCTGCGATTCCCGCAAAATTTGCCCTGAGCCAGGACAAGGGGGGGACACGAGGGTCAGTGGGGGCCCGACTGGGGGGAGACACGCGGGAGCTGATGGAGTGTCCCCTGCCAGGACAGCCCCAGATGCCGGGGACTGTGGGGGGTGGTGGGGGACACGGGAGGCTGGGGGCTGGTGGCCCCAGGGGCGGCGGGGCTCTCGCATGTGGCACACCTGGGGGTCTGACGGGGTGTCCCCCCCAGGAGAGCCCCCAGCGCTCGGCCTGGGCGCGGGGTCGCTGCGGGGTCCTGCGGCACCGGCTCTTCGCTCCCTGCCACGACCTGGTGCACCCCCAGCGCTTCTACGAGTGGTGCCTGTTCGACGCCTGCGGGTGAGTTTGGGGGCTCGGGGGGTCCCCAAGCCCCGGGGTGAGTCCGGGCCCTGTCCCACGGCGCGTGCCTCAGGTGTGACAGCGGCGGGGACTGCGAGTGTCTGTGCACGGCCCTGGCCGCCTACGCCGAGGAGTGCGGCCGGCGGGGGAGACCCCTGCGCTGGCGGAGCCAGGAGCTGTGCCGTGAGTCCGGGGTCTGGGGGGACACGGGGGTACCGGGAAGTTCCGGGGATTTCATCCCACCTGGGGCTGTGCCGTGAGTCCGGGATCTGGGGGGACACGGGGGTACCGGGAGGTTCCGGGGATTTCATCCCACCTGGGGCTGTGCCGTGAGTCCGGGGTCTGGGGGACACGGGGAGGTCCCGGGGGGCACAGGGGGCTATGGGGCACGGGGGGGAGGGGGTCCCATCCTGTGCCGTGAGTCTGGGGGGGCTCGGGGAGAGCGCAGGAGGCTCGGGGGGAGCCCGGGGACACAGGGAGGCTGGGGCTGAGCCCCCGGTGGGATGTGCCGGGGTTGGGGGCCGGGCAATGGGTCTGGGGGTGCAGAAGCCCCCCAGGAGGCTATGGGGCAGCGGGGGTCCCAGGCTGTGGGGTGAGGGGGGTGCAGAAGCCCCCCCATGGGGTTATGGAACGGGAGGAAAGGTCCGGGCCGTGCCCCCCCATGGGGTTGTGGGACCGAGGGGGGATCCAAGAGCCCCGCGTGGCATTAAGGGGGTCCCAGGCTGTGGAGTGGGGCATTCCAGCTCCCCCCTAACCCCCCCAATCTCTGCAGCCCTGCAGTGCGAGGGGGGGCAGGAGTACAACCCCTGCGGCCCCCCCTGCCCCCCCACCTGCCGCGACCTCGGCCGGGATCCCCCCGAGCTGTGCGGGGCCCTGGGGTGCCTCGAGGGCTGTTTCTGCCCCCCCGGGCGGGTCCTGCACGGTGAGGGGGGGCGCAGCGCCTGGGGGCTGGGAGGGGGCGCTGGGGACGAGAGGGGTTTGGGGGGCTGGGGGGAGGGAGGTGGCCGGGGAGGGAGCTGGGTGGGGGACTGGGGGGTCCTGGAGGCACTGGGGGACACGGTACCACCCCTGTGCGCCCCCCCGCAGACGGGCGGTGCGTGGAACCCCCCGCCTGTCCCTGCTTTTGGGACGGCTTCGCCTTCCCGGCCGGGGCCACCGTGACCCAGGGCTGCAGCAACTGGTGAGGCACTGGTGTATACTGGGATCCCGGGATATGGCGTGCTGGGGTCCTGGGACAGCGGGGTGTGGGGACACTGGGACACCGGGACACTGGGACATGGGGACACCGGGTAAATGGGATATTGGGGTACTGACATCCCAGGACATTGGGACACCAGGACAGGAAGACACTTGAATTTGGGAATACTGGAACACTGGACCAGGACACCAGAACACCGGGGCGCACTGGGATAATGGGACACTGACCGGGACTCCGGAGCTTGGGGACATTGGGATCCGGGGCCCCCCGGCCCCTAATGAGTCCCATCCGTGTCCCGCCCCCAGCACGTGCCTCGAGGGGCGCTGGCAGTGTCCCCCGACCCCGTCC
Organism: Cinclus cinclus; assembly: GCF_963662255.1. Taxonomy (NCBI): domain Eukaryota; kingdom Metazoa; phylum Chordata; class Aves; order Passeriformes; family Cinclidae; genus Cinclus; species Cinclus cinclus. The sequence goes on from NC_085046.1 coordinate 418,989, forward strand.
CCGTGTCCCGCCGCCGCCGGCTGCGCCCCGTGGGAGTTCCGGTGCCGGGGCGGGGGTCTCTGCGTGCCGGGGGCCTGGCTCTGCGACAACGAGGACGACTGCGGGGACGGCTCGGACGAGCTGTGCGACCCCCCCTGCGCCCCCCAGCAGCCCCGCTGCCCCGGCGGGCGCTGCCTGCCCTGGGGGGCCCGATGTGACGGTGTCACCCACTGCCCCGACGGCTGGGATGAGGCGGGGTGTCCGGGCCGGCCCTGCGCCCCCCCCGAGTTCGCCTGTGCTGGGGGTCGCTGCCTCCCCCCCGCCCGGGTCTGCGACGGGCGGCTCGATTGTCCCCCCGGGGACGACTCGGACGAGGCGGGTGAGTGAGCGCGGGGGGCTCGGGGGGTCCGGGGAATAGGCGGGGGGGGGGGGGGGGGTGCCGGGAGTTTTGGGGTCCTGGGGAACTAGAGAGCCTCACACTAAGGGTCCCTGAACCCCCCATTCCCGGGGGTCTGTGCCCCACATTGAGGGTCCCTGAGCCCCCCATTCCCGGGGGTCTGTGCCCCACACTGAGGGTCCCTGAACCCCCCATTTCCGGGGGTCTGTGCCCCACACTGAGGGTCCCTGAACCCCCCATTCCCGGGGGTCTGTGCCCCACATTGAGGGCACCTGCAGATCCCGGGGATGGGCGCAGCTCGGGAGTCCCCGAGGAGCAGAGGATTGTCTGTGCCCCACATCGGGGTGCCCGTGCCCACTTGAGGGTCCCGTCCCCGCAGGCTGCGCCCCCCGGTGCGGGCCGGGGCAGTTCAGGTGCGGGGGGGGCAGGTGTGTCCCGTACCCCAATCGCTGCGACGGCCGCGACGACTGCGGGGACGGCAGCGACGAGAGCGGCTGCGCCTGCCCCGAGGGGCACCTGCCGTGCCCCGGAGGGGGCTGCCAGCCCCCCGCCGCTCTCTGCGACGGCCACCGCCACTGCGCCGACGGCGCCGACGAGGCCGACTGCCCCGGTGAGGGGCGGGGGCGGAACACCGCTCTGGGAACCCCACCTGTGCCCCGACCCCTTTGTCCTGGGACCACCCCACCGGGAACCCCCACCTGGGGAAGACCCCCCCCGCCCCACCGAGAACCTCCCGATCCAGGGACTCCCCCCACCCCGGGGACTCCCTACCCGGCAATGCGCCCTTCGGGGACCCCCACCCCCTGACCTCCTCACCCAGGGACCGCCCCCCACACCTGGGACCTCCCCCCCACTTTGGACACTCACGGCGGCCGTGTCACCGCTGTCCCCGTGTCCCCAGCTCGGGCCACCTGCGCCCCCGGGACCGTGCCCTGCCCCGACGGCTCCTGCGTGGCGGAGGTCGCCGTGTGCGATGGCGCTCGCGACTGTCGCGACGGCTGGGACGAGAGCCCGGCGGGGTGCGCTGTGGCACTGCCCCCCGCGCCGCTGTCACCTGTCACCGACACTGTCACCGCTGTTACCGACATTGTCACCGCTGTCACCGCCGACACTGTCATCGCGGTCACCAGGGCCATCGGCACTGTCGCCAACACTGTCACTGTCAGTGATGCTGACACTATCTCAGACACCGTCCCCGACAACGCTACTGCCACCGCGGCTGTCGCCGACACTGTCCCCGGCACCGACGATGTCCCTGACACCGACACTGTCCCTGTCACCGACGCTGCCCCTGACACCGACACTGTCCCCGGCACCGCCAACGCCTCGGCAGCGCCGTGTCCGGCCCGGTCCCTACGCTGCGACAACGGCGGCTGCGTCCCGCGGGGGTGGCGCTGTGATGGCGACAGCGACTGTCCCGATGGCAGCGACGAGGGAGGCTGCGAGCCCCCGTGCGCCCCCGGCCACCTGCCCTGCGACCCCCCCTGCGACCCTGGACGCGCCCCCTGCGCCCCCTCCTGCGTCCCGCCGAGCCTCCTCTGCGACGGCGTCCCGCAGTGTCGTGACAGCGCCGATGAGAGCCCCCAGCTCTGCGGTGAGACCCCCGGCATCCGTCTCTGGGGACATCTGAAGGGAGGGGGTCTGGGGGTCCCCCCCGTGTCGCCTCCTGAGGACCCGAGGGTTCGGAGGGGGAAATCTGCTGGTTCCCTTGGGGAGGAAATGGGAAACTCAGCAGGGAGGGAGGTACCCCCAACCACATCCCCCTACCCCGCGAGCCCCTCAGAGACCCCCGGGGACCCCCCTGAGTCCCCTGCGGACCCCTCAGACCCCTCCTGTCTCCCCAGAGGCCCCCGGCCCCGGGAGCAGCCCGGGGGGTCTCTGCGCAGAGTTCGACTGCGGGGACGGGGAATGTGTCACCTTCCATCAGGTATCGGAGGGCCAAGGGAGACCGCCCCCACCCGGGCTACCGCGGGGTCCCGGCCCTCGACCCCTCCCGGTGCTGCCATGGAGCCCCCGCAGTTTCCCCGATCCCTCCTGCTGTCACCCCCGTGTCCCCGCAGTGTCCCCGATCCCTTTCCAAGGACACCCAGGTGTCCCCTGCGCCCTCCCGGTGTCACCCCGATGTTCCCTCGATCCTTCCCGCGATGTCCCTGACTCCCTCCCAGTGCCATCCCCCTGTCCCCTGTCCCCTCCCGGTAGCCCTAACTCCCCTAACCCCCTCCACGGTGTCACCCCAATGTCCCGGCGTCCCACGACTCCCTCTCAGTGCCACTTTAGTGTCCCCCAGCTCCCTCCCATGTCCCCATTACCCCTTCCCCCCGTTGTCCCCGCGCTGTCCCCGCAGGTGTGTGACGGGCTGCAGGACTGCGGCTCTGCTGGGGACGAGCGGGGCTGCGGCCTCTGGGGTCCCTGGGGTCCCTGGGGGTCCTGCAGCCGCCCCTGCGGGCCCGGGGGGCAGCGCCGCACGCGGGGCTGTCACCAGAGTCACCCCGGGCTGCTCCGGGGGTGCCGGGGACCGCGCGAGCAGGAGAGACCCTGCTTCCACCGGGCCTGCCCGGGTGAGAACGGGGGGACCCCGGAGGGTTTGGGGGAACCTGGGCACCCCGGGGGGTTTTGGGGGCCGGGGGGTGTTGGGGTCCCCGGGGCAGCGCGGGCAGGAGCAACCCTGATACTGCCACGTGTGGGGACCCTGGGGCGTGGGGAGGTCGGGGGAGTTGGGGTCCCATGGGGTACCTGAGGGATTTGGGGGTCCCCCCATGGTTCAGGCTGCCCGGGGGGTTCAGGGGTCCCACAGTACGAGGGTGTTGGGGGTTCTGAGGGCCCCCTTAACTCCCCCCCCTCCCGCAGTGGACGGCGCGTGGGGCCCGTGGGGACCCTGGTCCGACTGCCCGGGTGGCTGCGGGGGGGTCCGGCTACGCAGGAGGGGGTGCCAGCCCCCCCAGAACGGCGGCCGCGCCTGCGAGGAGCTGCCCGGGGGGAGCCCCGGAGCCCTGGAGATGGGTGGGTGCGAGGGGAGGGCGGGGGGCTCGGAAGGGGGGTCTGGGGCTGTGGGGTCCCATGGGATGAGGGAAGCCCACGGGGCGGGGGTCTCGGAGTGGTGCTGCGGGGGGCACAGTGGCGTGGGGGGGTCCCGGTGGGCTCCGTGGGACAGATGAGCTCCGCTGTGGGGTGGGGGACGCTCGGTGGGTGCGGGGTCTTCTCAGGGTGAGGGGGCTTGGTGGGACGGGGGGTCCTGGTGGGACAGGGGGGCTCATGGCTGGGTCCCCGTGGGATGGGAGCCTCCACGGAGCGGGGGTGTCCTGGGGGAACAGGGGGGGCTGGTGGAGCCGGTGATCTCCGTGTCTGACCCCTGTCCCCAGCCCCCTGTGCCCCGGGGGGGTGCCCCAACGCCTCGGAGTGTGCGGAGGGGCTGCGCCCCCTCCCCTGCGCCCCCTGCCCCGCCTCCTGCGCCGACCTGGCGGCCGCCGTCACCTGCCCGCGCCCCCCGCCCTGCCTCCCAGGTGAGGGGGACACTGGGGGGGCTTAGGGGGGCTCCCCAGTGTGAGGGGCACCCCTGACTCCCCCCGCCCCCCCAGGGTGCTGGTGCCCGGCGGGGCAGGTTCTGGACGCCCCCGAGCCCGGCGCGGGGGTCGCGGGGTGCGTGCGGCCGCGGGAGTGCCCGTGCCGGGCCGGGGGGCGCAGGTACCCCCCGGGCGCCACGGTGCCGCTCGGTTGTCGCCTCTGCACCTGCCTCGAGGGGCACCTGCGACACTGCCGCCCCCACCCCGGCTGCTCAGGTGGGTCCCGGCGCGGGGCGATGTCCCGGGGACACCCGGGGGTCCCCCGGCTGTCCCCGCGGGGGCGCCCGGGGTTCCCCGGTGCTGGCGGGTCCCAGGTGACCCGGTGTCCCCCACAGTGGACTGCGGGTGGTCGTCGTGGTCTCCGTGGGGCGCGTGCGCGGGCACCTGCGGGACCCCCGGCGTGCAGTGGTCGTTCCGCAGCCCCTCGAACCCGGCCCGGCGCGGGGGGGGCCGGCACTGCCGCGGCATCTACCGCAAGGCCCGACGGTCAGCGGTGCCCGGGGGGTGGCGAGGGGGCTGGGGGGTCCCCCGGGTGTGTGACAGTGCCACCCGCAGGTGCCGCACGGCGCCGTGCCGGCGCTGCCACGAGCGGGGCCGGTGGCGCGTCCCCGGCGAGCGCTGGCGAGGGGACCCGTGCCAGGTGTGCCAGTGCCTGCCAGGTGGGGCCGTCCGGTGTGTCCCCTACTGTCCCCTCCGCGACTCCGCCTGTCCCCAGGTGAGCGGGGGACGCGGGGCGGGGCGGGGCGAGCCGCAGGTGACGATGGCGGTGACGGTGTCGGTGTCCCCAGGGCCAGGTGCTGCGCCAAGGCGGCGGCGGCTCCTGCTGCACCTGCGGCCCCGCGGGTGAGTGGGGGGTCCCGAGGGATCCCAGGGAGGTGGGGGTGACCCCCAGCCCCTCGTGCCCGTCACCGCCGTGTCCGTCCCTGCTGCAGGTGACAACGCCACGGCCACCCTGCCCGGGATGGTGACAGCGCTGCTCACCCCCGCGCCGGCCGAGACCTCCGGCAGCCCCGGGTACGAGAGGGGCAATGTGGAGCGCCGGGATTTGGGGGTCCCCAAAGCTGGGGGGGCACTGGGGGTGCTCCCCGCTGACCCCTCTCCCTCCCTCTGCCCCTTCCAGCCCCACGGCCGGGCCCGAGGGGCCGCCCCGGCCTCCCACGTCAGAGGGGCCCGGAAGCGCCGAGACCCCCCGGGAGCCCCCCGGGGGCACCACCAGAATCGCGACCCCGCCCGAAGACACCCTGAGACCCCCCGGAGGCTCCACAACCCCCCCCGAGCCCCCCCAGCTCCGTGCGTTGCCCTCGCTGGCTCCCACGGGGGTCCCCGCCGCGACCACCCCAGGTGAGGGGACCCCGGGAGGTGGGGAGGAAAGCCCCCCCCTTGAACGGCCCCCCGGGAATGGGGAGTCCCGATGGAAGGGGGAGACGAGCCCCTAAAACATCCCCCAGGGCCGGGGCATTCCTGGGGAGCGGGGGGCAAAGCCCGGCTCATGGCCTGGGGGTCTGCGGGGGTCCAAAATTGGGAACACCGAGGTTGGGGGATGCAGGGAGGGGCCCCAACACTCGGGGGTCACCCTGTCCTTCCCCCTCCCCCGCGTCCCACAGGCTGCCCCCCCCCGCCCTGGGGTGGGTGGGGGTCCTGCAGCCGCTCCTGCGGGGTGGGGATCGCTCTGCGGCGCCAGAGGGAGACCCCGCCCGAGGGGGGCTGCGCCCACCCCCCCAACATCGACAGCCGCGTCTGCTTCCTGCGAGCCTGCCCAGGTACCCCCAAAACGCGGACCCCCGAACAGGAGACCCCCAGCAGGATTGGGGACCCCCCGGTTATGGCTGGAACCCTCAGTGCGGGCTGGGCCCCCCACTTTGGGGTGGGATCTGCGGGGCTCTGCGTGGGGTGGGACCCATCCCCATTTCCGGGCTGGGACCCCCAAAGTCTGGGGACCTCCACAGTGAGTGGGACCCCCATCCCCAGGCCGAGGCGGATCCTCAGGGGGTCTCGGGGGGTTTGGAGTGAGGGGGTCTCGGTGCCCACTCGGGGGTTCCGGAGGGGTCCCCAAGGCGGGGTCGCCAAGGGCTCTGGGTTAGGGGGTGCAGGGGGGGGCCCTGGGCCAGGGTGGGGGTGCTGACCCCCCTGACCACCCCGTGTCCCCCCAGTCGCGGGCGGGTGGGCGCCCTGGGGCTCCTGGAGCCCCTGCGACGCCCCGTGCGGGGGGGGACAGCAGACCCGCCGCCGCAGCTGCAGCGACCCCCCCCAAAAAAACGGGGGGCAGCCGTGCGAGGGAGGGGCGCTGCAGAGCCGGCCCTGTAACCTGAGGCCTTGTGGGGACTCCCCAGGTACGGGGCGGCACGGGGGGTGGGGGAGACCCCTCCAACCTTGTTCCCCCGTCCCTAAATGCACGCCTGGTCCCCTCGAGCCCCCAAACCCCCAGGGCCCACCCCAACCCCCTAAAATCCCCTAAATCCCCCCCTAAAGTCCCTCCGACCCCTCCATCCCTGACTGCTCCAATCGCCTCTCCCATCCCTGACCCCCCTGCTGCCCCCCTCTTCATCCCAAATTTCCCCCAGCCCCCCGAACCTCCCCCGAGTCCCCCCTTTCCCCCCCGCTGACTTCCCCGTGTCTCCCCCAGCCTGCCCCCCCCAGATGCTGCTGGTACCCCCGGAGGGGTGCGAGGATCTGGGGGTCCCCCCCTGCCCCCCCACCTGTGCGGACCTGAGTGGGAACAGCTCATGCCCGGGAGGCTGCGAGGAAGGTCAGGGGGCGTGGGGGAAGAGTCTGGGGGACACGGGGGGGGTTGGGACGGTCCCAGGAGGGTCTCGGGGGGGGTGGCTTGGGTGAGGCTCGTGGGGGGCACAGGCGGATTTGGGGGATTTGAGGGAATTTGGGAACTTCGACGTGCACAGAGAGGGCTTGAGGGGGCTTAGGGGGAACTTGGGGGGGGGGCATGGAGCAGTGTGGGAAGTGGGGAGGATTTAGGGGGCATTGGGAGGGGTACAGGGGGTGAAGCCCCCTGAACCACCCCCACCCCCAGGCTGCCGGTGCCGGCCTGGGCTGGTCCTGCATGGGAGCGACTGCATCGAGCCCGGGTACCCCAACACCCCGCTGTACCCCAGCCCCTCCATAGCCCAGACACCTCTGTACCCCAAATCCCACCTGTACCGTGAGAGCTTCTACACCCCAAACCCATCTGTACCCCAAATCCCGGTGCTGGGCATCCCCAGAACATGGGGGCCCCTGAACACTGGGGGCCTCCTAGGGGTTCCCCGGGATTTGAAGTTACTCCCCCTTTTCCCTCCAGCGCCTGTGGGGTCCCTGCGGGGGTGTTGGGGGACCCCAGGAATCGGGGCGCCCCTGAATCCTGCGGGTGGTCGCGCTGGACCCCCTGGACCCGCTGTGACTGTGACACCGGGACCCGGCAGCGCTTCAGGTGAGGGGCTGCCCCACAGCGGGGGGTTCTGACCCATAGTGGGGGGTCCTGATCCATAATGGGGGGTCCTGACCCATACCAGGGTTCCTGACCCATAACGGGGGCTCTCCCCACAGGTCTCCCACCAACCCCGCGGCCGCGGAGGGCGGTGCCCCCTGCACTGGGAGCCCCCGAGAGGTTCGGGGCTGTCCCGAGCTCTGCGGACCCGGTACGTGCCAGGATCCCCCCGAGACCCCCGGAGTCGGGACTTCGGGGTGCCACTGCGGCCCCTGGACTGCCTCGTGTCCGTCTGTCCGCAGAGCCCGGGAGCACGGGACCACCCGGGGCCACCGAGGCGCCCACCGAGGTCCCCGAGTCCCCAGGGTCGCCGTGGGGCACAGAGACCCCAGAGCCCGCAGAGTCGCCGGGGGTCCCGGAGCCCACGTGGGGCACGGAGCCCCCGGAGCCCGCTCATGGCCAGTGGTCGCCCTGGGGGCCCTGGGGAGGCTGCAGTGCCCCGTGCGGGGGGGGCGAGCGCTGGCGGCGCCGGGGATGCGGGACCCCCCCGTGCCCGGGGCCGGCCCTGCAGAGCCAGAGCTGCCACAGCCACGTGTGTCGCGGTGAGTGCGACACGGGCACCGCGACACGGGGTATCCCGACAGGGACCCTCATCCGGACACCTGACCCAGAGACCCCCTACCCGGAGATGTGACCCAGAGACCCTCACCCAGGGACCCCGGGACAGGGACCCCCGCCCAGACACCCTCACCCAGCGATGTCACCCGGAGCCCCCGAGCACAGACCTCCGTGTCCCGGAGCCCTGCCCCAGAGACCCCAGAGACCCCCAGGGCTCTGCCCCTCATTCCCTCCCCACACTCACCCCGTGGGGCGCTGAGCCGGGCGTTGTTGAGGGGAAGAGGCCGGTGTTTTGGGGTGTTGTTTTGGGGTGTTTTTTGAGGAGGCTCCTTCCCCAGGTACTGAGCGTTTTTTGGGGGGTGGGGGGATGCAGAGGCCGGGTGCCCCCCCGGCCGGACCTTCCGCGAGTGCGGGGAGGACTTCGGGTGCCCCCGGAGCTGCGCCCACCTTGGGGGGGCCGTAGGGTGCGCGGAAGGGTGCCAGGAGGGCTGTCACTGCCCCCCCGGGACCTTCCTGCACCGCCACACCTGCCTGCAGGTGAGACCCCCCGGGAGACCCCCCCCATGGGTGCTGCCCCCAAGTCCTCGAGTAGGAATTATTGGAGGGGAGGGAAATCTTGGAGTTTAGGTTGGGGTCCACAAATCTACGGGTGCCCCTCAGAGTGGCTGGGGGTCGCGGGGTGGGGGTTCCCGGTTTGTGGGGGTCCCCTGGGCCATGGGGGCTACGTGGGGTCCCCCCCGGCAGAGTCGGGGGGTCCCTGGTCTGTGAGTGACCCCTGGGGCAGTGGAGGGTCCCCAGAGTGCTTCTATGGGGTAGTGGGTGCCCCGTGGGTGCCCCCCAGGATGGTGGGTGCCCGCCGGGACAGTAGGGGGTTCATGGGGGTCCCTGGGCCTGTGGTTTGTGGCGCTTCGGGCTCTCTGGGTCTGTGGGCGCCCCCCGGGCGCCCCCCACCCCCGGCTCAGCCCCAGCAGTGCCCCTGCTCGGTGCCGGCCGCGCTGCTGCCGGGGGGCACGCCCGGAACCGCCCCCGGGACCATCCCCGGGACCACCCTCGGCCCGGAGACCTCCAGGACCCCCCCTGAGGACCCCCAGATCCTGGAGCTGCAGCCGGGCGGGACCCTGCACGTGGGGTGCGCCCACTGGTGAGAAGGGGACACCCCTGGGGGGGCTCCTCCACCACCCCGGGGTCATTCCCCACGACCCTTCCCCACCCCTCTGCTCCCCCCCCAAACACTGATTCCCCCCTTTGCCCACCCCAGCTCGTGCATATGGGGCCGCCTGCGCTGCGCCCCCCCTGGGGGCTCCCCCTGCAACGAGACCCCCACGGAGACCCCGAAGTGCCCGAGGCCCCCCTGCGCCGGTGGGTCACGGCCCCGCGGCCCCCTTCCCCGCCCGGGGGGTCCCAGCCCCACCGAGGGGGATCCCGGCGGGCCGGGGGTGTCACCGGTTGTTTCTCCCCCCACAGCGGATCTTGGCCCCACATCTGATCTCAGCCCCACAGCCCCAGGTGAGGGTCTCCAAGGGTCCCCATCCCCCATGCCGCCCACGCCGGGGGTCTCCCCCGCCCCACGCCGCCCCACTGACGGACCCTTCTCGCAGGGGACGAGGAGGAGGAGGGGGCGTCCCCGGCGGTCCCGGTGGTCCCGTGGGGGCCGTGGGGGCCCTGGGGTCCCTGCAGCCGCACCTGCACCGAACCCGAGACCCCCGCGAGCCGGAGCCGCCGCAGGGACTGCGAGGGGGGAAACTGTGGGGCGGGGGACAGCACCCAGAGCAGGGCCTGCAACCTGCCCCACTGCCAGGGTATGGGGTTATGGGGTTATGGGGGGGATCCTGCAACCTGCCCCACTGCCAGGGTATGGGGTTATGGGGTTATGGGGGGGATCCTGCAACCTGCCCCACTGCCAGGGTATGGGGTTATGGGGTTATGGGGGGGATCCTGCAACCTGCCCCACTGCCAGAGTATGGGGCCATGGGGTTATGGGGGGGATCCTGCAGCCTGCCCCACTGCCAGGGTATGGGGTTATGGGGTTATGGGGGGGATCCTGCAACCTGCCCCACTGCCAGGGTATGGGGTTATGGGGTTATGGGGGGGATCCTGCAACCTGCCCCACTGCCAGAGTATGAGGTCATGGGGTTATGGGGGGGATCCTGCAGCCTGCCCCACTGCCAGGGTATGGGGTTATGGGGTTATGGGGGGGATCCTGCAGCCTGCCCCACTGTGAAGGTACGGAGGTTTGGGGGGCCCTGGGGTCCTGCTCCACTGCGGTCGGGGGGGGGGGGGTGGTTCTGGAGGGTCCCTGCCCCACTGATGGGGACCTGTGGGGGTCCGACTGACATTGGGGTTCCCCCGCAGCTCCCCCCTGCGTGACCCCCCCGTGCCCGTGCCAGTGGAGTCCCTGGGGGCCCTGGGGGTCCTGCTCGCGGCCCTGCGGGGGGGGGCAGCAGCGGCGGCTCCGCGCCTTCAGCCCCCCCGGCCCCGGGGACCCCTGGTGCCCCCAAATCCAGGGGGGCCACGAGCAGCGGCGGCCGTGCGGGGTGACGGCATGTCGGGGTGCGGGGGGGCTCCGGGGGGGGGGTTGATATCGGAGGGCTGGGGGGGTTGGGTGGGTATGGGGGCCATGAGGTGATTGTAGGAGGACAGTGGGGGGGGAGGGGCTGGGGGATATTGGGGGTGCTGCGGGAATGGAGGGAGATGGAGCTGGGGCCTGGGGGGATGATGGGGGGTTTCAGAGGAGATTGGGGGGCTCTGGGAAGCTCTGGGGACTTTGTGGGGGACTGTGGGGCTGTGAGGGATTGGGGGGCTCGGGGGCGGTGGCTGGGTGGTTCAGAGGTGGTGGGAGCTGGGGGGCATTGGGGGTCTCAGAGTGAATCCGAGGGGTTCCGGGGGTCACCCCTGTCCTCCCCCCTTCAGTGAACGGCGCGTGGTCCCCGTGGGGTCCCTGGTCGCGTTGTGACGTCACGTGCGGGGGGGGCCGCTCCGTGCGCAGCCGCTCCTGCTCTCGGCCCCCCCCAAAAAACGGGGGCAGCCCCTGCCCCGGTGTGGGGCACGAGCTGCGGGTCTGCAACCCCCGGCCCTGCGGTACGGGAGTGAGGGGGGGCACCGGGAGGGACTGGGGGGACTGGGAGGGACTGGGAGGCACTGGGGAGCCGGCAGGGTCACTGAGGGGCTCCGGTCGAGGCACTGGGGAGGCTCGGTGGGGTCCTGGGGATGTCGGGGTGCTGACGGTGCCCCCCAGGCCCGCGGTGCCCCCCCGGGCAGACTCTGTCCCCCTGTGCCAGCCGGTGCCCGCGGAGCTGCCGTGACCTACAGGAGGGGGTGTCCTGCGAGGGGGGGGCTCCCTGCGAGCCCGGCTGCCGCTGCCCTCCCGGTGAGCGCCCCCCCCGTGCCCCCCGAGACCACCCCTGTGACCTCCCCCGACCCCAGCCCCTCCTGAGCCGTGTTCCCCCCCCCCCCCCCAGGGACCCTGGAGCAGGACGGGGGCTGCGTCCCCCCAGCGCTCTGCGAGTGCCTGGATGCGGGGGGGCACCTATGGGTGCCGGGGGGGGGCGGGCACCCCCGAGGCTGCCAGAACTGCACCTGCGCGGGGGGGCGGCTGCGCTGCGTCCCCGGGGGGTGTCACCCCCCCACTTCCGCCCCCGGGACCCCCCCCGGGACCCCCCCGTGCACCTGGAGCCGCTGGAGCCAGTGGGGAGCCTGCAGTGTCACCTGCGGGGGGGGGCGGCAGGAGCGGTACAGGTGAGGAGGGCACACTGGGGGGACACGGGGGGGACACGGGGGTTGTGGGGGGGACACGCGGCACCTTGGGGGGGTGCCGTGGGGACACAGAACTCGGGAGGGGACGCGGTGTCTTTTGGGGAGGTCAGGACCCCGGGGGGCACACGGCACCTGTGGGGGCGGGCCGTGTCACCTTGGGGACGCACAGCTGGCACTGGGAGGGACACGAAACCCACGGGGGCGACACCACGCTGGGGGGGGCTGCTGTGCCAACCGTGTCCTCGCCGCTCACGCCAATGCCCCGTGTGACCCCCCTGCACCCCAGGACTCCCATTCCTCCCGAGGGTGCGGGGGGACCCTGCGGGGACCCTCAGGAGGAGGTTCGGGGATGCGAGGAGAGCCCGTGTCCCCCTCTGTGCCCCTGGGCGGGGGGCGAGCGGGGGCTGGGCGAGCTCTGGAGCCCCGGCCCGTGCCGGCAGTGGTGAGTTGGAGGGGCCGGGGGGGTCGGGGGAGGTCTGAGGGACCCCCACCCCCACCCACCGCGTGTGTGTCCCCCCGCAGCACCTGCACCCCCGAGGGACCCGAGTGCTGGGACACCCCATGTGCGGCCGGTATGGGGGGGGGTCTCAGGGGGACTGGGGGGTCCTGGCAAGGGCACGGGGGTCACGCAAGGCATTGGGGGGCTCTGGAGGGGTCCTGAGGGGTCTGGAGAATTCGGGGGGATGGTGGGGGGTCCTGAGGTTCCTGGTGACTCTGGTGCCCCCTCGTCACCCCTTCCCCCCAAGAGCCGTGTGACTGGAGCCCCTGGGGGTCCTGGGGACCCTGCGGAGACCCCTGTGTGGGGGGGTCCCGCCTGCGCCATCGGCACCCCCTGAACCCCGAGACCCCCGGGCGGGCGTGTGCGGGGATCCGGACTCAGAGCGAGAGCTGCACCTCCACCACCTGCCCAGGTAACCCCCTGGGGACCACCTCCCTTCTCCCTTGCGACCTCCGCCCCGCGGGTGCTGAGGTCCCGCGTACCCCCAGATCCCGGGTGCGGCGGCGGTGGCCGGACCCTCAGTCCCTGCGCCGGGCGGTGCCCCCGGACCTGCGCCGACACCTGGGCCCAGGTGCTGTGTCTGCAGGGCCCCTGCGAGCCAGGTACGGCCGGGGGGCCGCCCCGCCACCCTCGGGTGTCGCCTGTGTCCCCCTAACACCCACGGGTGCCCCCGTGCCCGCAGGGTGCCGCTGCCCCCCCGGGCAGCTGCTGCAGGACGGGCACTGCGTCCCCCTGAGCGGCTGCCGCTGCGGGACACCCGGAGGGGGCAATGGGAGCCGCGAGGTGACCCCGGGGGACGCGACCCAGATCGGGTGTCACAACTGGTGGGTGACACCGCGGAGGGGGCACGGGGGGATGGGCAGGGCTGGGCGGGGGACACGATGGGTAGGCACCATCGCACGGGGACAGACACGGGGGTGGGGGACACGGGGGGATGGAGCGGGGACAGCGGGATGGGCGCCGTGGTGGTGCCACACAGCGGAGCCCCACGTGCCGTGACGGTGACACGCGTGTCACCCCCCCCTGCAGCACCTGCGAGAACGGGACCTTGAGCTGCCCAGGGCTGGCGTGTCCCTCCCCGGGGCCCGCCACACCCGCTGTCCCCGTGTCCCTCTGGTCCTCCGTGTCCCCTCTGTCCCCCTCGACCCCTCTATCCCCCTTGTTCCCCCTCTCTCCCGAGCCCCCCCTGTCCCCCGCCGTGTCCCCCTGGTCCCCCTGGTCCCGCTGCTCCCGCAGCTGCGGCGGCGGGACCCGGACGCGTCACCGGCAGTGCCGGGAGGGCCCCGGGGAGGCGTCGCGGTGCGGGGACAGTCCCGGGGAGGAGACGGCGCCGTGTAACCTCCAGGAGTGCCCCGGTGAGAGAGCGGGACACCGCGGGACAGGGAGGGAGGAGGGAGGGACGGATTGAGGGATGGGAGATGGAGGGGTTGGAGGTAGCGAGGAGAGGAGGGAGGGATGGAGGCTGATGGGTGGAAGGCCGGGGAACTGGAAGGAGGGAGAGCCGGGGCTCAGGGCGGTGTCGGCGAGATCCGCGCTGCAATTCCCGGTGCAATTCCCGCTGCGATTCCCGCTGCGATTCCCGGTGCCGTTGCCGGTGCCCCCAGGCTGCCCCCCGGGCGAAGTATGGCTGGACCCCGGCCCCGCCTGCGAGCGCAGCTGCCAGGACCTGGCGGAGCCCCCCGGGACTTGCGGGGGGATCCCCGCGACCCTCGGAACCTCCGGATCCCCCGCGACCCCCGGAACTCCGGACACTTCCAGCACCTCCGGGATCCCCGCGACCCCCATAACCCTCGGCACTCTCGGGACCCCCTCGGCCTCCCCCCCGCGCTGTTCCTGCGCCCCCGGCCGGTACCGGAACGGCTCCGGGCAGTGCGTGAGCGCGGGGAGCTGCGGGTGCCGGCACCGCGGGGCGCTGCGAGCGGTGAGCGAGGCAGGGAGCGCGGGGTGGGGGTCTCTAATCCCGTGTTTCGGGGTCCATAATCCCGTGTTTAGGGGTCCCTGACCAATATTTGGGGTCCCTGGGCCCCTCCAGGCCGGTAGCGAGTGGCAGGAGCAGTGCGGGACCTGTCTCTGCTCCGAGGGACGCGTCACCTGTACCACCTCCTGCCCCGTGCTCACCTGCCCGGAGGTGAGGGGCTCCGGGGGCGGTGCGGGGGCGGTGCGGGGGGGGGGGTCTCCGCGGGCAGGGGCTGAGCCTGGGGGTCCCCGCAGGGCACGGAGCCGGTGCGGGAGCCCGGGAGCTGCTGCCCCGTGTGCCGGGACGAGTGGCCAGGTGAGACCCCTCACCCGGGGACCGGGGGAAGAGGCGGCTCCAGAAGCCCTTCCCCCCCCCCCGCTCACACCGGACCTTCCCCACCGAGCAGAGGAGCCCCCCGGGCCGTGCCGGCTCCTCACGGCGCTCCGGACCATCGCCAAGGGCGCGTGTGTCCTGCGGGGTGTCCGTGTCACCTACTGCGCGGGGGCTTGTCGCTCCCGCACCGCCGTCAGCGCCCAGGTAGGCGGGGAGAGGGAAACCCCAGACCCGCTCCGCAGTGCCCGGGCGGGGTGCGGGGGCTCGGGGGACGTCCCCCTGTCCCCGTGACCGCGCTGTCCCGCAGGAGCCGTACGTGCGGTCGCTGTGCGAGTGCTGCAGTTACCGGCTGGACCCCGCCCGGCCCGTGCGGGCGCTGTTCCTGCCCTGCCCCCGCGGCCGCCCCCGGCCCGCGCTGCTGCCCCGCATCGCCGAGTGCCACTGCGAGCCCTGCCGGGGTGCGGGGGGAACGGGGGGAGCGGGGGCGGACACACGGAGCCGCTGCGGGATGAGGGTGGGGGTTGCCAGGGGGTGTTGTGGGGCGGGAGGGGGTCCTGGGGAGCACCCGGGGGTGACACCCGGAACCTCCTGTCCCGCAGGCGGGGACTTCACCCGGCGATGAGGAGCCCACCGGACGCGACCCCTCCCCACCCCTCCCGTGTCGGCATCGAGGAGTTTCTTATCGATACCAATAAACCACCAATAATCGATGAAATTCGATAATCGATAATTAATCATTGACCGATAATCTTACCCGGGGGGGTGCTGAGATGAACTAGGGGACTCGGGGGGCGGCACTGAGAGGATCTGGGGGTCTCGGGGGGGCACTGGGGTGAACTGGGGGTCTCGGGGGTGGCCGTGGCTGCAGTTTCTCCCACCACCGCCCCAGAGAAGCAGCGGGTGGGAGGGTCCAGACTCCTCCGGGACGCGGGGACACCGCGGGATGGACAGTGCGGGATGGACACTGTGGGATGGACACCGCGGGGTGGACACTGCGGGATGGAAACTGTAGAATGGACACTGAGATGGACAGTGCGGGACGGACACTCTGCGGGACACCCAAGGGGACTCCAGCAGGGACGGCGGTCACACCCTCCCTCCTTCACGGAAAAGCTTCCGTCACCGCGTGATGACGCAGCCGAGAGGCGCATAGAGAGCTGTCGCAGAGCGGTGATGTCATAACCGCGCGCCTCTGTGGCGGCCCGTGCGCGGGGCCGGGCGGGAGAGGTCAGAGAGGGCCGGGAATGGGACCGGGAATGGGATCAGAACCGGGATCGGAACCGGGGTCGGGAACGGGATCAAAACCCGGATCGAGATCGGGGATGGGACCGGGACCGGCGTTGGGATCGGGATCGTGGGACACGGAGGTGGGGAAGCGGGGCCCGGGGAAGGACCGGCGGCAGCCGGAACCCAGGGATGGAGCGGGAGGAGGCCGGCACCGGGACTGGGGATGGAGAGGATGGGCGGGGGGAGACCGGTCCCAGAACCGAGTGGATCTCGGCCCGAGGGAAGTTGCGCTCATGGCGGGGCAGTAAAGTGGGGCCGGGACGGGGGGCGAGGTCTGGGGGAAACCCATGCCGGTAAGGGGCTGTTCCAACGCTCCCGTGCCCGCAGCTTTCCCAGGATGCGGCGCTGACCCCACTGCTCCATGGCCGCACACCTGGTCCGCCGCTGCTGCCGGCGGCTGCTGCTTCTGCCGGCTCCGGCCGGGTCCCCGGCGGGCCCCGCCCTGCGAACCTGCCCGCCCCGCTGGGCCGAGGGGCCGCAGGCGCGGCCGCGGGACAACGGCGCGGAGCAGCAGCTGCGGGAGCTGATCCGGGCCGCTGCCAGCCCCCAGGAGCTGCTGCAGGTGAGCCGGGGCCCGGCCCTGAGCAGCAACCTGGCGGCGCTGGCCATCACCCGTCTGGCCCGCTTGGCCCGTGAGCAGCACCTGGACAGCGAGGGCATCCGCAGAGACCCGCGCTTCCAGCAGCTCCTCTGCACTGTGGATGCGCAGGTGAGGGGGGCTCGGGGCATGGGGGGTTCCAGGTGGGTGTGAGGAGTGGGGGGCACAGGGGAGCCCCTGACTGTGCGGGACGCACCTGGGAGGTGCTGTACTCTGGGCTGTACCTGCCCGCTCAGGGCACACCTGTGGAACGGGTGGCAGTGCCTGCGTCCCTCCAGTGTGTTCAGGGCACACTTGGCAGGTGGCACAGGTAGATAAGCACTGCCCCAAGTCCTCACTTGCAGCCTGTCCCCCACATCTGCCCCACACCTGTCACTGTCCCAGATCTCTGAGGTGGGGAACACTCTGTTTTCCCCGTGTCTCACCTGTCCTATCTCTGTCCCATCCCAGATCTCCCAGGTGTGGAACACACCTCTGGTGCTGCTGCTGCGGAGCCTGCAGGCGCTGGGGCTGGCGCAGGGCGGGCCCCAGGTGCGCTCGGTGGAGCAGGAGGTGCTATGGCGGCTGCGGCGCCTGCCCCTGCGGCAGCTGGTGCACCTGGCCGAGCACCTGGCGGGGCAGGGCCACGACAGCCTCCTGCTGCCCGAGGTGCTGCGCAAGCTGGAGCTGCGCTGGACCGAGCTGGATGGCACCCGCACCGTGGTGACGCTCATGGCCAAGGTGGGACACCTGTCCCCCACCCTGATGGAGCGCCTGGAGGACAAGGTGGGATCCGCGCACCTGGGCACGGGGTGTACCTGGCACGGTGTGACTGTGGGGTGGGACCCAGGCCCTCAGCCTGGGCCAGGTGGGGTCACCTGGGGTCAGCTGCACCACCTGTCCTCTGTCTCCCCTCTCCCACCTGTCTCTTGTCTCACCTGTCCCCCATCCCTGTCTCACCTGTCCCTATGTAAGGCCCTGGAGCTGGCAGAGCACTTTGACCCCGATGAGCTGCGCCGTGTGGCGCTGGCGCTGGCGCTGCAGCAGCGCCGCTGCGTGCCCCTGCTGCGGGCCCTGTCCTACCACCTGCTGCAGAAACCTGCTGAGCTGCCCCTGCCCATCATCACCGACCTGCTCTTCGCCTACAGTGAGTGCCAGGGCCACCTGCAGGGTGCTGGGGACAAATCCACTGTCACTGTCCCGGGGCTGGGAGTTACCTGGGTTGCCAGTGGGTGGGGGGCGGCAGGTGAGCTTGGAGGTCCCAAACCTTTCCTCTTCCAGGCAGGTGGGGTGAGGGAATCCAGGTAAGCTCCAGTAGGTTATCCAGTCCTGGGGTGGGAACAGGGGGCCGGGTGTTGTAGGTCACCTGTGTGCTGCAGGTACAGAACCCAGGTAATGCAGGAGGCTGTTCCAGGTGTGCTGTCATTCCAGGCCTCCCAAACCCCGGGAGCTCAGGGAGAGGCCATTCCATCGCTCTGGGTGTCCCCAGCCCCTCCCCAGCTCATCTGGAACCCATTTAGGCACTGGGAGGGCTCTGAGGTGTCCCTGGAGCCTTTTCTGTCCAGGTGACCATTCCCAGCTGTCACCTGTGGTCTGGGAGGCACAGGACAGAGGAGCCTGTGCTGAGCTGTCCCCCCTTGGCACAGGTAAGCTGAACTTCCAGCAGCCACAGGTGCTGCACCGCCTGTCCCTGGAGCTGCAGCCTCACCTGGGCAGCCTGAGCCCGGCTCAGGTGTCGCGCTGTGCCCGCTCCTTCGCCAGCCTGCGCTGGCTCAGTCGGCCCCTCGCCGAGGGCATCGCTCAGGTGAGGCCTGGGGGGACAAAGGGGGACCTCACCTGGCCCTGGGGAGGCAGGGGACGCTCGCCTGTGCAGGAGATGTTGTCACTTTGCCCAGCAGGAGCTGGGCAGAGCAGGTTCCTGTCACCTGTCCAGGCTGATGTCACCTGAGAGCAGGTGGCAGTGAGGGCCCCTCCCCTGCCCAAGCTCTGTCCCGTTTCCCAGTGGGAATCGGGGATCATTTCCCACTGGATTTGTCTCAATCCAGACCCTCCAGCTGCAAGTGCTGGTGCTGTTCTGTCCCAGTTCTGGCCCAGTTCCATCCCAGTCCATCTCCGTGCCCTTCCCCGTCCAGACCGATATTCCAGGACTTGTGGCTGGTTAAGATTCCAGGAATCCATCCCCTGTGCTATCCCACCCAGCACAGTCCCTGCTGCTGTTTCCAGCCTTTTCTTGCTGCTCTATTCCCACCTTCCTACTAGTTCTGGCCCAGTTCCATCGTAGTTCATCCCCCTGCACTTTTCCATCCGTACTGGGCTGTTGCAGAGCTCCCCCTTGTACCTGAATAAAGCCCCAAGATTCCCTCTCTCATTTTCCCACCTGGGAGGTGTCTCTGGCTGACGTGTCCCACCTGTCCCTCCCATCCCTGTTCTGGACAGTCCCAAATTCCCATTTTTCCCACAGTACTGCCTGGAGAACCCACAGAACCTGTCCCTCACCCAGCTCTGCGGGATCCTCGTGTCCTTCGCCCGCCTCAACTTCCAGCCCAGCTCCAGCGAGGAATTCTTCTCAATGGTGACGTCCCTGAAATCCTGGAATTCCTGAGTGCTCTGGGCCGGGAGGGACCTCAGATACCAACCCCCCCCCCCCAGCCACAGATTCCTGTCTCAAAGTCACCCAAATTCCCTGTTTTCCCATGCCCTGGCACTGCAGGTGTCCTAGATCCCTCCCAGCTCCCACTTCGGGCACTGGGAGAGGCCTTGGAACCCCCTCCAGGTGACCCCCAACAAGCTGTCACCTGTTCTGGAGCACAGGCATTCCCCTGGCACATTCCCATGGGAAAGGGGCTGATGGATGGCTGAATCCATGGGGGGAAAGGTCACGGGATCACCTGAGAGGGAGCCTAGAGCCTCACCTGAGGGACAGTGGGGACATCTGTGCAGCTGTTGGAGCTTGGCTCCGTGTTCTCCCTGCCCAGGTCCATGAGCGGCTGCAGGGGCAGGAGCTGGACATGCACCTGCTGACAGATGTGGTGTGGTCCCTGTGTGTCCTGCAGCAGCCACGGCCCCCTCACCTGCAGCAGGTGCTGTCCCCAGAGTTCCACACCCACCTCCGAGGTGAGCCCCGGGACAGGGCTGGGGTTCAGGGATGGGACAGGAGCTCCAGGACAGGACTGGGGTTCAGGGATGGGACAGGAGCTCCAGGTCCAGGGCTGGGGTTCAGGGATGGGACAGGAGCTCTGGGGAGGTGAGGTGGGGTTACCTGTCCCACAGGTGCTGCTGACAGGTGCAGCCCAGTCAAATTCGGTGCCTGTCCCCCATGGCAGGGACCGGCCAGCGGCTGCCACAGTGACCTCCGTGCCCACGTGCCCTGTGTCCCCTCCCATGGGACCCAGGGGGGGAATCCCACTGGAGACATGGAACTGGGAATGCTGGGGCTGGGGGGGGGGATCCTCAGGTGCTGGGGTTCACCTGGGTACACAACCTGTATCCCAGGTGTCACATCTGGACAGTCCTTTCCAGGAGGAATATTCCCCAAATCCCCTGACATTCCTCTGTCCCTTGGGTGTCACCTGAGCTGTCCCCCCTGTCCCCAGGTGACCCCTCCCCACGGGCACAGAGCTCCTGGCTGAAGCTGCTGCACATCAACACCACAGCCAGGCTGGAGGTCCCGGGCTACCAGGGGCCCTTCCTGCCCCCCGAGGTGCTGGGGCGTGACAAGGACAGGGACAAGGACAGGGACAAGGCCACTCCCCTGCAGCGGGGGCTGCAGGAGGCGCTGCCAGGGGCTCTGGGGGGCCACGACCTCGTCAGGTGCAACGTGAGCACGGTGTACGGCTGGGACATCGGTGAGTGCCACCTGCTGCCACTCCTGGGCTGCCACCTGCCTGGCCACCTCCCAGTGCCACCCCTGGGCCTGGCACCCACCCTGTGACCCCCAGCCTTGCCACCCCATTAGCTGCCTGTGTCACCCCTCAGCCCTGTCACTTCTCCCTGTCACCTCCTGGCTCTGTCACACCCCTGTCACCCTGCAGCCCTCCTGCCTCTGTCACCCCTCTGTCCCCTCCTTGCAGCCCAGTCAAATTCGGTCCCTGATCCCCAGTGTTGGGGACCGGCCACCGGCTGCCACAGCAACCCCCGTGCTCCGTGTGTCCCTGTCCCCTCCCGTGGGACCGGGCCTGGCGGATCCCCACGGACACCTGCCCTGCCTGGGGTGACATCAAGACAGCCCCAGGGTGGCTCTCAGTCCTCGTGTCCCCCCTGTCCTTGCAGATGCCGAGGTGGTGCTGGACAGTGACAACAAAGCTCTGCCAGTGAGGGACTTCAGTGCTCCCCATTTGTCCCACTCCGAGGGGACAAAGCCACTGCCACCAGGGGCCAGGAGGTGGGTGGGGACAGGGGGTGTCCCGAGGTGGGGGGCAGGGGGAGACAGTAGAGGGGACAAGGAGGGGACAGGGAGAGGATGAGGAGGGGACAGGAGGGCATGAGGGGGGCACAGGGAGAGGATGAGGAGGGAACAGGGAGAGGATGAGGAAGGGACAGGGAGGGGGACAGGAGGGGGAGTAGAAAGGGTCAGTGGGGAGAAGAGGTGGCAGGAGGGGCACAAGGGGAGGAAGAGGAGGGGACAGGAGTAGACAGGAGGGGCCGAGCTGAGGCTGGGCTCTGTGGGCTCGGGGTGCCCGTGCTCAGTGCCCTGTCCCCTGTCCCTGTGCCATGCCCAGGGTGGCCGTGCTGCGCTGGGAGCTTCTGCAGTTCAGCTCACGGGGCCGGGAGCTGCTGGGCCGGGGCTCCATGGCCCGCAGGCACCTGAGAGCCGCCGGCTTCCTGCTGGCCGAGGTGAGCACACCCCGGGCTAGGGGCTAGGAACCACCCCGGGGTACCACTGAGACCACCTGGGTGTCCCCAGCACTGCCAGGGCACCGCTGAGCCTGGCCCTGAGTGACACATCCACGTGTCACTTGAACCGTCCCAGCCCTTTCCAGGGGAAATACTCCCAAAATGTTCTCAAAATACTCCCAAAATGTTCCCCAGATATACCCAAAGTGTCACCTGAACCTCCCTCCTGGAGCAGGGCCCAACCCCCACCCTGTGAGGTGCCCTTGGGACTCAGGTGAGGCCTCACCTGATCCCAGCCCAGGGGATGGTCCCTGTGCCTGTGGCTGCCTTGGTGCCAGGTGCCATTGTCCCCCCGGCACACCTGGGCACACCTGGCACTATTTAGGGAGGCACTGAAACCTCCTGGGGGGCTGCCAGCTCCCCCCACCCTGGAGCTCAGCAGGGATGAGCCACCATGATCCCCCTGGGCCACCTGCCAGGTGCCAGGGTGGGGGACAGGGGTGACAGGGAGGTGACACAGACGAGCTGATCCTGCGGGGTCATCCAGGATTAACCCCTGATGGTAATTATAGCCCGGGGAGAGTGTGACAGCCACGTGTCACCCCCAGGGTCACTGTCAGCCCCTGGTGGCACTGTCACTCTCTTGGCAGTGTCACTGTCACACCTGGCCGGGTGCTCAGACCCTCCCAGGTGGGTGCCATGGCACAGCCAGGGCCAGGACAGGAGGGGACACGGCTGGGACCCCCTGGGACATCCCTGTTCCCCTGCAGGTGCCCCACTATGAATTCCTGGAGCTGAAGCTGGAGCGGCAGCGCGTGGCCTACCTGAAGGACAAGGTGGCCAAGGCCCTGGCCAGTGACACAGCAGGGGACACAGCCACCGACACAGCCACCTAGCCCACCCACGTGGCCTCCTCACCTCAGTCAGTGGCCACGTCCCTGTGCCAATGTGACCAGGTCACCATGCCGAGGTGGCCCAGTGGCCAAGCCCAGGTGGGCACGTCACCACAGTGAGGTGGTCACATCACCAGGTGGCCGTGCCCAGGTGGCCACATTTCCACAGTGAGGTCCCCATGTCCCCACCTGGCTGTGGCGTTGCTGCCCTGTGTCACCAACGGCTCAAATAAACTCTAAACTGTACAGGGATGGTAGCTGGGCATGGTGGCATTGGGGATGGGTGACAGTGGGGACAGGTGGCATTTGGGACATCGCATGGGGGATGGGGGTCATGGGGGACTTTGAGGACATTGGAGATGGGTGGCATTGGAGCACATGACATCGGCGATGGTTGCCATCAGCTCCAGGTGCAATTGGAGCTGGGTGACATCAGTGCCAGGTGTCATTGGCTCCCGGTGGCATCCAGGTTGGGTGACATAGGGGCTAGTTGGCTTCATGGCCAGGTGGCATTGGGGCCAGGTGACATGGGAGCCAAGTGGCATCAGTGGCAGTTGTCGTTGGGGTTGAGTGACATTGGGGCTGGGTGACACAGTTTGGGCAACACTGGATCAGGTGCCCTTGGAGCTGGGTGGTGTCAGGGACAGGTGACACTGGGGCTGGGTGACATCAGGGTTGGGTGACACTGGTGGCAGTGGGGTCAGGTGCCATCAGTGCTGGTGGCACGTGGCTGTGCCCGCGCCCCCCTTGTCCCCGCCCCTGTGCCCGGGGCCGCCGGTCTGAGCCGGGATCGGGATCAGGAGGCAGCAGCCTTTATTCCGATTATCCCGGGATTGTCCCCAGGAGGGACAGAGACAAGGCTGGGGAGCAGTGGGGGTGGGGAGTGGGGACCCCGCGGTTTGGAGATGTCTCTAACGGGGGGGGGGGGGGGGCGGTTCTCAACCTGGCCGGAGCCCCCACAGTGTCCCCTGTGACCCTCAGCCCAGGGGTGGGGGGAGCACGGTGGCTCAGGACAGCCCTGGGGTGAACACACCGGGACCGGGAGGGGCTTTGGGGACAGATTAGTGGCCACTTGGCCCCGGGACCCCTGCGGCTCCCTGGGAGGGGGGGACACGGTGGGACAGGAGCTGCTGAGTCACTGCTCGGGACTGTGCCTGGCACCGGCAGCGCGGGCACGGCCAGCCGGGGGGGAGGGACGACAATGCCAGCCGGGGGGGGACAATGCCAGCTGGAGGAGGACAATGCCAGCCCGGGGGGAGACAATGCCAGCCCGGGGGGGGGGGACCAATGCCAGCCCGAGGGGGGGACAATGCCAGCCCTCATCCTGCACCCCCCGCTGCCCCGGGGACACGCGGTGGGGGGACACGCGGCTCCCTCCCTCCCTCCCCCCACAGGTGCCACCACACCCACGCAGACGCTTTGGGGGGGCTCCGCCCTGCGTTCCCCTCCCCAGTTCCCCCCAGGACACCGCGGGATGCTCGTTCCCCTTTTTTAGGAGACAAAGTGAGGGAAACTGAGGCCGGGCCCCGCCCTCGCCCCCCCCCCCCCCCCCCCGAGCTGATGCAAGCGCTGGGTGGGCCCGAGTGCCCCCCATCCCCCCCATCCCCCCCCCGCCGCAGCGCCTGGCGCCCGCCCCGCGCCCTCCGGCACAAACCCTCTATCGCGACAGAGCCGGGGCCGGGCGGGACGCAATTCCCGCTGACATCAGCCGGGCCGGGCCCCCCCGCCCCCGCCCCAGCCCCGCTGATGCTCCGGAGCCGCCGCCGCAGCCGCGTCCGCCCGGCCAAGCCGAGCGGGGGGAGCGGGGGGGGCCGGGCCGGGGGGGGCCGCGGGCAGCGCCGAGCCCGGAGAATCCCTGAAATCCGCCGGGGGGGGCGGATCGGAGAAGGAGAACGGGATGCCGGAGGGAGCGGAGGCAGGTGAGGCCGGGGGGAGCGGTGGGGGAGCGGGAGGATGAGGAGGGAGCGGGAAGAATGGAAGCGCAGCGATGGATGGGGGGTGCGGGGTGGAGGTATGAAAGACGGGGCGGGGGGATTGAGCCAGAGAATGGGAATGGAACGGGGCGATGAGGATGGAGCAAGGGGATGAAGGACGGAGCCGGAAGGATGAAGGACGGAACGGAAAGGACGGAGCAGGAGGATGAGGATGGAGCCGCTGGGATGAAGGACGAACAGGGAGGAGGGAGCCGGAGCCATCAGGATGGAGACGGAGATGAAAGGCAGAGCGGGAATGATGGAGGGCTGAGAGGTGGAGGGATGAGGATGGGGCAGAGGATGAAGTAGGCAGTAGGGAGGGGGGCAGGATGGGAGGATGAGGATGGAGCAGACCGAAGGGGGAACGAGGTGGGGGATGAAGGACAGAGGTGCAATGATGGAGCCAGAGGAGGAGGATGGAGCCGGGGGGTGAAGGACAGAGGCGGAGGATGAGGATGGAGCGGGAGGACGCGGCCCGGCCGCGACTCTCGGCAGCCGCCACCGCCCGGGCTTCGGGCCTGGCACAACGGGGGGCTCCGGCCCGGCCCCCCCGGGCGGGGCACGAGGGACCTTTGGGGACCTCGCTTCGGGGTCACCACCCTCCATCCCAGGAACCAGCGGGGGTCGGCATCGGGTTGTGCCCCCTTGTACTGGGAGGTGCTGGGGGAACTGGGGGGGGGGGGGCCCAGCAGCATCCCACCCCCAGGCTCGGAAACCGAGGCACAGCCTAAGGTCACCCCACACCAGTGTTCCCCGGGGGCCACTGTCACGTGTCGGGGGCGGGCTGGGGACAGCCGGGAGCAATTCCCGAGCGCCTTCCTGCGGGGTTGGCGACAGCGGGGACGGGGAGAGGGACGCACCCCGTGTCACGCTCTGCCTCAGTGCCCCTCCAGAAATGGGTGAGGGTCCGGTTTGCGCAGGGGGAGCCGGGCGTGCCCTGCAGGGTGCACGGAGGGGACCCCAAAACACCGCCCAAGGTGTGGGGCGGCCGCGGCCGGGCAGGGCAGGGCAGGGACGTGCTGAATTAAGGCGGTTCCAGCAGCTCCCCCCTCATTAGAGAGCAGAGTCACCCCCCAAAAACCACACCGGGATGCGGGGGGGCAGGACCCCCCCCCCCATGGGACTTTCAGGGGTCCCCAGCACGTGGCGGGGGGGGGGGGAAGAGGTGGGGGGTTGCTGGACTAAACCATTTCAGACTGCGGGGGGGAATAGCGACACCTGCCCCGCAAATACCCCGCGAGGCCCCTCCCCCTCCCGGCTCCCCCCGCGCCGGCCCCGCCCCCGCCCCCCGCCCCTTTAAAACGCCCGGGGGGCGCGGGGGGGTCGGTGCTGCCGGAGGGTCCGAGCGCTCCCGCCCCATGGAGCCGGCCCCGGGAGCCTCAGGTGATGCGGGGGGGGCAGGGCTGAGCACCCCCAAATTCAGCGCAGGGTGTGGGTACGGGGTACCCCGGGGAGGGGAGATGAGGGGGGTGCACACTCAGCCCCCCCCCCCCACTCCATGGAGGGGGGCGGGGGGTCTGGGTTGGGGTCCCGGCTGCAACCACGTGTGCCGCCCAGAGAGGGGTTTAGGGACGGGGGGCTGCTGCTGTCGCCCGGTGTCCCCAAACCTGTGGGGATCCCCCGGGTGCTCTGCATGGGTGGGGGTGACACCGGCCCGCCCCCGGGACAGTGCCCTGCGTGTCCCCCCTTCCACCGTCGCAGGGTGACCCTGGGGGAGGGCTGTGGCACTCAGGGGTGTCCCCTCTGTTCGCGGTGACCCGGGGGGAGGGCTGTGGCACTCAGGGGTGTCCCCTCTCTCCACAGCCCCCCCGCCGATGCCCGTGACCCCCCCGCCGATGCCGGCCAAGGAGGAGGCTCGCCCCCCGCCCGAGGGGGCCAGCTGTGACCCCGGCCCCGCCGCCGCCGCCCCCCCCGGCTCTCCGTGCCGGCCGCCGCCGCCCGCGGACCCGCTGGACACCCGCATCGTGATGGGGGAGGAGACGCGCTGCCCCCCGCCCGAGCCGCGGGGGGGGGGGCCCCGTGCCTTGTCCCTTCCCCGCGCCCCCCAAGGAGCCGCCCCCGAGCCGCCCTCCCGCTCTGGACCCCGAGCTGTTCTTCACGGCCCCCTCGACCCCGGTGCGGGCGGGGGGGGCGCGGCCGCCGCCCCCCGAGGAGCCGGGGGACGGGGACAGGGACAGCGAGGGGCTGTGCTCGCCGCCCACCTCCCCCTCGGGCTCCTACATGACGGCGGAGGGCGGCAGCTGGGGCTCCTCGGGCACCGCCAGCACCTCCCCGTCCTGCTCCCCCAACCTGGCGGCTGAGGCCGAAGGCCTGGGCGAGGCTGAGGGCGAGGCCGAAGGTTTGGGGGGGGTCCTGGCGCTGCCCCCCGGCCTGGGGGACCCCCCGGCCTTCCCTCCGCTGTCCCCCGAGGAGGACGATGATGATGACGAGGAGGGTCCCTTCGCCCCGCCGGGCTGTGCGGATGATGAGGATGAGGATGATGACGAGGAGGAGGACGGGCAGACCCCGGAGGAGGAGGATGAGGACGAGGGCTCGGGGCTGATCCCGGCGGCGTTGCTCCCGTTCCGTGGTAGTCTCCTCTTCCAGGCCGAGGCCGTGGAGATCTCACCCCGGGTCCCCGCCGAGGAGGAGGAAGATGAAGGCAGCACCTCGGCGTCCTTCCTGCGCTCGCTGTCCGAGAGCTCCATCCCCGAGGGCGGGGACGAGGCCTTTGCCTTCCGCGACGACACCGACGCCTCCTCGGACTCGGCCGCCTACGACGGGGACGAGGACGAGCGGCTCTACGGGACAGAGCGGCACGCGGGGGACACGGGGACGCCCCCGGGGACGCCCCCGGCACCCCCCGGCCCTGCCGGTGTCGAGCTCCATCTCCGTGCCGGGTCCCCATGTCACCACCCTGGCCAGGACACTGCTCCGGGGTCCCTGGGGACACCCCCTGGAGGGGACGTGGAGCTGGATGGCGATGCCTTTGTCACCACCACAGGGACGTGGTCCCCGCCGGAGCCCCCCGAGGAGGTTGCAGCGACAGAAGGTTCTGCACTGGTGCTGGGACAGGGACCTTGCCCAGAGCTGGCAGTGACCGACCCTGTTCCCTCGCCCCCCGTGCTCTGTGCCGGGGACCCCCAGAGCCGCCAGCTGGGGGGGAGCAATGGGGAGCCCCAGGACATGCCTGGGGGTGACAGTGATGGTGACAATGACCTTGAGCTCAGCACTGGGATAGTGGGGAGTGCTGATGGCCACAGCGAGCTGGACACTGCAGCCACTGGCTTGGGGACATCAGTGACACCAACCCCCCTGGATGAAATGGCCGGTGATGCGGTGACACCCAGCCTGATGGACTCAGTGGACACTGACCTGGTGACACCAGTGATACCAACCCCACTGGACGCGATGGACACCGCAGCCACCAGCCCAGCGACAGCCAGCCCACCTGATGAGCTGGACACTGTGGCCACGGACATGGTGACACCAGGGACACCAACCCCACTGGATGAGCCGGACACTGCAGACACTGCTCTGGTGACACTGGGGACACCAACACCACCGAATGAGCCGGACACTGCTCTGGTGACACCCAGCCTGATGGACATCACAGCCAGCAGCCTGGTGGCACCCAGCCCGTCAGGTGCTGCAGCTGCTGATGTCATGACATTGGTGACACCCAGCCCCCCTGATGAGCCAGACACTATGGCCACCAGCCTGGTGACATCAGTGACAAGAAGCCCACCAGATGAGCTGGATACTGTGGCCACTGACCTGGTGGCACCAATCCCGCTGGTGACACCCAGCTCCCCAGATGAGCCTGACACTACAGCCACCAGCCTGGTGACACCAAGCCCACCACATGAGCTGGATATCACGGCCACTGACCTGGTGACACTGGGGACACCCAACCTGCTGGACAAGATGGAAGTTGTGGACAGTGTCCTGGTGACACCAGTGACATCCACCCTGAAGGATGCTGTGGCCATTGACTTGGTGGCATCAGTGATGCCCACCCTAGTGGCCACTACAGCCACCAGCCTGGTGACATCAGTGCCACCACACCCCCTGGATGAGAGGAACACTACGGCCATCGATCTGGTGACATCAGTGACACCTGCCCTGATGGACACCCCGGACACTGCCCCAGTGACCCCGAGCGTGATGGGCACCCCAGACACCAAACCGGTGACATCGGTGACACCAACCCCCTGCGATGAGACAGCTGCTGTGACCACTGACCCGGTGACCTCCAGCCCCCTGGCCGCTGTCCCTGCCCCGTGTTCCCCTCCCCGGGCCATGTCCCCCGTGGTGCTGGCAGCCGGGGTGGCCCCATCTGAGTCCCCAGCTGTCCCCCTGTGTCCCCTGACACAGGAGATGTTGTCACAGCCGCCTGGGGATGTCCCTGAAGAGAGGGGCGACACGGCCACCGCCTCGGCCCAGGATTTGTCCCCGGAGCTGCGGGACACGTCGCACCCCCGCACCGACTCCGGCTTTGTCACCGCCCCCGAGAGCAGCGCCGGAGAGCCCGAGGAGGAGGAAGAAGAGCATGAGGATGCGGCCCCCGCGCCCCCCTCGCCGCAGTTCACGGCCTCGGAGCGGGAGGTGTTTGTGGGGACACCCCCGGCCCCCCCCGAACTGCTCCCACCACCCGGTGCCTTTTCGGGGCGTGGGGCCGGGCCGGGTGGGGACCTGCCCCCCACCCTGCAGGAGCCCCCCAGCCCCCGGCCGGGCCCTGAGCCCCCCGGCCACGCTGCAAGCGGCACCGATGCCAAAGTTCCCCCAAGTCCCCCCGCGCCCCCCCCCGAGCAGCAGGAGGAAGAGGAGGCCGTGGGGGGGGTCACAGCCAGCCCCCTGCCCACTGCTGGGGCTCAGCCAGGGCCTCCTCCTGAGCCCCCCCGCCCTGCGCCCCCCAAACTCAGCCAAGTGCCTCCTCCCACTGCCCTGAGCCCCCCCAGGTGCCCCCCCAGCCAGGAGCCCCCCCCTGGGCTGCCCCTCTCCAGGAAGCACCTCGAAGGTAAGAGAGCCCCCAAATCCCCCATGGCTGTGGGACTGGGGTGGGCACTGCCCATGGGGGGACTTAGGGGGGGTCCCTGGGTGGGCGCAGCTGCATGGGGGGGGGGGCGTTTGGGGGGGCACCACCAGCTCAGCCCCACCAATTCCCATGGGGGATGGGGAGCCGGGGGTGCCTTTGGGGGATCCCAGGATGGATGATGTGTGTCGGTGTGCGGGCAGGGCTGAGCCCCCAGTGGGGTTTTGGGGATCGCCCCCCAGCTCAGCCCCTGTGCCCTCACAGCCCCCCAGCCCTCCCCACAGAAGCAGCCGGAGCCCCGGGGCCGGGCAGGGGGCCCAGGGGCTGGGGGGGCCCGGGCCCCTCCCCGGGGGTCTCTCCAGTCAGAATCCAGCTCGTCCAGCGAGGCTGAGGCCCCCCAGCCCCCCCCGGCCCCCCAGCGCTGCCAGCCCAACCACCGAGGTGAGGAGGGGTCCCGTGGGGTGCCCCCGCCTTTGGGGGTCCGGGGAGCCCCTCTCATCACCCCCCCCCCTTCACTTTGTGTAGGGTCTGGGAACGAGTCCGAGAGCAACGACGAGTCCATCCCGGAGCTGGAGGAGCCCGAGGGCTCGGAGCTTCCCCCTGCCCAGCCCCAGGTGGGGATTTGGAGGGTCGGGGGTGCTGGGGACCCCCGGGGTGTGGCAGCCCCGCTGACCCCGCCTCTCGGCAGGTGCCCCTCGGCCACGCCCTCGGCCCCGGAGAGGAACTGCTCAGCAAAGCCAAGCAGAGCCGCAGCGAGAAGAAGGCCCGGAAGGTGGGGGGGGTCCCTGGGGGTGCACCTTGGGGTTGGGGTCCCTGTCCTATGCCTGGGTTTGGGTAGGGGGGTCAGTCCTGGGATGTTAGAGGGGCAGGTCCTCACTGCGGGGGGAGGGGTCTCTGGAATGGGACTCAGGGGTCCCCACCGTGGGCTGGGGATCCCATCCTGGCCATGCCAAGGGACAACACCCCCCATCTCCGGCTCCCTGTTATCCCAGGGATCTGGGGTATTACGGGGGGGCCGTGTCGCCCCCCGACTGCCCTGCCAGGGTGCAGGGGGTGACTCTGTGCCCCACCAGGCCATGTCCAAGCTGGGGCTGCGGCAGATCCACGGCGTCACCCGCATCACCATCCGCAAATCCAAGAACATACTGTTCGTCATTTCCAAACCCGACGTCTTCAAGAGCCCTGCGTCCGACATCTACATAGTCTTTGGGGAGGCCAAGGTGGGCTCGGGGGGCTTTGTGGGGGGGCAGTTCCTGGCTCGGGGGTGGCCCTGATGACCCCCGTGTGTCCCCCAGATCGAGGACCTGTCCCAGCAAGTGCACAAGGCAGCGGCTGAGAAGTTCAAAGTGCCCCTGGAGCACTCAGCGCTGGTGACGGACACTGCACCTGCCCTGGCCATCAAGGAGGAGAGCGAGGAGGAGGAGGAGGTGAGAGCTGGGAGACTCTGAGACCGCCCCGCCCCCGGGGTGCCATGGGGGGTGACCCCTGTGCTGCGAGCCCTGGGGTGGACAGGACGAGGCTGCAGGTGCGGGATGTTGAGCCGAGGTCGGGGTTTGGTGGCCTGGTGGGGGTGCAGGGGGATCTCTGGCGTTCAGGGTGTGCCATGGGGGGGTTCACAGCGCTGTGGCCCGCCCCCTCCAGGTGGATGAGACAGGGCTGGAAGTGCGGGACATTGAGCTGGTCATGGCCCAGGCCAACGTGTCGCGTCCCAAAGCCGTGCGGGCCCTGCGGCACAACAACAACGACATCGTCAATGCCATCATGGTGAGTGGGGGGGCTGGGACCCCCCTTTTCTCAGGGGGAATTGGGGCTGTGCCCACCCCGCCCCTCCCCAGCAGGAACTGGGGTGATCCCAACTCTCCCCAGCAGGAATTGGGGTGACCCCAGCATTCCTGACTCTCTGCTCTCTCCTGCAGGAACTGACCATGTAGCAGCCAGGGGTGTCCTGGCCCCCTGTATAGATGCACAGAGCCCCCCCAGATCCTTTCTCCTGCCCCCCCCCCATCTTGCTCCTGGCTCTCTGGACTGCTCAATAAAGGCCTCCTGCACCCCTTGGATCGCACCTCGCCTCCCAGGCCTGATTTGGGGAGGGTTGGAGAGCCCCTTTTCCAGCAGGTGGATGGGGGGCAGTGCCTGGGGGTGTAATTGGGATGGGGGGAGGTGGAAGGACAGGTTTTGGGGGGGTGGCAGCACCCCAGAGTGCTCCCAGCATCACTGGGGATCAGGGATATGCCTCCTCCCCTCCAGATTTGGGGGGGTGGCACAGACCTGGGATGGGAATGAAGCCCCTGAGCTCCAAGGGCTAGGAAGGTAGGGAGGGAACTCCTGCTCCCCAAATCCCAGGTGTCTCAGGGACCTTTGCCTGTTCTGTTGTCTTGGTGTTGGAAAGGGACAGGCTGTGGGAGGGGACACTTCCCCTGTGTCTTCCAGGTGAGTCCCCAGAGGTGCCTCAGCTCCTGGGACACCTGAATTCCAGAGGGAGGAGGGGTTGTGACACCAGTGGGGTCACGGTGTGGGCAGTGCTGGGCACACTGTGGCTACCGGGCTGGATCTAGGGGTTTGGGGCCGAGGCCTCTGGAATGTGCTGGATCTCCAGAGTGCTGAGTCAGTGTCTGGCTCCAGCAGGGAGGGAGCCCTCAGAGCCCCCTGGGTGTGGCTGTGGGGTGACTGGGGACCTTCCCAGGCCAGCTAGGGACCCCATTGGGGTTCCAGATAAAGGAAAGAGCTCTGGCTCAGCTCTGGGGATCCAACCAAGCTCCTGACCCCAGCAGAACCCCTGGGGTGGGTGAGAGGAGCACTGACTGTGGAGAACTGGAATGTTTTCAGAAATGTTCCAATACCATGGATGAGAGGGTGGAAAAAATTCACATTGTGGTAAAACTTCATTGGGGGGGGGGGGCAGCTCTGGGGACCCGCTGTGCAAACTGTAAACTGGGGGGGAGCAGATCCAGCCCCTTGGGAATGGATCCTAACACTCAGGACATCCCTCAGGAACAGACAGGGATGTTCAGGAGCAGACCGGTCCCCAAAAATCCAAATCCACATCCAGATCTGTCCCCCAGGCCCCAGCTAGAGCTGGGATCTGCAGGGAGCCCCTGGAGCTGGTGATGAGGCTGTGTCAGTACAGACAATCCCACTGGAGCCCCCAAATCCCACAGCAGGGCTCCAGGATCCTGCTAGGGGCAGCTCCACGTTCCAGGATCTCCATGAGGGCACAGGTTGGTGTTCTTGGGCCCCTCCACGGGCAGCTCTGTGTCCTGGGATCCCCCCAGGGCAGCTCCCTGTTCTGGGGTCCCTCCAGGGGCAGCTCCACGTCCCAGGCTCCCCCTGGGATCAGCTCCACATTCCATGTCCCCACGGGGGCAGTCCCGCGTGTCCCCCACCCTGGGGTGCCTCAGTGTCCCGGGGTCCCCCCGAGGGCAGCCCAGAGTTCCAGGCGGGAGCAGCCGCGATTCCCGGGCTCCCTCAGGACGAGTCCCGGTCCAGGCTGCAGCCCAGGGCCTCGATGTCACTGCTGATGTGGGAGATCATCCTGTCCCACTCGTCCTCCTCCGAGGGCACCGACTGCTCGTCCGAGCTGCCGGCGGCGCCGGTGCCGTTGGAGGCGGAGGCGGGGCCCAGGGAGCGCCGGTACCGCCCGAAGCTGTCGGTGATGATGCCCCGGCCGTCCTTCACCCCGATGGTCTCCAGGAAGTTCTCGAAGTGCTGGCTGTCCTTCTCGGGAATGAAGGGACGCAGGCCTGCAGCCGGGACACGGCACCAGTACGGTGAGTGCCCGGGATGGGGATCCCTGGGGATTGCTCACCTGGCTGTCACCCCCCAGCCTTCCCAGAGGGACAGGGACCCTTCCCAGGGTCCCCCGTTCATTCACACCTGAGGCTGCAGCCACCCTCACTGAGGGCAAAAATCTGGCTCAAGTGGGATTTTCTGAGCTCTGAACTATCTAATTCCTCACCTGGCATCTTGTTTGGCTTTGCTGAGCTTATCCAAAATAGTTTGTTGTATCAGGGACATCTGTTGTGTCCCCTCGGTGTCCTCAAGGGCCACGGGGCCCATGTGAGACACACAACTCCTGTCCTGTGGGGATTTTAAATTCCTGACTCTTTTTCCTTGGCTATCAGAGGCCAGGTGAGAGGCCCTAGGTGTGGTCACTGTCCTGGGAGGATTCTGTGTTCCTGATCTGTTCCTCTGGATATCAGAGGCCAGGTTGTTTAAATATCCCTGCTCTGGAGGAGGCTTCCTGGTCTAGAGATTTCCAGGTCTGAATTAAACTCCCTGGCTACAGAGGAGGTTTCAAAGTTTGGGAGACAGTCTCAGGTCTGGAGGAGGTTCCCAGGTCTGGATTAGGTTGCCTGGATCTGGAAGAAGCTCCCAGGTGCTTCACAGCCAGGTGGGAGCAGGAAACAGCTCTGAGGAGAGCCTGGAGCTGTGGGATGAGCTGGGCTAGATGGATTAGGTGCTCTCAGGGATGAGGAGAGATGGATTTTGGGATGTTCCTCCTCTCATGGTGGCACCCCAAGGCCTCCCTGCACCCCCAGCCCCTCACCCCTCAATGGCAGCCCCCAGCTCTGGGCTCCTGGCTCCAGCACTCACCCAGGAGCAGGAATTTCCTGCTGTCCCCATAGAGCTGCTTGAGGTTGATGCAGAACTCGTGGATGGAGGCCCCATTGCGGTACTCGTGCAGCAGCATGGCAAATTGCTGGATCTCCTGCGAGGACAGCTTGGTGCGCAGCTGTGGGGACACCAGGGCCCTCGTGGCACCATGGCCCTCGTGGCACCACGGGCTGCTGGGCAAGGGGGGCTGGGAATGGCACTGCAAGGGCCAGGAACCCCACGGGAAAAGGGGTGAGCTGTGGGGGTCACTGAGACTGTGAGTTGTGGTGTTTCAGGGCGTTGGGATGTTGGGAAAGGGAAAAGGGTGGGGGGGATGCTCCTGTGGGAGAAGCAGAGTCCAGAGGAGCTCCCCAAGTGCTGCAGGGCTGGAGCCCCTCTGCGCTGGAGCCAGGCTGGGAGAGCTGGGAATGTTCCCCTGGAGAGGAGAAGGCTCCAGGGAGAGCTCAGAGCCCCTGGCAGGGCCTGAAGGAGCTCCAGGAGAGCTGGAGAGGGACTGGGGACAAGGCATGGAGGGACAGGACACAGGGAATGGCTTCACTGCCAGAGGGCAGGGCTGGATGGGATATTGGGAAATAACTCCTGGCTGGAAGGGTGGTGAGGGACTGGAATGGATTTCCCAGAGAAGCTGTGGCTGCCCCTGGCTCCATGGAAGCACCCCAGGCCAGGTTGGACAGGGCTTGGGCCAGTAGAAGGTTTCCCTGCTATAGCAGGTGGTGGGACTGGATCATCCTTACAGCCCAAACTATTCCATGAGCTCAGGATCAGGCTCTCCAAGCCCAATGTGGTTGGGAAAGATGATGCCCAGCTGCTCCTGCAGCCCTGTCCCTCCCCGCAAAGCTGATCCCAAAGCCCACCGTCATCATGTAGTCCTGGAGCAGCTCGGTGGCCGTGGTGCTGAGCTCGCTCTCGCTGGCCGTGGTCACGTGTGGGGACGAGGGGGACGTGTCCCCTGCCTCCAGAGTGTCTGCAAAGGAACTGACACCGGGCACGGGTGAGTCCTCCCCTGCACCAGCTGGGAGGTGCTGCTGGCATTTCTGGGTGGCTTGTGCAGGGCCAGGAGCTGGACTCTGATCCTTGTGGTGCCCCTCCCAGCCCAGGATATTCCATGATTCTGGAAGCCCCAAGCTCCTGAGGAAACCCCAAGATTCCCAGGGAACAAAACACTGCTTTGGGACAGTGACAATGAAGCTCTGTGTGGGGAACTATCCCTCTGGCTGCTCCCTCATTGGGAACAACACAGGGAAAAATCCCCACACTCTGTACTTTGGGCTTAAATGCGCAATTTCCCACAAAGTTCCTAATTCCTCCATGTTAAACGTTCCTAAACACTCACTCTATGTTGGCTATCCCCAAGAACATCCCTCCATGTTAAGCAACAGTTTGTTTGTTAGGATTTCATCCCACAAACATTGTTTATGTTTATAGGAGGGAAAAGTTTCCCAAACAACAAGTTCTTGTGGAAAACCCTTCTCCCAGCTCCAGCTGACGTGCTGACACAGGGACTGCTCACTGTGGACAGGACTCCCTGGAATGCTGAGGGCAGAATAATCCAGGTCTGGACAGGATCTGTGCCAACCCCCTGAGGCCAGGCCAGGCTCAGCTGAGCTCCCCTGTGTGCTGATGGCAGCAGATCCAGGTTAATCCTGGCTCCAGGGGCCATGGGGCACTCACAAAGTGCTGGCGTCCGCCTCGAAGGGCTCCTTCACGTCCACTTTGGTGGAAGAGTCATCTGGAGGGAAGAAAATTGGGAGACGGAATGTGAGAGGCACAGACTTGGTGTCTTCCAAGCCAGGAGAGACACAAAGTGATTCCTGATTTGGCTGGAAGGGGAGAGGCCAGGAATGAGCACTGGGTAAGAGGAAATGGCCTCAAGGTGTGCCAGGGGAGGTTTAGGCTGGATCTTGGAAAGGGTGGTCAGGCATTGGAACAGGGAGGGGGGGAGTCGCCATCCCTGTGCATGTGGCACCTGGGGACATGGGCAGTGGTGGCCTCGGCAGTGCTGGGGGCTGGGTGGGCTCGGGGCTTTCTGAGGCTGTTCCAGCCTCGGCCCTGGAGAGGGGCAGGGCAGGGAGCAGCCAGGGGGGCTGGGGACACAGGCACTGAAATGACAGGGACGGGATAGGGACACATGCATTGCTGTGCAGGGACAGGGACAGAGAGGACACACGCACCGCTGTGCAGGGACAGACAGGACAGGGACAGAGAGGACACACGCACCGCTGTGCAGGGACAGACAGGACAGGGACAGAGAGGACACACGCACCGCTGTGCAGGGACAGGTGCCTTGTGGGTGTCGAGGCTCCGTCGAAGATGGCGCGGTCCAGGAAGTCGATGGTGGACTCGGTGTAAACGATCTGGAAGACTTGGCTGAGCAGGGAGCACAGCTCCTCGGCACCCACCTGGGAACCAGCAGGGAGCTGAGCGAGATCCCACAAAAGGAGATCCCCTCTCCCTTCCCCTTTGGCTCTGTGGGGTGGGCGTTTGTCCCCCAGGAGGACAGCGGAGGCACAGACCCCAAATCCATCATTCTTCCTGCATCCCCACCCTCCTCCACATGGCAGCAGGACCTGGGATGCTCCAGCATCAACACAGGAGCCCCCACATTCTGTGCTGAGGCTCCTCCATGCAGCTCCCTGGGGTTTGGGATCATCCCAGAGGGGTGCAGGTGCCCCAGGGAATGTTAGAGCTGGGAATGAGGGGAGTGAAAGTCTACCCTCAGTGGAAATCAGAGAGGCTGAGACTGGAATCCCTGGATCCAGACACTGGATGAAACAAATTCCCAAGTCAGCACAGGGGAAACACCCTGACTGGCAAAACCCCGTTACGGGATTGTCCTCGTGGATTCTGTGCTGCTGCAGAAGGCTCTGGGTGACAAGCACCAAGGGAAACACTTCCTGGAGACTCTCTTGTGTCCCAGGGCTGGGACAGGGACCAGGATTCTTTCTACAGGAATTCCTTCTACAGTGCTCCAGCAATGTCCAGCAACACCTGGCATCCCTAAATCTGTGTCCCACGAGGTGTGAGAGCAGGGAAGGATCCAGACACGTCACAGGATTTGGCCACTGGGGAGTTCGTGGCTCCACCATCACCACGACCGGAGAGCCAGAAACCTCAGCAGCAATGCCGGTGACTCTGAGGCGTCCCCAGGGTTTCCATGGAGCAGTGGAAGCCATACCTTGCTCTCTGTGGCCAGCACCACCAGGCAGCAGGACTCCAGGGGCCCCCCCGCGCTCTCCGACAGCGAGCCCGACGTCAGCGCCTTGGAGCCCTCGGCACACAGGCTCTGGCTCGGCGAGATCCCGGGATCCTGAGCTGAGGGGAGAGCAGAGGTGAGGCAAAGGCAGGGCAGGGATGGGAAGGAGTCCTGCACGGGAGGAAGAGCCCTGAAGCAGGAGAATGGGATGAAAATACTCCAATTTGGTGCTGGTTTTGATAGATGTCTGGCTGTTTTCATAGCTCAGAATTCCATCACCAGATTTCCAGCCCCTGAGGCATTAATTCCTTTATCCCACAGCTTATCCATGGGGTTTGTAATCAGGTAAATCCCCAGCTGAGCCCTCCCCAGCTCCCTGTTCCCAACCCATGCAGGTGTGACATGCCCAGAGCTGCACAGGTGTCATGGAACCCTCATGGAGTGATTTGGGCTGGAGAGACCTTGAAGGCCACGCAGCCCCACCCCCTGCTGTGGGCAGGGACACCTTCCCCTGTCCCAGGTGGCTCCGTGCCCAATCCCCCCTAGCCCCCAGGGGGACAATCCCAACCCCGTGGCCACAGCTCACCTGTCTTGAGCACAACCAGGTGAGCGGAGTCATCCCGGATGTAGGACACGGAGGCGATGTCGTGGATGGGCACCCTGAGGATCAGGTCCTCCCCGTCCCTCCACACTAGTTTGATGTTGTAGGCAGAGAGGCTGATGACGGCATCGTGCTCCGGGGTCAGCTGCCCCGGGAGCTGATGGGCTCTCTGTAACACCAGCATTCACAGGGGTTTAGCCATGGAATGGTTGGGTTGGAAGGAGCTCAAGGATGATCCAGCTCCCTGCCATGGGCAGGGACACCTTTCTCTATCCCAGGCTGCTCCCCATCCAACGTGGCCTGGAACATTCCCAGGGATGGGGCAGCCACAGCTTCTCTGGGATATCCATTCCAGTACCTCACTGCCCTCCCGGGGGTGTTTCCCTTTTGGGAGCAGCAGGATGGAGGACAGCCTTGAGGAGGCTCCCTGAGGCTGGATTTTGGCCTGCTGGGTGCTCACCTTGGCGTTGTCGATCAAGTGCAGGATCTCCGTGCGGCTGGAGGGGTTCAGGTATCCTGGGATGGATGTGAGCTGCCCTAAATACTGGGAGAGAAGAGCCAAACTGTTACCACAGCACAGATACGATCCTGGATGCGCCAGAACGAGTCACGGAGATGCTCCAAGGAAAGCTGGAGATGGGTGAGAGGTGAGAACGTTCACCTGGAACAAAGAAGCTCCACGGAAACCTTAGAGCTCCTTCCAGTGACTAAGGGGATTTAGGAGAGCCAGAGGGGAACTTTGGGCAAGGGGAAACGGGTTCCCACCGTCAGCTGGGACATTAGGAAGGAATTCCCAAGGAGCAGGGCCCTTGTGGGTACCTTGACTTCCTTCTCGATGTAGTCGTGGAGCAGCAGGTCGGGCTCCACGCGGTCAGGGAGCGTCACCAGCACCGTGTGCAGCGGGCGCCGCTCCGTCACCTTCTCCTGAGCCTTCTTATCCCGGCCCTTCTCCCCCTTCAGGAACACTCGCTTGAACGGCGACACAATTCCAGGCTGGGGAGAGCAACGGGAGCACCGGGATCGGGGTGAGGAGGGGGCTTGGCACTAGCACTGGGGGGGTCTGGCAACCTCTCCTGCCCGGCCACCCTCGGTGCCGTCCTGATGGTTTTAGCCCAGGGAGCTATGGATCCATGGTTTTTCAGAGAAAACGCTTTTCCTGGGTGTCCTGGTTTACAATGCAAGATATATATTCTATAACCATCTGATAAGGGTGATCATCCTTATCTCTGTGGGAAGTATCTTCTGTTAATGGGCCATTGAGTCCTACTGTATAACTGATAAGATTACATCATCCCACTGGGAGATGCTCCAGCCAGGAGGAGGAGCCAAGCCTTTCCTACCTAGATAAAAACTGAGGTTTAGCACACCAAAGACAATCTTTTCTCACTGGTTTCCAGAGGAAGAGCCAGGCTTTTTCCACATCATCGCTGGACCCTTTGGAGGAAAACTGCACCTTCTACAGCACCACTGCTTCAACTGAACCACATCAGTAATCCAGGAGGACTGTAGCCACCATTTAATCAGACTGCACCAACACCCTGACTGACAGGGTATCAGGTTGTATTCTGACTCTGTCAGTGGTTTTATTTTTTATTATTGCATGTATTTTGATTTTTCTTTTTCTCTTCCCTATTAAAAATTGTATTGCTGACTTGAAGTCTCTCTGGTTTTGCTTTTCAAACCAGTACACTGGGATACAACACAAATGCTGAATGCTGCCACTACCAAAATGTGGTGGTGTCTCCCCAGAGTCACGGTGTTCAACCTTCCAGGTAAGGCAAATTCAACTCCTATATACAACAATTTATTGCAGGTGAGCAGTGGATCCAGAGGGATCTTCCATGGTTTTGCACCTCCCTGAGGATCCACTGGGCCAACTCAACAAGGAATGCCAAAGAAACAGGCAGGAATGTTCCAAGGAGAATCCAAACAATGAGAAAATGACCCCAAAAGTGGATTTTCCCAGGAGAAATGGGACATTCCAAACCCTGAAGTGCCAGGTTTGGAGCCAACACACAGGCTCTCAGCTCCCATTGACACTGGAATGGCACATGGATCTCACGAAGCTCCATGCCAGATATATGATTTGGAATATCCCCAGACTGCTCCCATTCCAGGTTTACCAGAAGAAGTGGATGTCTGGAGCACACAGATCCATGGCTGCATCCAGGAACTCCTTGGACATGTGACTCCAGTGTCCCATTCCCTGGTGGCCTCTGCTTCCCACCCCTCAGGACATCCTGGTTTCCTGATCCTCATGGGCAAGGGAAAGCAATGTGGGAACTGAAGGAGCACAGAGCATGCTTCCAACTGTGAATTAATTAAATATAAATCCAAGGAAAAGTTCCTGGAACAACAGGAGTTACCAGCTCACAAGGAAACACAGGGACATTGGGAATTGCCTGGCCTGGCAAAACTCCCTGGAACAGGGAGACAAAAATAGAGGGATCTTACAGGACAGAGAGCAGAGGAAACAGCTCCCCAGCCCTGCCTCAGGAGCAGCAGTGTGGATTTTTGGGAAGCATCTCTACACAGAGCATCCAGGAACAGGACCCCATGATCCTCAACCACGATATTCCATAACCCTGCTGAGGGGCTGGGTCTCTGGAGAGAAGGAAATCCTGGACACAACGGGTCTGTTTAGCAAGAACAGAGATCTGGGGACTCTCCAACTTCGGGATGTCCCATCCCAAACCTTGCCTCCCACTGCCTGAGGATGCAGTTCCACAGGAATCTGTCAGGAATCCAAAGCAGAGCAGTGCAGCAACGTGCCGCTGGGATCCAGGTCGTACCCAGACACTTCCCCCTTCACCAGGCCGGGTACAGATCCACCCCAAGCCAGAGGAACCCCCTATTCCCTCCAGGATGTGGCTGCATCCGTGGGGCTAGGGTGATCCTGTGCTCCCCTGGCTGTACCGGAGGGGAGAAACTGGGCCCTCCAACCCCCAGCACCCCAACCTCTGCCTGTGACGCAGCCTGGAACAGCTCCTGCTTTTGGGGCACCCCAAAAACCAGCACCCACCTCATCCTCCATGGAATTCCCAGCAGGAGAGCAGGCCCCAGCCATACTGGGGGGAGCTGCAGGGGCTCTGGGGGGAGCAGGGAACGTTCCCCTCCTTTTAGGGGTGCCGGAATCGAGGAGCTCGGGGGCAGGAAGTGCCACGGCCACAGTTTCCTCTGTCCCACGTGACACACTGAGCTGGGGAGGGAACCTCGGCGGGGCACGAGCCCAGTCCCTGCTCCTGCACCCCTAAATCCCTGCAAACACCCTAAATCCTCCATCCTCTGCCACTACCATACCCCGGAGGGAAATATCCCCATGCCAAGGGAGGCTGAGCCCTGGTTTCTCTTCCAAGCTCAGAGTTGTTTCGTTCCAACACCCAGTTGGATCCCAGGTGCTGTTCCCAGAGGTTTTTCCAATCCTCATGATCCCACAGTCCATTTGGTCCATTCTTCTTGCCCAGAGCAGCTGTGGCTGCCCCTGGATCCCTGGAAGTGTCCAAGGTCCAGACTGGATGGGGCTTGGAGCTCCTTGGGACAGTGGAAGCTCCTTCACAACCCCAATTCCTGATTTCTCATCAACCACTAGCACAACCCCCCTCCCCCTGCATCCCACAGCATGGACACTCCAAAAACCACTTTATCCCAAAGAGCAGAGCGGCTCCAGCCCTGGAGCAGCTCTGGGGACTCCTCTGGATCTCTCCAGCAGCTCCAGGTCCTTGTGCTGTTGGATTCATGGCAGCTCTGCATGTGGAGCCTCACCTGAGGGGGCAGAATTCCCCATTTCCTGCTGCCACACTGGGGCGCAGCCCAAGGTACGGGATTGATATTTGGGATAACAAAGGAATTTCAAGAAGAGTTTTCCCCAAAGATGCAGCTCCATGCTTCAGGAGGGAAGTGCTGAAGCAGCTGCTGGAAGAGGCCAAGGGCACCAACCTCAGTCATCAAGAGCATCCCCGAGCTGGAAAAGCTGGGAAGTTCACACAAACAGCTAAAATTACACAGAGAATTCCCTCAGGGAAACCCTGCTAGCTTTGGATCGCTGGCAGCCATGGCATGGACTGTGGAGTCAGAGCAGCAGGGAAATCATTCCCAGAAAATTCAGCCCCCCTTCTTCCTGGGAATAAGCACACTGAGAGCATCCATCCTCACCTGAGCTCACCTATCCAGGTGTGACACCAGCTGCTCCCAGACCTGGGCACAGAATTCCAGATAGATCCATCCTACCTCTCAAAACTTGTGGGAAATGCTATTTTATCCCAGGACAGCTCCATGTACCCCCTGGGATAACCACAAGTGAGATCCAGGGAATGTGAGCTCCTGGAAGGAATTCCAGGGCTCCAGTTTAAAGCAGTTCAGGCTTTAATCAAAGGTGGACTCGGCCCCAACGCCAGGCTGGAATTTTCTTCCTTATCCTAACCAAACCTGTCCTGTACTCCCCTTGGATCTGCACTGAGGGCACTCAACTCCTTCACTTTAGCTCAGAATGCTGGTGGCATGATCCACAGCGTGGGAAAAGCAGGAAGAAGAGTTCTCCCTGCAGCTGGAACATCTGAGGAAGACAAAGGTGCACCTCACTCTCTCCATAGTCACATTATCCAGGTTCAAGGGTGATCCACAGGCAGAAGCTCCAAGGGTTAATTAATCACCAAAACAATGGAAAACTTGCTTCAAGGAAGCTCCACAAGGCCATGGATCAGCTCAGGAGAGGCCACAGCCACTGCCAGGTTCTCAGCTCAGCCCTGCCCTAGAGGGACTCGGGATCAGGACAGGAGGGACCACGGTGGGAGTCACCAAAAATGTGGGATCAGCCCTAGGCAAGGGCCAGGAGGAGGGTTTAGGGATCACAAGGAAGACAAGTGGGATTATCCAGGCAGGATAAGAGGGTTAGTGGGTGCAGCCCAGCATGTCCCTAGGGAAGGGAAGGATCCAGACTCTTCCCACTGCCAGGAAATAAAGTGGGATGCCCCAAGGCCCAGGTGAGATACACCTGAGCTCCACCTAAAATCCCTTGGAGCCATGGCAGCTGATTCCTTCCCAAAAGCAAGATCAGCCTGTCTCTGAGTGAAAAATTCTTCCTGCAGCATCTCCTGGAGATAGATACTTGATGGCATCATGGGGGTTTAATTCCCAAATCTGACTGTCTGGGATGCCTGGAGAGCAATTCCAAAAAAATTCCCACTCAATTTTACTCATTCTGGAAATGTTTTGCAGAGCTTCAGCAGAAACCTGCTGCCACCACCTGGGATCCCTGCGAGGCCAGGTTCTCCCAAAATCTCCAATTTCTCCCCAAAACTATGGGATTGAATCCATCCTCCTGCTCCTGGTCTGAGCCTCTCCCAGAGGACAAAGAACTGGGTTGAAAGGAGGGAAATCAGGGCAACACTGGCATGGCTGGAGCTGCTGAGCCCCGGAGCCATCATAAAGGCAAAAACTAATAGATGTAGGAATTAAGTTAATTTGCATTAGTATTAAATGAAGTAAGTTAGAAAACTCATAAATTAAGCGTTCCATAATTAGTAACCCCATCAATTAAAAACCTTCTCAAAGCCCACATTCACAGCGAGAGGTTTTGGGGTGGGGGCTCTCGGTAGGCCCCCGGGACGGGGATGCGGGCAGGCTCTCCCGGGATGTCGGAGCCGTGTAAATCCCGGGAAGAGGCTCTGGAACAGCCCCGGGAGGGGACCGGGCACCGCCAGGAGAGCTCCGGGCCGGGACAGGGGGCGGCCCCCGCCCAGGCCGAGCCACTTTCGGGGGGCACAGCGCTACCCTCTGCCCCCGGGCCCCCGCTCTCACCTTCTTGCCCTTCTTGCCCTCCTCCTCCATGGCTCCGGCGGCGGCCCGGGACCCCCTCGGGGCATCCCGGCCCGGGTGAGCGGCGGGGACTCAGCGCGCGGCGGCGGCGGTCATGGCCCGCTCGGTTCCCGCTCCAGCCCCGCCTCCCGATCCCGTTCCCGATACCGCTCCCGGTCCCGGCGCCGCCTCAGCGTCCGAGGCTCGGCCCCGCCGCCATCTTGGGCGGCGCCTTCTCGTGACGTCATCGTCCCGCCGCCGTGGGGAGACTAGTGCAGTGCGCCTGCGCCAAACGCTCGGCCCCATAGGCCACGCCCACCCGGAAGAGCCACACCCCACCAGTGAACTCTGCAGGTCACGCCCATCGCTATGAGCCACGCCCAATAGCCCCTCCTTTATTATGATGTCATACACATGACCACACCCATATGGCACCCCGGCCCCACCCACCCGTGCTCGACACGCGCTGATCCCTCTTCTCGCGCATTTCTGTGACGTCATCTTGAGGTGCCCACTCTTTCAGCCATGGCCGCCGCAGCAGCAGGTAAGGGCGGCGTGGCGGCCCGCGCGCATCCGCCGCCATCCGCGGCCTCCCGCCGCCATCCGCGGCCTCCCGCCGCCATCCGCCGCCGGGGCCGCGGAACCTCCGATGGCTCCTTGGGCCCCACCGATGGCTGCCGGGGCCGTGCGGTGTGCGGCATTTCCCGTCCATCGGGCCCCGGCGCGGTCATGGGGGGCCGTGAGGCGCGGGCCGGTCTCGGAGGGGCTGCCGGGGGTGTCCTGGGGTATCCCGGGGAGCGAGGCTCCCTCGGGAGCGCTTTCCCGTCGCAGGTTCCAGCATGGGGGGGCCTGGCGTGGCCCCTACCATTCCTGTAGCGCTGCCAGAGCACCCCGAGGACGTTTGAGGCCGCTTCCGGCGCTTCCCGGG
This sequence comes from Cinclus cinclus, assembly GCF_963662255.1. Classification (NCBI taxonomy): domain Eukaryota; kingdom Metazoa; phylum Chordata; class Aves; order Passeriformes; family Cinclidae; genus Cinclus; species Cinclus cinclus. The sequence continues at coordinate 463,209 of NC_085046.1, forward strand.
AGCGGTCATAGAATCCTCGGACATGCCTGGGATGGGTGGGACATGGGCGACTGTGGGAACCCGAAACCCCCAGCGCGGTGGGGCCAGGTTCACTTCTGCCGTTTCCCATTCCAGGCTCCTGTTCCGAGCACCCAGAGGGATTCGGGAAACCACCAGAGAGAATGAAGGGGATTCAAGGGACCTGACACTCTAATTAGCACGATTAGTGTTAATTAAGGCTACCGACACCTCGGCCCCTCATCTCCCACCGCTGAAATTCCATGGGAGCGCCGTGATGCGAGACACGGAGCTGCATCGAGGCAGGATTTATTTGTCGACCCCACCTGGCCAGGTGAGGGCCATGCCCAACTTTGCCAATGCTCATTGGCTGCGCAATGGGAGTGTGCAGGGCTGGAACTCCGTGGGGAGTTTGGTTCCTGGGAGCTTGGAGAGGTCCTGGTGTCACCATGGGCTGCGTTCCTGGGCTGTCCCCGTGTCACCCCTGGCTGCAGCAGGGTATTCCTGGTGTGACACCAACGTGCCACAGCATCCCGGGAGAGCCCAGGATCCTCTGTGTCCAGGTGCCCGTGGCTCTTCCTGCTGCAGGCTCCAGCATGGGGGGGCCTGGTGTGGCTCCCACCATTCCTGCAGCGCTGCCAGAACATCCCGGGGCCGTTTGAGGCCGCTCCCGGTGCTTCCCGGGAGTGGTTATGGAAACCCCGGACATCCCCGGGCCCGTGTGGGATATGGGAAAAATGGGGCGGGGCCAGGGGCAGCAGGGCTGGTGACATTCCTGTCCTTCCCATTGCAGGCTCCCTCTATGGTGATCCAGAGGGATTCAGGAAGCCGCACCAGGGAGGAGAAAGTGGGTGCGATGCTCTTGTCACTGTAATTAACCCAATTCGGGTTAATTAACGCTGCTAGCATAGGGTGTGTGCTGGGTGTCAGCTGCCAAGGCCTCAGCCCATCCCACCCTTCCTGCACCAGAGCCCTTATCCCACAGGGGTTTATCCATGGATGGAAGGAGAAGCTGGAGCAGCATGGCAGATTCCCTGTGGAAGAACAAGGTGGATGCAGTGACACCAAAGCCAGGGAATTAAACGTGAACCTATCATTTTTCCATGTTTTGATTCCAAAGCCTTTTTACTTTCTGGTAAAAAGGGATACAAGTTCAGTGGGAGGGGAAGGAGATTCTCCAGGTGCTGCAGCAGAGATTCCTCAGGGAAACAGGGGCCTACCCTGTGTCCCCATGTGCCAGGCTCAGATGGCCCCTGTGGCCCCGTTTCCCTGAACCACAGTGTCCCCAGTGTCCTTGGGTCCTGCTGTCCCCAGTCCCTGATGGAGTGGCTGGGACTTGGCGTGCTGTTCCCAGCTGGAATAAGGTGGCTCTGGTGTGCTCCTGCTGAGGTCTTGGAAGCTGCTGAGGAGCTGCTCCTGTACTAGAACCCATTAAATAGCTCTGTTAATGGCTCAAATGATTAAATAAATGGATCAGTTAATTAACGGAGTAGATAATTACATTAACTGGTTAAATACATTAATGGAATATTGTAGGATAAAACTATTGATGCCTTGAGAGGCTCCCTGGAACAGAGGCTAGACAGGGTTAAAGGAATAAAGTAGGGGTTTATTAAAAGGCCTTCACAGGATTCACAGTACAGGGCAGTACAAGAGCCCAGCTGTGGCTACACCTAAGATGGATGGTGTGTCATGAGTTTTCACACTTATAAGGTTTGGTCCATTCACATATTTAGGTTAATTGTCCAGCTCCAGGTTCTGCAGTCCCATCCTCTCACATTCTCTCCTCAGTTCTCTGTTTGCACTTTTTTGGGACTGAAGCTGCAACGGTATCCTTGGTTCTGGGGCTGGAAAAGGATTGTTTTGTGTGACTGAGCTGTGAGGAGAACTTACTGACACTTCATATGAAGTTCAGAGTCACGCACTAATGCACTAGAGAGTGAAAAATACAAAAGCTAAAACGTAAGGCATCACTATTACTCTGATTAACTCACGTTGTCGGAACGGACCTGGAGGGAGAGCAAGAAATCCCTGGGGCCTCCGAGGCGTCCGGGAACCCTATATGCACTACGCGGCGCTGGGGGTCCGTGGGAGGTGGGGAGAAGGCTAATTAATGGTAATTAATTAATGGCACCCCGGTAGGGGGAGCCTTGACAGAGTAGGGGAAAGCCGGGAAATGGCCGGTTGCCGTAGCAACCGCCCCGCCTCCAGGGCGGGGTTTCCATGACAACAGCCGTCTCCTCCAATCAGCGGGCGAGGCGTCCCCTCAAACCAGCGTTTATCCCGCCCAGTGGGCGTGGCCAAACACCACCCCTTCTTAAGGGGTGAGGCGTCGCCATGGGAACGGAGCCGGAAGTGTCGCGCGGACTCGGTGTCCCGTGAGCCTCCGCGCGCGGTTCCGGCGGGCCGGGCTGTGCCGGGACCGGGGCCGGGAGCGGCTCGGATCGGGCCGGGCCGGGATGGAGGCCGTGCCCCGCATGCCCATGATCTGGCTCGACCTCAAGGAGGCCGGGGAGTTCGCCTTCAACGCCGCAGTCAAGAAGGTGGAGCCGGGGAAGGGCCAGCGGGGCCTGGGAGGGGCGTGAGGGGTGGGAACGGAGACGGGAGGGTCTGGGCGTCTCTGGGGTGGCGGTCGGGATTCCTGAGGGGTCCCTGGATCTGTGGGGACTTGGAGCTGGGGGGCTGAGAGGGCGGGACCCCTATTCCCGGGACCCCGGCGGCTGACGCCGTGTCCCTGCCACCCCCGCGGGGGCTTGGTTAATTAGTCACTTCATTAACGGCCGTGAGCAAGCTCCGGCGCTGCCCGGGCCACGGCGTTCACGGATGGGGAGGATTCGTGGGCTCCCCGGCGCTTGTGTCGCTCCCCCCGTGATGTTTTGGGGGCCACAGGCGGCCCCTGGGAATGTCCCTGTCAGGCCGCACCTGGGGGCGGAGGGCGATCCTCTCTCTGCCCGTAACTCCCTTTTCTGACCTCGCCATTCCCCGATCCCATTCCCCGAGCTGCCCATGGCCGTGAAACCCCTCCTTGTTTGCCCCCCTAGCCTGGCCCTGTGTTCCCCCTCCTCACCGGCCTCTCCGGAGGCAGGAGGGGCTCCGGGCCCCTCACCCTGTGCTCTTCCCCAGTTTGTCCTGAAGAACTATGGGGAGAACCCGGAGAACTACAACGAGGAGCTGCGGAAGCTGGAGCTGCTCCGGCAGGTGAAGGGGGACCTTGGGAGCTGCCCTGGGGGGCTCTGGGGTGGCTCTGCCGACCCCCCCGGGAGGTGCCTTGGCTGCTCCTCTCCCTCTCCTGCGTCCCACGGAGCAGCCTTTGGATGGTCCCAGTGATCCAGGAGCTGTCAGCTGGGGAGGGGGGAGCAGGGACAACTCCTGGTGCCGGCCCTAGGGTCCCCAAAGGCTGGGGGAGCCGAGACACCCCCAGGCCAGCACTGGGATTTCTCCTGAAGCAGGAGGGCAGGAAATCTTCCCAGGTGCTCCTTCTGTTCCCTCCTCTCCCGGTATGGCCTAGGACACCCAAATCCCCGTGGTTCTCCCAGCCCTGGCAATATTTGCTCACCCCGGATCCATAGGGTGGTTCCCTCAGGCTGTTTTTTGGGAGATCACAGCTGCTCTTGAGGCTTTCCAGCAGCCTTTCCTCATCCCGGGCAGCAGCACGGTGCTGGCTCTGGAACGTGTCCCCAGAGCTTCTCCCTCCTCATCCTCCTCCTGTCCCTTCCCAGAGCGCCGTCAGTGTCCCCAGGGACTTTGAGGGCTGCAGCACCCTGCGCAAGTACCTGGGGCAGCTGCACTTCCTGCAGAGCCGCATCCCCATGGGACACGGGCAGGACGCGGCCGTGCCCGTCACCTGGTGAGGGACTGCGACTGGGGTCTGGGATGAGGGAACTGGGATGGGGATCCTGGGATTGGGAACTGGGATGGGGATCCTGGGATTGGGAACTGGGATGGGGGTCCTGGGATGAGGGTCCTGGGATGGGGATCCTGGGATTGGGAACTGGGATGGGGATCCTGGGAGGCAGAGCTGAGCCAGGCAGGATGTAGCCATGGCCATTCCCTGGGGAGAGGCTGTTCCAGGCACGCCCTGGGGAATGTGCGTCTGCCCAGGCTGGCACAGGGGTGGCTCAGTGACATCCTGAGGAATGTGGTCCTTCCTGCGGTGGCACAAGGGGATCCCAGGGGACCTTTGAGAAGTGGGGTCCTGCCCTGGGGAGCCCTTGGGGAATGGGGTCCAGCATAGGGAGGTCCTGGTGGGAAAGGGCTCCCAATAATTCCTCCTCCTGGGAGAATCTCTGGTTGCTTCTTTCCCCCTAGGACTGAGATCTTCTCGGGCAAGGCTGTGACACATGAGGACATCAAGTATGAGCAGGCCTGTGTCCTCTACAACCTGGGTGAGCTCCTGGATTCCCACAGGCTTGGGGCTCCCTGGTGCAAGCCCCCATTCCCGGGGGTGTTGGGGTGTCCCTGCCTCGCTGAGCCCCCACCTGTCCCCACAGGAGCTCTGCATTCCATGCTGGGAGCCATGGACAAGCGAGTATCCGAGGAGGTGAGCGCCCCGCAGCCCTCAGTGCCAGCTCTGTCCCTCCAGGGGACAGGTGACACCTGGGCACTGCCAGCTGGCTGTGACAGGGCAGGGGCTGTCCCTGTGCTGGGCACTGTCCCCCTGGAATCTGGGGTCAGGGTTGGGGTGTCCAGGTACGGGACACTGAGGGGCTGGAGTGAGTCTGGAGATGGGAGCAGGGCTGGGGAAGGGGTGGAGCACCAGGAGGGGCTGAGGGAAGGGACAGCCAGGGAGGTCGGGCTCTGCTCCCAGGGAGCAGGGACAGGAGGAGACGGAACGGCCTCAGGCTGGGCCAGGGGAGGTTTAGTTGGATATTGGGAAAATTCCTTCTTGGAAAAGGCCCTGGCACAGCTGCCCAGGGCAGTGTGGAGTGCCCATCCTGGGGGGATTTAACAGCCCTGGGGGTGTAGCACTTGGGGTCACTGTGAGTGCTGGCCGTGGTGATCTGGGAAGTCTTTTCCAAGCCCAACAATTCCATCCCCTCAGGGCATGAAGGTTTCCTGCACCCACTTCCAATGTGCTGCTGGTGCCTTCACCTACCTGCGGGATCACTTCCCCCATTCCTACAGTGTGGACATGAGCCACCAGATCCTCAGTCTCAACATCAACCTCATGCTGGTAGGGACTATGGGCACTGGGACACCTCCAGGGTGTTTGTGGGGTTGCTGTTCCCTGTGGATCCCAGGATCCAGTGTCCCCCAGGGACAGGACCTCTTTTGTGGGGTCAGAGTCCACAGGGTGGGGGAATGAGGTTTTGGGAGGCACTGGGGGATCAGGAAGGCTCAGTACTTAGTTATTTATTTAGTTAATAGTTATTTATTTATTTAATTTATTTTATTTCATTAGGGTTGGGATTAAATGTGTGAGATGGTATTTTTTGTTTGGATTTAGATTTTTGTTGTTTTTTATTTATATTGCAGTTTCACACACTGTGAGTTTTATAGTACTTTAAGTTAAACTAAAGTTTAAGTTTTATTTTTTACAAGGCTTTTTAAGGATAAAGTGTTTAATTAAGAAATTATACTTAAATTATTTTTACTTTTAACATAATAACTAATCACTTGTGGTCCACAGTGTGGACTTTTTTATTTAACTATATAATAGCATGTAAACTCATGAAGAAGGTGAAGAAGGACTGGTTTTTGTTCTAAAACTTTTATCTTTTTATATATATTATTATATTTTAAAACTTTAAGTTTTTTATCATGTGATATGACTCACTTTATTCAAACTACAGACTCATAATCTCAGTTTTATTATTCAGTTATTATTTGGAAGCCTTTTTTATGGCTTCAGGTCAAATGCAGTGTTTTCTTGGGGGTTAGTGCCTGTTAGCACAGAAAGTCTCAATGTTTTAGTGACCAGGGTTCCAACATCCATTCCTGGGCTCTCTGAGCACCCTCAGGGCTGGCATTCCCTGTGCCACCTCCACCCCTTGGGAAAGGGGCTGCAGCCAGTGGCTCCTGCCAGGGGTCTGGGCTGTCCCGAGGGTTGGGGACACTGAACATTCCCCTCTTGCCCCCGGCAGGGCCAGGCACAGGAGTGTCTCCTGGAGAAGTCCATGCTGGACAACAGGAAGAGCTTCCTTGTGGCTCGGATCAGTGCCCAGGTGAGCTCCAGGAGCTGCTCCCAGCACAGCCCTGCTCCCACTGCTCTGGGATCAGGAGCTGGAGAGGGGCTTGGGTGAGGGCCTGGAGTGACAGGACACAGGGAATGGCTTCCACTGCCAGAGGGGGCATGGCGGGGCAGTACTGGGAAGGAATTCCTGGCTGTGAGGTGGGTGAGGGACTGGAATGGATTCTCCAGAGAAGTTGTGGCTGCCCCTGGATCCCTGGCAGTGTCTAAGGCCAGGTTGGACATTGGGACTTGGAGCAACCTGCACTGACAGTCCCTGTCTCTGGTCCCAGACACATCCCTGTCCTGCCCTGGTTCCCCTGGGATCTGGAATTCTGGGGTTCTCCCCTGTCCCTCTCCACAGGTGGTGGATTACTACAAGGAGGCCTGCCGGGCACTGGAGAACTCGGAGACAGCCTCACTGCTGGGCAAGATCCAGAAGGATTGGAAGAAGCTGGTTCAAATGAAAATCTATTACTTCGCTGCCGTTGCCCATGTGAGTGGGGGGGAAGCTGGGGCTGGGGGCTCCCATCCCTGCTTGGGGTGCTCCTTGAGCAGCCCTGGCCTCTCCCTGGCCTCTCCCCCTCTCAAAGCTTTCCCTGGAGTTACAGAGCTCTGATCCCAGTTTTTTTTTTCCAGCTGCACATGGGGAAACAGGCTGAGGAGCAGCAGAAGTTTGGGGAAAGGGTAAGTCGGGTCGTGACATCCCATTGCATCTGCTCCAGCCTCTGGATCGTGATCCTGGCTAGGGATTGGGTATCCACAGCCATGTCCCATGTCCTGCCAGGGCCTGGGTGCTCTGGGAAAGCCGTGGGAAGCTCTGCCTGGTGTCCCTGTGCAGCCAGGACCAGGACAGTGCCTCCTGTGCTGACCCTAATTCCTGCTCTCCCACAGGTCATCTACTTCCAGAGCGCTCTGGACAAGCTCAACGAAGCCATTAAGCTGGCAAAGGTGTGTTCCTGCTTGTGGGGCTGGGGGCTGCCCCCTCCCCAGCTGGGCCCTGGGCTGCCAAGCTGGAGGAGGAGGATTGGGTTCAGTGACAGAGGCTCAGCTGCCTCCAGGCGGCTCCAGGAGCACTCAGACAACGATCCCCACTCTCAATCCCACAGGGCCAGCCTGAAACCGTGCAGGAAGCTCTGAGGTTCACCATGGATGTCATTGGTGGGAAGTGAGTCTGTCTCAGGGTGTCTCCATGCTTTGCCAGGGGTTGGGAATGCTGCTGGACAGGGAGCCTGGGGAGCATTCCTGGTGTTCTGATGTGCAGAGCCCAGCACTGCCCCAGGCCCCGTGCATGGAATGGATGGTTGCTGTGGGGATTGCTGGAGCAATCCCAGGACCCCCAGAAGGGCTGAGCCCATTGGGAGTGAGCTTCGGGAGCTGGGAATGCCACCTGCTCCTTCTCTCCCAGCATCACTTCCCACTCCCAGGTACAATTCAGCGAAAAAGGACAATGACTTCATCTACCACGAGGCCGTGCCCACGCTGGACACTCTGCAGTCTGTCAAAGGTCAGGGGGGCTTGGGGACAGGGGACAGGGATCCCTGGGGACAGGGATCTGCTGGGATTGATCTGCTGGGAGCTGTCCCAGCCCGGGCTGTGTCCCTCAGGTGCCCCCTTGGTGAAGGCTCTGCCTGTCAACCCCACGGATCCCGCGGTCACCGGCCCTGATATCTTTGCCAAGCTGGTGCCCATGGCTGCCCACGAGGCCTCGTCCCTGTACAGGTGTGTCCAGGCTCTGGCCAGAGCAGGATGGGATGGGATGGATGGAGTTGGGGGTGTGGAGCCTGGTGAGTGTTTCCCTGCACCCATGGAATGTTCTGTTCTGTTCTGTCCCAGCGAGGAAAAGGCCAAACTGCTGCGGGATGTGATGGCCAAGATTGAAGCCAAGAACGAAGTGCTGGAGTACGTGAGGGGCCCAGCCCTTCTGCCCCACGGGGTCCCAGTGCTCCCGAGCCCCTGCCAGGGGGGACACTGCCACCCCTCAGGGGCCCCTCTGTGTCCCACAGCCAGTTCATGGACTCCATGCAGCTGGACCCCGAGACTGTGGACAACCTGGACATGTACAACCACATCCCGCCTGTGCTGATGGAGAAATGTGCTGCACTCAGCGTGCGCCCGGACACCGTCCGCAACCTCGTCCAGTCCATGCAGGGTGAGGGCCCTGGGAGGAGCCCTGGGGCTGGGGGGCTGGGGCTGGTCCTGCTCCCTGCCTGGGGCTGGGGGGACTGGCCCTGCTCCCCACTTGGGACTGTTACTGCTCCTTGCCCAGGACTGGGGGTCCTGAGGGCAGGCATCACTCCCTGCCCGAGGTGTTGGGAATGTTCTCGCTGATGGCTGCTTCTGTCCTGGTATAAATTCCTGAATCCCAACGCATTTTCCCTGTTGGATGGGAGGGGGGCTGACCCCAAGGTGGTGGGGTGCTGGACCCCAGGAGCCCAGCATCCCAGCGCCTGGCCTGCCGCGTCCCTGCCTCTGGCTGCCTGCAGCTGGGCTCATTCCTGGAGCTGCTGTGTCTAGGCCTGGATCAGGCAGGAGGTGGCCCCACCCCACCAGCCCCCCCCCCCCCCCCCCCCGTGTTCCCCCAGTGCTCTCTGGGGTCTTCACCGACGTGGAGGCGTCGCTGAAGGAGATCCAGGACCTGCTGGAGGAGGACGAGGCGCAGGAGCGGAAGCTGCAAGAGCTGCTGGGGAGGGTCCCACCGGCACCAGGGTCCCCCCCAGGGCTGGCCGAGGTGAGCAAGGAGTGCTCCAAATACCTGGAGCTGCACGAGAAGGCGAGTTTCACCAACACTGAGCTGCACCGTGCCATGAACCTGCACCTGGGCAACCTGCGCCTGCTCGGTGGCCCCCTGGAGCAGGTCCGGGCCGCGCTGCCCACCCCCACCCTCTCTGAAGGTGAGTCCTGCCCTGGGGGGCTAAGAGTGTCCCCCCGGGCTGGGGGAGGCAGGGCTGCCCCCTCCGTGCCCCCCGTGTGTCACCTGGCACTGAATAACCGGGGCTTGTCCCCAGGGTTGGTGCAGGGTGGGTCCAGTTGGGGGACAGAGGGGACAGACTGTCCCAGTCAAGGCCCGGCTCCGCAGATCCCACCCCGCGGTTCCCTGCGGTTCCTCGGGATCCGCCCCTGACCCCGCCCCACCCCCAGATGACAAACAGGTGCTGCAGAACCTGAAGCGCATCCTGGCCAAGGTGCAGGAGATGCGGGACCAGCGCATGTCCCTGGAGCAGCAGCTGCGGGAGATGATCCAGAAGGACGACATCACCACCTCGCTGGTCACCACGGACCGCTCCGAGATGAAGGTGGGCTTGGGGACAGCCGTGCGTCCCAACCAGGGACCGCCCTGTCCCAGAGCCCCGCCCAGCCTCCCGTGTCCCCGCAGAAGCTCTTTGAAGAGCAGCTGAAGAAGTACGACCAGCTCAAGGTGTACCTGGAGCAGAACTTGGCTGCCCAGGAGAACGTGCTCAAGGCTCTGACTGACGCCAACGTCAAATACGCGGCCGTGCGCAAGGCCCTGGCTGAGGTGGAGCACAAGTGAGTGAGGGGCTTGGTGCCCTGGGGGGTCTCAGTGCCCGGGAACAGCCTTCGCCCCCTGGGACAGGTACGGGGCCTCCACTGGCTTCTCCTGTCCCGCCCCACTGCTGGGGATGGGGTGGTTTGGTCCTGGCCCTGTGCCCATCCCAGTGGGAACTGGAGCACCCCACAGGTGCCTGGAGCTGTAGGTGCCCACCTTTACCCTGGCCGTGTCCTGCTGAGCCCCTCTGTGTCCCTGTGCCAGGTGGAACACGACCGTGCAGACCTTGGTGGCCTCCTACGAGGCCTATGAGGACCTGATGAAGAAGTCCCAGGAGGGGAAGGATTTCTACACGGACCTGGAGGGGAAGGCGGCCAAGCTGCTGGAGCGGGCACGGGCAGCGTGCCAGGCCAGCGAGGCACACCGGCAGCAGCTGCTGGAGAGGTGGGTGGGCACAGACCCAGTGAGCCCCCCGGCTGAGGAGGGCTTTTGGGAGCTGGGGTTGCTGGTCTGGGGGCACAGGGAGGGCTCCTAGTGCCATGGGGCAGTGGGGGGGGCCACTACTCACCCCCACACTGAGCCCCCCCGCACCCCCAGGGAGCTGAAGAAGCAGCCGCCCCCCCGGCCCACGGCCCCCAAGCCTCCCCTGCAGAAGAAGCCACTGGACGAGGCCGGGGGCCCCGAGGCCGCCGAGTCGGGGTCCCTGGTGCTGTCGGAGCTGCCCGAGGAGCTGCGGAGCCTCCCCCCGGAGCTACTGCCCGGGCCCCTGGGCCAGCTGCCCCCTCCAGCGCTGGCCACCCTGGCCGGGGGGCTGCGGCCCCCCGAGCCCTACATGCTGCCAGGGGGGGTGGCCAGCGCCCCGCTGCCCCCCCTGGCCCCCACACCCCCCTTCCCGGGGCACTACCGCCTACCCGGGCCTCCCGCCGTCCCCGGTCCCTTTGCCGCCGCCGGGGGCGTTCCGGGGCAGCTCCTGCAGCCCTCGGCCCCGGCCGGGCCCGCCCCCAGCTCCGCCGCCCCGCAGCTCTTCCCGGCCGCGCCCCTGCTCCGCGCCCCGGGACAGCCGGGCTTTGGGGCAGCCCCGCCCGTGCCGCCCCCGCGCTCGTCCCCCCAGCACGGGGCCCTGCCCGCCTACGGCCTGGGCCGGCCCGGGGCAGCGCCCGGCCCGCTCCGGCAGCCCCTGCCGGGGGCAGCGGTCCTGGGCGCCCGGCCGGGGGCGGGTGGCCACGAGTCCCCGGGCACGCGCCCGGCCACCACCACGGTGGACAGCGTCCAGGCCCCCATCTCCAGCTGTTCCGTGCCCCCCCGGGGTCCCCCGGGCCCCTTCCTGCCCCCCCAGCGCCCGGGTGTCCCCCCGGCCCCGTTCCCCTACGCTGCGGGGGGGGTTCAGCCCTTCGGGGCACCGGCTCAGTCCCCCTTCCCCCCGGCACAGCCCCCGCCCGCTTTCACCCAGGGCCCCCAGCAGTTCCCCCCGGGTCCCTTCCCGGCCCCCCTGCCCTTCCGGCAGCCCCCCCGAGTCCCCCTGGCCGCCCCGGCCCAATTCCCCCAGCAGCCCTTCCCCAGTGCGGGGTCCCAGCTGCCCCCGCCGGCCCCGGGGCAGGCCTCGCTGCCCCCCCAGCTCTACCCGCTCCCCGGGCAGGACCAGCTGCCCCCCGCGGGCGTCGCCCCACACCCGGGGGCCGTGCCCTTCCCCAGGACCTCTGTCCAGAGCGGCCCCCCGTCCCTGGCGGGGCTCCAGCCGGTGCCCCCCGGCTCCCCCGCCCTGCCCTTCTGCCCTAGCCCGGCTCCCCCCAGCGCTCAGCTGCCCCCCGGGACCATGGCCCTGTGCCCCCCCGCGCCCGTCCCGCCCAGCCAGGCCCCTTCTCCCGGGCCCTTGCCGGGCGCCGTGGTGGTCCCGGGCCCGCTGGTCCCGTCTCCGGCCCCGGCCCCTTCCCCAGCGCTGCCTATGCAGCCCCCGGCGCCGCGGGCTCCTCCTGCGCTGCCGCCGCCGGGCTCCGGGGACGCGCCGTTCCCTCGGCAGAGCCCCTGCCCCGCCGACCTGCTGTCCTCCAGCCCCGAGAGCCAGCCCGGCGGCTCGGCCGCGCCCGGGGGGCTGCTGCAGCCCACCAAGGCGGGGCCGCAGGAGGGGCAGCGGCCCCGGGCCGTGCAGCTTATCGAGGCCGACCCGTACGCGGAGCCCGAGCGCATCCGGCGGCTGCTGGCCGAGTTGGAGCGGTTCCGAGCCCAGGCCGAGCGGCTGGAGCGGCCAGCGCCCGGCGGCGGCTCTGAGCTGGACGCGCTCTGGAAGGAGCTGCAGGAAGCGCAGGAGCGCGACGCCCGGCAGCGCTCCATCGCCATCGCCCGCTGCTACTCCATGAAGAACCGGCACCAGGATATCATGCCCTACGACCGCAACCGCGTCGTGCTGCGCTCGGGCAAGGACGACTACATCAACGCCAGCCGCGTGGAGGACCTGTCCCCGTACTGCCCCGCCCTCATCGCCACCCAGGCCCCGCTGCTCGGCACCGCCGCCGACTTCTGGCTCATGATCTACGAGCAGAAGGTGTCCGTGGTGGTCATGCTCGTGTCCGAGCAGGAGCTGGACAAGGTGCGTCCGGTCCTGGGTGCGGGGCCGGCCGGGCGGGGTCTCAAGGATGGGAAACCCTGCCCGGTGCCCATGGGCAGCGGGCACCAGGCCCTGCGGGACCCGAGGCTGCCCGGGGTGTGCTGACAGCCCGTCCCGTGGCAGAAGGTGCTGCGGTACTTCCCGTCGGAGCGGGGCCAGCCCGTGGCACAGGGCCCCCTGACCGTGGTGCTCACCAGCCTGCGGGTGACCCCCACGCACGTGGAGCGGATGCTGACGCTGCAGTACCGAGACCAGAGCCTCAAGCGCACCGTGGCTCACCTGCAGTTCACCTCTTGGCCTGAGCTGTACGTGGGGAGACAAAGGGGGGGGGGGCGTGGGGGGCCCTGATATGCAGGGGCGGTTCTGGGACCACTGCTCCGGAGTCAGGGAGGGTTTCTGACCCATCCGGGGGGGGTCTGAGTGCGGAGACCCCTCCAGCGAGTGCGTGTCCCCCACCCGCAGGGGCCTGCCCGACAGCAAGGGGAGCCTCCTGCGCTTCATCCAGGAGGTGCACGGCCATTACCTGCACCAGCGCCCGCTGCACACCCCCGTCGTGGTGCACTGCAGGTGAGCGGGCCCGGGGGGTGCCAGCGCGGAGGAGAAGGGGCTCCCCATCTCCGGCGTCTGTCACCCTCGGGGGTCTCTCTGCAGCTCCGGCGTGGGCCGCACTGGCGCCTTCTGCCTGCTGTACGCTGCGGTGCAGGAGGTGGAAGCCGGGAACGGCATCCCGGACCTGGCACAGCTGGTGAGGCGGATGCGGCAGCAGCGCAAGCACATGCTGCAGGAGAAGGTACTGCAGGGGGGCTCCGGGGCGCGGGGCAGGAGTGAACCCCCCGGGCCTCATCGTGTCCTCTTCCCTGCAGCTGCACCTCAAGTTCTGCTTCGAGGCCGTCCTGCTCCACGCCGAGCAGGTGCTGCTGCGACACGGCGTGGGCGGCCCTGCCCTGCCCAAGCCCCCCAATAGCACCTCCTCCAAGGTGGGTGTAGGGGCGTGGGGGGTCTGGGGAGCTCTGCCACTCCCAGGGCTCACGGGGCTGCTCTCCCCCAGCTCTACTTCCAGCAGGACCCGCAGGACCTGGTGCTGGGGGGGGACGTGCCCATCAGCTCCATCCAGGCCACCATCGCCAAGCTCAGCATCAAACCGGGGGGCCCCGGCCCGGAGCCCGGGGAGGGCTGGGGGGTGGATCCCTGCCCCGCTCCGGACCCCGTGGAGCCCGAGGTGCCACTGGTGCTTCCTGACGGTGTTGTGGACGGTGTCGGTGCCCCCGAGCCCCCCGCCCCGAGGCCGCCCCTCCCCGAGCCATCGGGTGCCACTGACGGCAGCAACCACGTGGGGGGAGAGAGCCCCGAGGGGCCGCCGGAGGCCCCCGCTGCCCCCCCAGCATCCTCCTCCTCCTCTCTGGAGCTCTTGGCCTCGCTGACGCCGGAGGCCTTCAGCCTGGACGCGTCCCTCAAGGGCAAGCAGCGCATGAACAAGCAGAATTTCCTGCAGGCACAGCCGGGCGAGGGGCTCCGGGGACCCCGGCCCAGCGATGACCCCCTCAGCATGCTCGACCCTCTCTGGACCCTCAACAAGGCGTGAGGGGGGTGGGGGCCCCCCGGCCCCCAGCCCCACTTTATTTGACTCCAGGTAGAACTGACTTTTTCAGCTCTTTGCTACTAAAATAAAGTGAGTTTATCTGCAGGGCCGAGCTCTGGTGCTGCCGGGAGTGGGGGGTGGGGTCGCGGCTGAGGCAGGTTCGGGTTAGTTCCGTTTAATGGATGTTCTGCACACGTTATAAAACACGGTCGGTACAAAAAGCGTCCCCTGTACAGCACAAAGGTACAGCTGGGCGAAGGCCACCCGCGGGGGGCTGGGCCGGGGTCCCGGGGGTCCCCCCTGCCCCAGGCCGGCACCGCCTCTACAATCACCGGGGGTTAAGAACGGACGTGACCGGCGGGAGGGTTCGGGAGCCCCGGCCTGGGGCAGGGCTGCAGCCGGGAGGGGAGCGGAGCCGCCAGGCCGTGCCCGGGGCCGGTGCCAGCTCAGGCCGGGCCCCCCGGTCCCTCCCCAGCGCCTGCAGGAGGGGGACGCGGGCTCTGTCCGCTCCCAACCTGAGAAAAGGCTCCTCTGGTCCCGCAGCGGGAGGGGGAGGAGGGGGGGGGAGGAGGAGGAGGAGGAAGAAGAGGAAGGTGCTATTGCTGCAGACGGGGCGCAGGAAGGAGCGGGGCAGGGCAGCTATGCCAGGGCACTGCAAGGGCAGCACTGCCGGGGCTGGGTCCCCGCACCCCCTGCCCCAATAAATAACTATTTACAGCACATAAATAAATAGGGTGGGGGCAGCTGCGGCCCCGGGCGGGGTCGGGCGGGGCCCGGCCGCGCCCTAAGGCACGTGGGGGACGAGCCACGCCCTGAAGGGGTCGGTCCCGGCCGGCCCGGTCCCGGTCGGTGCCACCCGAGGGCTGGGACAGCCCCAGCCTGGGAGCTCCCACTGTCCCCCGCCCCTGCCCTATCCCAGCCCCGTGGGGTCCCCGAAGCCGCTCGGGAGACGCTGGGTCGGGGAGAGCGGCAGGAGGGGGCGGACCCCGCTTGGGCAAGGACGGAGCCACGGAGGCAGCGGGCGGCCCTGTCCCCTCTCCGGCCCAGCCCCGAGCCCCGCCGCAGTCCCGCCGGCCCCTCCTCCTGCTCAGTCCAACTTCTCCAGCACCGAGGGCACGTAGACCAGGCTGAGCTCGCTGCCGAAGTTGCAGACGATGGCGGCGTTCTCCAGCACCAGGATCTGCCGAGCCGGCTGCGACTCGTTGCTCTTGCCCAGGTAGACGGTCTGGAGCAGGTCCCCGTAGCCGATGTCCCAGAAGGACACGCAGCCCTGGCCCCCCGTGACCAGCAGGTTGTCGGAGATGACGCCCAGGCTGGCGCCGCAGCCCAGCTCCTGCGGGACAGGGCGGAGAGCTGAGCTCCGGGGGCTCGGAGAGGGGCAGAGCCTGCTCTGACTCCGGCCTATCCTGAGCCTTTGCGTGTGCCAAGGAGGCTTTTCCAGGTATGTGGAATTGGAATAGAGGCTCCTCAGCCTCCAAGCGCAGCAGAGCTGTCTGCAGGGTCTGGTGGAGGCTGGAAAACCTAGGGGGACCCCTGAGGGCGTGAGGTGGAGCTGGGGACTCTCAGCCTGGAGAGAAGGAGGCTCAGCGGGGACCCTGTGGCTCTGCACAACTCCCTGACAGGAGGGGACAGCAGGGGGCTGGGAACAGGGACAGGTGGGAATGGCCCCAGTTTATGCCAGGGGAGGTTCAGGTTTGACATCAGCGGGAATTTCTGCGTGGAAGGGACGATGAGACATTGGAAGAGGCTACCCAGGGTAGCAGAGGAGTCCCCTTCCCTGGAAGGACTGAAAAGCCAGCTGGATATGGCACCTGGGGACACAATCAGTGGTGGCCTTGGCAGAGCAGGGGGGTGGCAGGTTGGACTCTGCGGTCTCTGAGGGTTTTCCACCCCAAGCAATTCCTGGTTCGCCCTCCCCAGCTGCCCCAGTCCCACCTGCTGGATGGAGTAGAGCTTGATGCCCGAGCTGCGGTCCCAGATGCTGATGATGTCGTCCAGGCCGCTGCTGATGACGCAGGACGTGGTGCAGGTCAGCGAGGTGACGTCCCCACGGTGGGCAAACATGTGGCTCACACGGCTGCCAGTCAGCACATCCCACAGGCAGATGGCCCCATCCTGGCCACCGCTGGCCAGCACCATGGTCTGCAGGACACCAGGGCCACCTCAGTGCCAGGGGACAACAGTGCCACCAGCACTCCTGGCTGCAGGAGGTCACACGAGTGTGGGCTGGAACCCTGGACTGCCAGCCCAGGGGAACCCTGCCTGTGCTGTGACCTTGAGCAGCCTGGGAGACAGAGGCACCTGAGTTCACTTATATAGGGTGGGAGAGCCCCTGGGGGTACACACTGGGGGGCACTGGGGGCTCCTACTCCTCCTCTCTGGGGGCTCAGGCCCCATTTCAGGCCTGCTCAGCCCCACCTGGCAGTGCAGGAACAGGGATTCCCTGCTTCAAAAGGACAGAGAAGCAAGAGGTCTCCAGAGAAAGAGATTGCTGAGCTCACAGTGAACTGGGAGAAAACTCTTGACTTGGACAGAGAGATGGAAGGACCCAGGTGGGTGCCCCAGGTGAGCCACTGGCTCAAGGGTGGGACCAGGGATGAAGCCAGGTATGGGCTGAGGTGTGATCTCAGGGATGGGCTCAGATGTCAGTTCAGGTGTGAAGGCAGGTGCGGGCTCAGGCCCAGCAGCTCCCCCCTTACCTGGTCGATGTACACGGCTGTGATGGCTCCTGAGTGGCCCTGCAGGGTGAACAGGCAGCACGAGTCCTCCAGCCGGAACACCTGGGGCAGGAGAGGCTGCAGTGAGGATCTGGGGCTGGCTGGGCTCAGGGCGGTGCCACCTGAGGTCCCCATGACACAGCAGATCCCACCTGGCCCCACTGTGGCACAGCCAGACCTGCCCGTGGTGCCAGGGGTCACAGGGTGCTGCAGGCCATGGCTGGTGGGCAGTGGCAGGGGATGACAGGGCAGTGACTGCACAGGGGAAAGGGATGGGGACAGGGAGATCCCAGAATCTGGATCTGCTACTCGGGGTATGTTACAGCAACTTCATGGAATGCTCCAGTCTGGGGACA
Source organism: Cinclus cinclus (assembly GCF_963662255.1). Taxonomy (NCBI): domain Eukaryota; kingdom Metazoa; phylum Chordata; class Aves; order Passeriformes; family Cinclidae; genus Cinclus; species Cinclus cinclus. The sequence goes on from NC_085046.1 coordinate 480,137, forward strand.
CAGGAGCTGGAGAGCTGGGAAAGACCCCGGGGTGCTGGTGGATGTGAGCAGCTGTGCCCAGGGGGGCAGGAGGCCAGCAGCACCTGGATTGTATCAAAACCAGTGTGGCCACATGACCAGGACAGGGATTGTCCCCCTGTGCTGGCCCTGCTGAGGGACCCCCTGGAATCCTGGGGGCAGCTCCAGGCCCCTCCCAAGAGGAGAAACCTGGAGGGGCTGGAGGTGTCCAGGGAATGGAGCTGGGGGGGCTGGAAAGGGGCTCCGCCTGGAGAAAAGGAGGCTCAGGGGGAACCTGTGGCTCTGCACAACTCCCTGACAGGAGGGGACAGCCGGGGGGGATTTGGGACGTGCTCCCAGGGAACAGGGACAGGAGAAGAAGGAGGTTCAGGTTGGATATTGGAAAATTCCGTCATGGAAAGGGTGGTTGGGTGTTGAAGGGGGCTGCCCAGGGCAGTGGTGGAGTTCCCATCCCTGGAGACATTTAAAAGCCCTGTCGAAGTGGCACTTGGGGACGCGGGTTAGCGGTGGCCTTGGCAGTGCTGGGGACTGGTTTGACTTAGTCTTGAAGAGCTTTTTCCAACCTCAGTGCGTCCATAATTGTTTGCTGTCACCCATTCCTACAGCACGAGGGTCCCACACTCAGCTCAGGGTGATGCTCCGGGGCTCTGTCCTTCCAGCTCCTCCCACGCCCCATCCAGGCAGGTGAAGGGAGCCCACACGGCTCCCAGAACTCCCCTCCCGTGTGCCTCCCAGCTCCCGGCCAGCCATCCCTGCCCCTGGCTCACCCTGAGGGTGTGGTCCTGGCTGCCGGTGACCAGGCGGCCTGCAGCAGCCTTGAGCGCAGTGATGGGTTTGTGGTGGGCACAGGCCACGCTGTGCGTGAGCTGGCACCGCACCGCGGCGCCGCGGCACAGCTCCGGAGAGGGAGGCAGGCTGCTCCTGCCCGGGGCACCTGCAGGGGGACACACACCTGGGCTGGGTAAGGGCACCTCGGGATGCTGCAATTTAGGGGATTTGGGGCTGGTACTGCAGCGAACCTTCGTGCTTGAGAAAACTGGAGTGAGGGTCTCAACGGGGTCCAAGGTTGCAGAATGGTTTGGGATGGAAGAGACCTTAAAGCCCATCCAGTCTCACGCCCTGCCGTGGCAGGGACGCTTGCCACTATGCCAGGTTGCTCCAAGCCTCGACCAACCCGGCCTTAAACACTGCCAGGGATCCACGGGCAGCCACAGCTCCTCCAGGAAATTCATTCCAGTCCCTTACCACTCTCCCAGGGAAGAATTTCTCCCCAGTATCTCATCTGAATCAGCCCCCCTATTCTGCTCCAGAAGCACAGGAACCCTGTGCTCTAACCAGTCACCCCCATGGGCCAGTCTGGGCTGTGCTGTGGTTGTGCTGAGGGCTCCGGCTGTTCCCAGGGTGGGAACAAGCGAGATCCAGAGAAAGAGAAGTGGGAAGTGGAAGGAAGTGAGGGCAGTGCTGGCCCTGGAAGCACATGGGAGCTTCCAGCCCCATGCCCTGGGGAAAACCAGCATGGGGATGGTGTCCCAGCTCAGGGAGCTCCCACAGCAGTCTTCAGCTTAGCACAGCTCCAGGGCCTTTTGGAGCAGTTACCACCAAAGCAAAAGTAGGCGTGAGGAAGACTCAGCTACAAGGAGGAGGAAGGAGAGGAAGGCAGGAACTGACATTCCAACACGTGCTCACCTCGGAACTGCAGGTGGTTCAAGGATGCGTGTGTCTCCAGAGAGAAGAAATCCAAGGAGCCATTCAAGCGGGCAGCCACAATCCTGAGGGAAAGATGGGGGTGAGGAGAGGCCCCTCCCCAAGCCCCAAACCCACACAGCCCCCAGGCCAAGCACAGACCACCCGCTCCTGGGATGAGGCTGCATGGAACTGGGCTGGGAGACTGGACACAGCCCCAAATGGACTAGACAGTGGCAGTGCCTCTGGAAGAGCAGTGATCCAAAGGTCTCCCAGCCCTGAAACCCTCTGGACATTCAGCTGCTGCCACGACTGAGGGCTGAAGAAGTGGCTGCTGGAGCAGACCTGGAGCCAGAAGAGCTGGTGGGAGGTGGATATACAGAGGGATCAGGCTGGTATGAGGTTGGACAGCAGGGAAAGGTGCTTGGGCTGAATGGGCTCCCCTGGGAATGGTGACAGCTCCAACCCTGAGCAAACCTCCCATCAAGAGGGTTTGGACAGAGCTCTCAGGCACAGGCTGGGGTTGTTGGGGTGCCTTGGGCAGGGCTGGGGATTGGACTCCATGATCCTTGGGAGCCCCTTCCAGCTCGGGATATTCCATGACACTGGGAAGAGACATCCCAGCTGAGCCTGTGCTGCCAGGAGCTGCCGTGGAGGTTTGGGCTGGGGATCTCCCAGCACTTGCACAAGGAGTTGTTTGTTACCTGTTGTTGAGGAAGACGAGGGCTGTGATGCCAGATTGTCCTTCATCATTGCTGCTGCGGAGAGTCCCCTCAATGGCATCCCACACCTGGGGGAGGAGGGGTCACTGCAGTGACACTGGCCACAGGAGCACTGCACACAGGGGGTCTGGGATCCTGAACAGCTCCGTGTGCTGTGCTCCTGCTGCCCGAGCTGAGCGAGCAGGTCACAGCTCCCTGTGCTGTGCTCCCAGGCTGTGTGACCTCCTCCCTCCCACCACTGCATTCCTGCTCCTCACCTCCAGCTTCCTGTTACTGCGTCCCTTCTCCTCATCTCCACCTTCCCCATGCTGTGTCCCTGCTCCTCATCTCCACCTTCCCATTGCTGTGTCCCTGTTCCTCACCTCCAGCTTCCCATTACTCCTGCCAGCCACGATGAGGTTGCCCTGCAGTTCCAGGCTCCAGACGGAGCTCTCCAGGTCCCCTCCCCAGGACGGCAGGGGTGAGGATTTGTCGCATCCCGCGCAGGTCTCGTCCCCCAGGCCCCGCTCCCCGAGGCTGCGCCGGCGGCCGCAGCCGCCCTCGTCAGGGAACCCGGCGGGGCCGTGCGGGCCCGAGAGCCCCGGGAAGTTCGCGTTCCTGCAGCTGGGGCTGCCGTGCTCCTCGTACACCTTCCCAACCAGGCTGCTGAAGTCGTATCCCGAGTCCTTGTGGCGAGCGCCCACGGCCCGGAGCCGCGGCTCCGACTCGGCCGCCTTGGTGTGCTCCGAGAAGTTGGTGTCGATGAGAGAGGTGAGGTCGGGCTGGTCACAGAACAGGGGGGGCTGCGGGGGGCCCAGCAGCCGTTTGAGCTGGTGACTGCTCTCAAAGGAGTCCTCCAGCCCGTTCTGCCCGTCCGGGCTGGGATCCCAGCCCTCCTGGTAGTCGAAGATGCCGCTGCTGTCCCTGCGCAGCCTGGAAGGAGGGACAGAGCTGAGCCCCCTGGGCTGGCAGGCTGCTTCCCGGGAGCACGGGATGTGGAGCGTGGGGTGTGGGGACACGGCCAGGGCCATACCTGGGTTTGGGGATGACAGTGAGGCAGTCGCCCGTCTGCGCGTCCCACACGCGGATCTGCCCCACCAGGCAGCAGCTCACCAGCAGCATCCCGTCACTGGCCAGGCACTCGATGTCCTGGGAGGAAGGAAGGACAAGCACAGCTCAGCGTGGCATCACCGAGGCCTCTGGATCCTGACCACAGCCAGCTGTGGCTGAGGAACTGCAGAGATGATGGATTCTATGTCAAAACTGGCTGGTTTAGGAACTGAGTGTGGGTGAGGACATGGACGTCCCTGGCAGTGTCCCAGGCCAGGTTGGACAAAGCCTGGAGCAGCCTGGGGCACTGAGAGGTGTCCCTGCCCAATGCAGGGGTGGCACTGGATGAGTTTCAAAGGTCCCTTTCAACCCAAACCATTCTGTGATTCTGGGATTCCAGGGTCTCTGCCCAGAGACCTCTGTGTGCACTGGACTCCTAGAAATCCAGCAGACTCCATCTGTCTTGCCTTCCCTAAAAAATTCTGTCCCAGTTTGAAGGCATGATCAGGAGCAGAGATACAACTTTTCTGGGAGATACAGCACAGCATTTTAAACTCATCTGCCTGAACACCCAAGAGCTTTGTTTCATCTCAGAACAGAAGGAATCCCAGATTCATCCTGGTTGGAAAAGCCCTCCCAGACTGACCCCCACCTTGTCACCCAGCCCAGAGCACCGAGTGCCACATCCAGTTGTCACCTGCACCTCAGGAATGTGGGGGTATCCCAGCAAAGCAGGGAACGCAAGCCAAAGGTGGTGATGGTGGGAATTGTAAAAAGCAACTGGAGGAGCTGAGAGCGTGCTGCAGGAATTCCAGGCTCCAATATCCTTTCCTGATGTATTTCTTTCTAAGCTGGACCTACCATGAGGTGTCCCCTGAGGACCAGGGGCACGATCTCAGTCTCGGGGGGTGAGTAGCCGTAGTCATCACAGGGCAGGTCCCCCCGGCGGCGCCGGCCCGGCCCGTTCTGCCCGTAGTTCTTGGGGCACAGCACCCGGTACAGGCAGAACAGCAGCAGCACCAGCAGCATGCCTGATGCCAGGCCCAGAGCAGCCACCCTGCAGGAGACACCCACAAAGACCATAAGGTAAGAAAATTTATTCCAGTTTCTAGTCCACAGATAGGTTTGGAAAGTCCTGTGCCAGGATTACTCATGTGCTAGTCTGAATTTCTCAGCTGAGAAAGCTTTTCAGCAAATTAGAGAGGTTTGGTGGAAATTAAGGGGGGTTTTAATGGGAAAATGACAATTTCAACAAGATGTTGAGGCTTTTCAGTAAGGAAAGTAACGAGCAACTAAGATTTCAAGTAAACACCAGCTGGGGACTGGATAACACAGTGTGTTCAGCACGTGCAGATTCAGGCAGGGCGTTGTGGCCCATCCTCTCTGGAAGGAGGAAAGCTTCTTGCACCAGTTTGATCTAATCCCCAGTAAATCACTATCAAATGATATCCAGGTGGTGGCTGCCCCTGGATCCCTGGCAGTATCCAAGGCCAGGCTGGGCAGGGTTTGGAGCAGCCTGGGACAGTAGAAGGTGTCCCTGCCCATGGCACAGAGTGGGACTGGATTAGTTTCAAGGTCCCTTCCAACCCAACCATTGTAGGGTTCTATGAAATCACATTTAAACCCCCAAACGGACCTTGTGTCCTCACCACCCAGTGATCAGCCCTGTACTGCTGCAGGAGCACTGAGGGCCTCCCTGTTAATGCACAGCCCACTCCTGCCCTCAGCTGATGGAAAACTGCCAGGGGAGACCCAATTCCATTCTGCACTGCAGCATCCCGAGCTTTGGCGCTGAAGCTTCAGGAGCTCGCTTGGTCTCCCAGCAGCAGGAGGGGCCCCAGCAGCCCCACAGGGCAGGACAGGACACTTTACTTGTACAGGGTGACGTCCTGGTGGCCGCGGGGCTGCGCGCTGTGCTCCGCCTGCGGCCCCGTGTCCCGCTTGCCCGCTAGGAAGGGCTGGTAGCGCGAGGCCTCCTGGGGATGCCGCACCTCCAGGGCCTCCTGAGGCTTCAGGTACAGCGTCACGGGGATGGCTGGCAGGATGCTGATGTACCTGAGGGGGACAGGGACAACAGCTCAGGAGTGACACCGGGGGACAGGCACAGGTCTCTGGGCAGGTCTCGGGGTGTTTTCAGCATGTAACTTCAGGTGTTCTGAACTGAAGATCTCCTTAGAAATAGTCTCTAAAGTTACTCCCCAGGCTTGAGCCCTTCAAAGAGCCAGCAGTGGAATGAAATACGGATGAGATAATGAATTTAAGTAAGGATCTAGTTTTCTGTGTGCTGCAGGCTGGGGGGTGTCACCAAGAAGCTTCTTCAGCTCAGATGTCTCTTCACATGTACCATTTCCACCACTTACAGATGATTGTATCAGACAACTGTGGAATTACTGAGGTTCGAAAAGCCCTCTGACACCATCAAGTCTGACTGTTCCCCCTTGCACTGCCAACGCCACCACCAACCCATGTCCCCAAATCCCACATCCACAGGGCTTTTAAATCCCTCGAGGGGTGGGGACTCCACCACTGGCCTGGGGAGCTGTGCCAGGGCTGGACAGTCTTTTTGGGGAAGGAATTTTCCCAATATCCCACCTGAATCTCCCCTGGCCCAGCCTGAGGCCATTTCCTCTCCTCCTGCCCCTGTTCCATGGGAGCAGAGCCCGAACCCCCTGGCTGTCCCCTCCTGTCAAGGAATTGTGCAAAGGCAGAAGGGCCCCCCGAGCCTCCTTTTCTTGTTTTGCAAAACTGAAAACTTCATTTCCAGGGTCAAGGAAGACACAAGACACCAAGCACATAAACACCCAGGAGCACAGAAACAACCCCAATTCCCAGAGGAACAGCCCTGGAGGGTCTGTGAGCTCTGCCCACCCCAGGGGACCTGCCCAGCAGCTCTTCCCAAACACACCTGGAATGAGCCCCATAGAACCAGGTTATGTGAGCTGAGAACACGAAAGACAGAAGGAAGACAAACCCTTGGGGTCAGTTGCCCAGATCCCAGTGCCTGTGGCACTCATGCCAGCCCACTTGCCTCTTGGCCAGGGTGATGTTGTAGTAGCTGAAGAGGGCTGGCCAGTGCCTGAAGGAAAGCTTCCTCCAGATCTCCTCATCCTCTGCTCCCCAGGTAACCTCTGCTTCTGTTCCCAACTCCACCTGCCCGTTCCCTCTGCCCTCGGGTCCCTGGGCCCAGCTGTGCTCGTTCGGCTCCAGCCCCGGCTTCTGCTCCCGCTGCTGCGTTTGGTTCTCTGACAGCTGGATGGGCTCCGATGGGAAGACTGACAGGTCGATCTTGGGGTCCCCAGCAGGCAAAACCCCTCCAGGAACAGGCATGGGAGGCAAGCCTGCGTCCCCCAGGGGACTCTGCTCCGTGACCTGGGATGTGAGGTAGGTGCGGAGCCCAGCAGGATCCGTGTAAACCAGGATTCCAATCCAGATCACTGTCCCGGCCTGTGCAGACACATGAGCAGACACAGCTCCCTTCAGTGCCACCACCCTGTCCCTGCCACTGCAGGATGAGCAGACACAGCTCCCTTCAGTGCCACCAGCATTAGCTGCTTGGGCTGGGAAGACAGAGATCCCTGTAATTCCATTAGAGACATCCAAAACAGAGATGGGGGACAAGCAGGACCACAAGTACTGTGGCAGCAGCAGATGTAAAGAGTAAAACCTTGACCAAAATATCTCCTAAATGCCTTTAGTCCACATGTGCAGGAACAAACTGTGACGTCTGCTTGTAAAATCATCTCAAGGCTGAGCCAGCCTTGGAAATCTGCTTCTGGATCCCCTGGGGCAGCACCAGACCCATGTGGGAACCGGGACGTGGAGGTGTGTCAGACCTGGCAGGGGTGGGCAGGTTGCTAGCCAGGCTGCCATGGGTGCCCAGCATGACAGGCAGGGTGCCAGCCTGGCTGGGGGGGGAGCGCCCTGCAGGGTGGGCAGGTTGCCAGCCTGGCTGCTGTGGGTTCCCAAGCAGGTTGCCATCCCGGGTGCCACCCCACGTACCATGATGAGGCGCTGCGCCAGGCGGGTGCGGGCGAAGAAGTAGATGACGCGCAGGCGCTTGGGCAGGCGCAGGTTGCGCAGCGAGGACGGCTGCAGGGTGATGGTGTGCGGCTGCAGGGTGATGCCGTGCGCCGCCGGGCGTGGCGCGGCCGGACGGGCCCGGCACGGAGCAGCCTTGGCCGCGGCCAGGCACGACTCGGGGGGCAGCCTCTTGTTCAGGTCAGCCAGCTGGAACGGATGTGGGAAGGTGAGGGGTGAGGGGAGGGGTCCCTGGTGAGCTGTGAGGGAGCCCTGCTGAGGGATCCTTCTCCCAGGGTTGTGGTGTCTCCTTGCGGCCCATCTACCCCAAATCAGCACATTTATACACCCGGGGAATCACAGACTGGTTGGGATGGAAGGGACCTTAAAGCCCTCAGTGCCACCCTTGCCACGGCAGGGACACCGCCCGCTGTCCCAGGCTGCTCCCATCCCCGATGTCCAACCTGGCCTTGGGCACTGCCAGGGATCCAGGGGCAGCCACAGCTGCTCTGGGCCCCCTGTGCCAGGGCCTGCCCACCCTCACAGAGAAGTTCTTCCTAATACCCAATGTAAACCTTCTCTCCGTCAGTTTGAAGACATTCACCCTTAACCTGTCCAAAGTCTCTCTCCATCTTTCCTGTGGGCTCCCTTCAGTTCCTGGAAGGTCACAAGTAAGTCTCTAAACTTTCCTTCTCCAGGCTGCATTATTCCCATTCTCTCAGCCTTTCCTCACAGCTCCATCCCTCTAAACAACTTGATGCCTCCTCTGGATTTGTTCCCACAGCTCCATGCCCTTCCTAGGAGTCTTCTGCCTCAGGTGTTCTGTTCCCAGTCCCTGTGTGTGTAACCAAGCAAGCATGGAAACCGAACTTTAACAGCCCAGGACGAGAGGAAACAGCCTCAAATTCTCCAGGGAGTTTAAGTTAAATATTAAGAAAAATTTCTTCCTGGAATGGGCTGTCCAGGCCTGTCACAGCTGCCCAGAACAGGGGTGGATTCCCCATTCCTGGGGACATTTAACAGCCATGTGGATGTGGCACTTGGGGACACAGGTCAGTGGTGAACACAGTGGTGGTGGTGCTGGGGAATGGTTGGGCTCCATGATCTCACAGGCCTTTCCCAGACTCAGTGAGTGTATGAGTCTGCTCTTTGCTCTCTGGGCTGTGCTGCCCTCCCTCCCCTGGGCAGCTCTGTGCCCACCTCCATGCGGCGGATGTCGATGGACAGCACTGTGGTGAAGAAGAACATCTGCAGGAAGAAGTCAGACACCAGCCCCACCACGGCAAAGAGGCAGAACTCCTGTGGGTGGGACACAGGGATTAGCTTCCATTTCAGCTCAGAACAGGGACACTCAGCAGTGTTTCACTGACAAACCCTGTGACCCATCTCTTGTATTGGCTGAGAGTTCAGGGCTGGATGAGTCCATGTGAGAATCCAAGAGTATTTATTCTAATTCACATTCTTTGTTCTTTTTGGCCACAATCCATCAAAACACTGGGACTCTATTCCCAGGGAACAAGGACAGGATGAGAGGAAAAGGCCTCAGGTTATGCCAGGACAGATTTGATTAGGAATTAGGGAAAATTTCTTCCCCAAAAGGTACTATTAGGCATTGGAACTGCTCAGGGCAGGAGTGAAGTCCCCGTGCCTTGAGGGATTTAACAGCTCTGTGGCTGTGGCACTTGGGGACATGGTTTAGTGGTGGCCTTGGCAGTGCTGGGGAAATGCTGGACTTGGTCTCCAAGGCTCAGTCAACCCAGACCATTCCCTGAGTCTGTGATCCTGCTGCCCATGCCTCCCTGCAGTGGCTCAGGCTCTGTCCTGCCAGCCCAGAGCTCACCTGGATGGCCGGGACCAGGGTGAAGTATCCGATGAGGATGATGCCGAGCTCTGTTGCCATGTTCTTCATGATGGACCAGCTCTCATTGCTCAGGCCTGGGGAAGGGCAAGGACAGCTCAGGGGAGCCTCTTCACCGTGCCAGACATGAGCACAGCATTTCCCCTCTTCAAAATCCACAGGCAACAGGCCAAAAAGGCCCTTCCAGGCTAAAATTCCCGAGTGCAAAGGCCCCCTGAAGTTCTGAGTCCTGATTCCCATCTAAGATCCAAACCACTCGTATTTTTAAAACTCAAGTCAACATCGCTCTACAGTCTCTTCTCCCTGATGTTTAGAAACAGCTTTGAAGATAATAAATCCCATTTATCTCATTTATCCATGGTGTAAGTACACTCAAATCCTTCTACAGGCACAGAGCATTTATAGAACGGAAAAGATATTTTGTCACACATTCAGGGGAATGTTGCAGGACTTGTGTTCTGCACTTTTGATATCCATGACCGGAGGACAGTGCTCAATATCCGCACCAGGAGATCCAGCTCTCCCCTACTAACATTTTAAAATATTTATTTAACCTGTTGCAGTCCACAACCCCAAGAAGTAGTGCCCACAACAACAGCATTACGTTCTTGGAATTCGAGACAAAACACAACTCACCTTGCTTCTTTCCCAGACCCGAATGAGAGCACTTCCCCTCTCCCAGCCCCTGGCTCCGCAGTTTTCCCTCTCTGCAGTGTCCCAGAGCAGGATCCTACCTTGGGCAATGCGGAGCTTCACCTCCAGGTCCACAGGCGTGGACACAACGGACTTGGTGAGGACCAGCACATTCTCCAGGCCAATCACCACTACCAGGTATGGAAATATCTCCCTGCACGAAACAGAGGCACAAGTGAGGAGAAGATCCGTGGGGAAAAAGAAGGGAAAGAGGCAAGTCTGGAGTGAACACACCCCTGGGAGTTGAGGTGGGGAGACACCACCCTGTGCCCCAATGCCTTCCCTTAGGGTCACACTGTACAAGGAAAAGGTTTGTGTTTCCTCTGTCTGAGGCTGAAAACACCTTTTTTTTTGCAAAGCTGAAGGAATTTCTGGGAAATGCCCATTGTGGAGCACCACTAAGTTAATCTTGGTGCTTCCCAGGGTGGGGACAGAGCCCTTTGCTCTCCAGCATTGGGTACAACAACAGAGATGGACCTGGAACAGCCTGAGAGGGACTGGGGGTGGGGAACCACTCATTAGGGAGGGGCAGGGAACATGTCCCACCTCCTTTAAAGATCATCCCATTCCTGCCCTGCCATGGCAGGGGCACCTTCCGCTATCCCAGGTTGCTCCAAACCGTGTCCAGCCTGGCCTTGGACACTTCCAGGGATCCAGGGGCAGCCACAGCTTCTCTAGGAAATCCACTCCAGTCCCTCACCACCCTCACAGGGAAGGATTTTTTTCTGTCTATCTCACCTAAATTTTCCCTTTCAGTTTGAACACTGCTCCTTGTCCTATCACTGTAGTTCCTGATGAAGAATCCCTCTCCAGCTTCCCTGTAGGCTCCCTCAGACACTGAAAGGGGGGGGGAATGTCAGTGAATGTCCACAATGAGTGAAAAAACTACCACCACAAATAAGCCTCTCGTGGGCAGCTTCTTGTTCATGCCCAAGAATCCAAAATTCAGCAAGAGCAACTCAGGCCTGCCTTTAATGAAAGCACTTTCAGCTCATCAGCTGTGTGAATCCTGCAGGCAGCAGCAGCACAGGACAGAGATGGGAGATGAGCTCCTTGGGGATGGGAATCTCTGAACAGAGCGAAAGGAGCTGCTGCAGGAGGGGGCTGTGGGAAAGCCTGCTCAGCTCCAGCAGGAACGTGTTATGCCAGCAATTCCTGCTGCTTCAGGCACACAGGGGCAGCTGCTCAGCAGTAAGGGATCTCCAGGAGGACTGGCCAGCAGAGGAACACGTGCCCCACGTCCCTGGGGAGCACGTGATGGAGATGCTGCCCAGCAGCGTGTGCAGTACCACGGGAGCTTGTCTCCCCAGCACAGGAATTCCCTGGCAGTCCCTGGCAGGGCTGGCACGTACCCGCCGTTGAGCGTGGGCGTGAGGCCAAACAGGGTGCAGAGCCCCACGGACATGAGCAGGGAGCTGAGCACCGTCACCACCGCCGCCAGCGCCAGGCCCCACTTGGACTTCACCATGTCGATCTTGCCTGGAAAAAAAGTGTCCAGCCCACGTCACCAGGGAGAGCAGACACAGTTCGCACAATGGGGACAGGACAATGGGCACAGGACTCTCGGCCCGACCCCCTCCAGGAGGTCAGCACACATCCCCCAGGATGGGAGGGGAGGTACTGCAGTGCTCCTGCCTGAAATGCAGCTCCCAGAGCCTCCCAGGGCAAGGCTGGTTCACAGCTCACACCAGTCCCAGCACTGCACTGAAGAAGGGAAAACCAAACTGAAATGTGGCAAGAGAGGTCTAAACCCAGCAGCTCACAACATGTGTCTGATAATGGATTAAAGAAGGTGGGAAGGAAAAAAGGTATTCCTTAGGCATCTATGGATGCCTAAGACAGAAATCACCTTGGAAGAGATCATAGAATCATGGAATAATTTGGGTTGGAAGGGACTTTAAAGATCATCCTACTCTTCCCCCATCATGGAAAAGGGACACCTCCCACTGTCACAGGCCTTAACACCTCCAGCTGGGGAGACGGATCACAAGGAGTAACACCACACTGGCTAAGAGGGGCAAATCAGCAGGAACCAGGTGAACAGTTCCTAATTCTCTCCAGGACAGCTCAGGGCAGAATTCCAACAGCACCCCTCCTGCTGAAACAGGTGGGAAGTGGTGTTAGACAGGAGCCAGAGCCAGGTGCCCCCAGACATACGTGTGGAGAAGTAGATGTAGGCGAAGAGGATGATGTAGGTGGTGACGAGCGGGATGAGCTCGGCGATGCCGATCTCCTCCTTGAAGTGCACATGCACCACGTTCTCCTCCCGCAGGCTGCAGTTGGGGCTGGGGTGCAGCAGCTTCAGGCGCGAGCGGAGGCTGCTCAGGAACCTGGGGAACAGCAGCACGTCACTCACCCCCTCCCAAGGAGCACAAGGAAGGGTTCACATGGACCAGCAAAGCTTGGTTCTCTTCAGGCCTTGCTCCCAAACCTGCTCCTTGCTGGGCCCAACCACCCAGAACTTGCTATCTACAAAGGTCTGCTGGGCAGACTCACCAAACTTTGTTTAAAGCAAAGGGTCCCTAACCACAATCCGGGCCTGCGGAACAGAACGTGCCGTGGTTTCAAGCGCTCCCAAAATCTTCCCAGAATTACAGAATTCTGAGTAAAAATGGCTGACGGAAAGTGCCACACAATGGCTCTTGGGGCTCGGTGCTATGGAAGAGCAATTTCTAACTCCTGGGCTGCCAATTAAGTCCCAGACATCCCTTGGGGAATTCTGTGCAGCTCAGAGTCCTCAGATCCACTCGACCCACACCAGTTTGGCCAATGCTGCCAAAGCGTTTTCACCAGTTGAACCAGTGCTTACTGGAAATCAAACCAGTCTGTGTACAAGCAGCTGGGTCAAACCAGAGCCACTGGGCCCTGGATGCCACTGGAACTTCCCTGGCAGCTCTGGATGCTACAGACACTGTGAAGAGGAGCTGAGAACTGAGAGCATTTCATTTCTGTAAAACACAGCGAGTTTTCTCCCCAGAAAAGCACCTTCTTTTAAAGAGATCCAAGATACTCTAAACCACAAGCGGAGGGTGAAGAAAACCAGGGGGGTGGAGAGAGCAGCAGCAGTGGCCAGAGCAGCCTCACCTGGAGTCGTAGCGCTGCAGCCCCAGGGTGACGGTGTAGGACACCACACGGCGCCGGTTGTACAGGCTGACCCCGCTGTACCTGCCAGGCAGCCCGAACAGCAGGTCTGCAGAGACACAGGGACATCAGGAACAGCACACACACTCACACGAGGGGGACAGAGGTGTTCCTTGGCAGCAGCACCAGAGGGAATGGCTGCTCGTGTCCTGTAGGATATCCTGCACTTCCTGGTGCTCTGAGACCCCGTGGATGGGCTCACACCTCAGATGATCACAAATAACCTTTAAAGCAAACTTCCTTTAGTGTTACACACCCCTTTTCAGACGTGTAATAGCGTACAGCATACACTTCCAGAACTCTGAAGTTCCTTTAAAACCAAAGGATTCAACCTGCATTTAAACCAGCATTTCCTCTGGCATTTGGAGCCGCTAACGATCCCACGCACACTCAGAGGGTTTCTTTATAATCAAGAGATAAAAATACTTTTATGATATCCATTGTCAGCTCGGGCTGTGTGCAAGGAATTAGAACACACAAGGGAGCAGGATGAATGTTGATTTATCTGTGACAATGAGGCAGCCTTTGAGCATGACAGAGGGAAAAGCCAGGCTGGAGCATGTGTAGAGTGAGAGGAACAAAACCTCGCTATTTTTACCTGCAGAAAGAAGCCTGACCCAGTGATTTGTTCACTTCTCACAAATACAGATCAGGGCTCCAATACACATATAGAATGAGAGACAACAAAGACTGGGCAGCTTCAGCTGCTGTGAATGACAGAATATTGCCCAAACTGGCTCTATCAGCAAAGCAGGTGTTGGCATTAGTGAGGATGGAATAACAATGAAGCTGTAGGCAACCCCCAGCTCCCCTGGCTCTCCAGCCCCTCACCTTTGAGAGTGGCTGACGTCTGCAAGGTCTTTGGTTCATGCTGGTGGATGGTTTTGATGATATCTGGGTCGGCATTGAAGCGCTCGCGGTCGTTCTGCCAGAAGTTCCCTGGGGACAGCAGCAGGCAGCCGTGCTCTGGGAGCAGATTCCTCAGCTTCCTGAGGCCAGGCAGCAGGTCTGTGACCTGCAGACAAACCTCCTCCAGGCTCCTGACCCCGGAGCTGAAAGGCAAACACAGACCTGAGGGACCAAACTGAGGCGAGGGCAAAGCTTTGGGAGAGGAGCATTCAGGGACCTGCATCCTCATCCTCACACTGCTCTTCCTCCTCCTCCTCACAGCTGAGAACAGCAACTGGGCTCCCTGGAACTGTGAACGAGCTCCAGAACTCCATCATCATCCCTGGCTGCTGCCTGACACCACAGCTCTCACCTCACCTATCTCTGGTACCCCACTTTGACTTCCACATTAAAGACACTTCCATCTGGCAGAGAAACTCTCTGGAATTCCTGCAGACCTCAAACACCTCTCCACACAAGCAATGGATGTTTTACAGGAATCCTGGTCAGCCTTCCTGAGATGGATCCTTTGAGGTGCACAGAGTGCTTTAAAATGCACCTGGCATTCAATGTCTGCACCTGGCTGTGGTGTTTTCCCAATTCCTCTGCATTGTGTGGAAAGGAGAATTTCCTCAGAGGTTCAGAACTGCACACAGGTGTAACTGGAATGAACTGGAACCTGTGTTTGACATAATCCTTAATTATCCATTTAATCCTTAAAATCCATAAACCACTAATTCAAGCAAGACAGCCTGGGTTTCCAGCAGGCCCTGGTGGGAAGGGTCAGTGCCAGAGCAGCTGCTGGGACAGACAAGTCCCAGGACATCTCACCCCAGCAAGGGCTGATCTGCTGCTTGGCACCTGCTCAGGTGATCACACAGGACAGGTATCCCACAGGGAGTTATTGTTATTGGCTGCAGGGAGTTATTCTGGCTCCATGGGGTGAACCCAGCTGCCCAAAAACACCTCACGGCTGCATTTCTGACTGACAGACACCACTCCAAACTTCCCCAAACCAGAAATCTTCTGTACATTTCCCTGGACAGCCTTTAAAATTTTTAATTGACACTGGAGCTCAGACATCTTTAATTACTCCCAAGGATGCTAAAAGGCTGAACTTAAGTTTTAAAAATAGGGAAGTTCATTTAACTGGCTTAATGGAAAAAGTACTGTCTGTTACACTGCCAAAGTCTGTTTATGGTTACCTGGGGAAAAGTGAATGACTTCACACACATTTGTGACAGCACATCATGGAGAAAACATTTTAGGATATGGCATCCTTAAGGGAAACTTTGGCAATTACCAACCAGGGATGTTAGGTCCTTTAGACCCAACAAAATCCCCAGAGCAATCTTCCTGGGAAGGGCAGGAAAATCAGTCTCTTCCAACTGGTCCAGTTGTGCCTGTTTGTAGATGACATTAAATAGTGCCCTGTGCCTCCTGCAGCCAAACAAGGTATAAATGAAGGAATTAAAGATTTACACAAAGGGCCATTATATTTAGGATGAATTCACAATTCCCCTGTTTGACAGGTGATAAAAGAAGACAGGAGCTGGCATTTAGCAATTGATTGATTATCAGAGGCTTCATGCTGACACACAACCACTCCCTGCAGCAAATACTGCAAACCTCGCTACTACTGTGCAGGCAGCTGCACACAAAGGGGTGGCAGATGGGATTGAAAAGATGGTTTTTGTGGTCCCAGTTCAGGAAGAAGATGAACCCAAATCTGCTTTCACCTGTCAAGGAGCACAATCCACCTCCAATTGCCTACCTCAGGGATTTATGCACTCACCCAGCACAGCACACAACGCTGCAGCTGAACTCACACATAAAACCTCAGGAGGGAGTACAGATTTATCAATACAGTGATGATGTGTTGGTAGGAGGTGAGGAGGAAAGTGCAGTGAGAACAGCACCACAGGATATATGGAATAGATTCAATGGGGAGGGGATAGAAGTGCCCTCAGCCAAGATCCCAGACCCTTCTAAAGAGTGGAATTCCTGGGAACCTGGGGGTTGCAAGCCAAGCTGTAACTCCAGATGAAACCATTACAAAATCAGATGCTGTATCTACCCCCAATACTGAAAAGGAACCTCAAAAGATACTTTGGGATACCAAAGAAATCATATTCCTGGATTTTCTGTAATAGCAAGACCCTTGTGCACATTAATAGGGAAAATCCAAAACTGGGAATGGTTTGACAGCCACAGGCTGGCTTTGCAAACACTGACAGAAGAGTTAAAAACATCAATCCCTTGGGCCAGCTCATCCCAGTGATCCTGTAACAGCTGAATGGGATTTTGCTGAACATGGAATTTACTGTGATATGTTCCAGAAAGGGCCACACAGACCCAAACAAACATTAGGGTTCAGTTCTCCAGCATTTAAACATACTGAAAAGAGAACTACTGCCTGGGAAAATGGATTATTGTCCCTGACTAGTACCAATTAAAGAGCATTAGCCTGTGAAAGCCCAAGGACAGGGCAGTGATGCAGAGGGAACTGCACAGTGCCAGTGCACAAACAGGGGTCACACATCAAAGGGATGGCCAGAAGGGCCTAAACCCTCCAGAATCAGAGAGCTGGCACTCCAGACAGGTCAGCCTGGCAACAGCAACCACTCGGGTGCTGCCCTGGGTGCTGCTGCGTTCACTTCAGTGCCTGTGGCACTGGGAAGCACTGGGGAGCTCTGGGATGGCAAGTGGAGGGAAAAGAGGCTTGGCAGAGGGAACATGGGAAGTGGCTGTTGTTACAGGCTCAATGCCATGGACAAATCCACGCAGGAAGAGCCAGAGCTCGTGCAAATGACCCAGCTTTACACATTTACTGCAACAACAAGGTGGTCAGCTGACAAAAACCAGAAAGGTAAAAATGGATCAGTCGGAAGCTCCACGACACTGGGATGGACTGGGTGAGTGGTGACATTGAAATGAGGCCATACCAGACAAAAAACTCCATTTTTTGGAGCACAAAGCAGGGGCTAGCACTGACCAAGATGTGTCAAGGTATTCTCACAGAGTGTCCCCAGTGCCAGCTGGGATGTGAACAAAATCATCCAGAGCTGGCACTGCCTTCACACATCAAAAGTAACACAACACTCTGGGGCCTGGGCAGAGAGATCCTCTGGGGCCGCTGAAGACATCCATGGTCACAGGTACTCTGTAACTGACTGTACCTGTCACTGACTGTACCTGTCACTGTACCTGTCACTAACTGTACCTGTCATTAACTGTACCTGTCATTGACTGTACCTGTCACTAACTGTACCTGTCATGAACCGTACCTGGGCTGGGAGTGCTTTTTGTGATGCCAGTCTCTGCCCAGAGCAGGCACAGTGATGGCAGAGCTACAATTTGGGGACTCAGTGATGGTTTCCCACCCTCCCTGTCCCAGACTCTACTCAGAGTGACAAGGGATCACACTTCACCTGTGTGACAGGGCAAGACTGGGCCAAAAAGGAAAGTGCTAATTGGGTTTTTCATACACCCTATTATCCCCAAGCAGATGGGATTGTGGAGTGTGCCAGTGGTTTGTTAAAGCAGTGCCTTAGGCCACACGAATCTGACTGGGATAAAAGGTTTGTGTTATGTCAGATATAATAAATAACCCATATCAGACATAATAAATACATTAATAACATATATATAAGTGTGTATGTATATATATATAATTTATTTTACATATGTGTTTGTATATATATATATATACACACATATTTATATATGTGTTTGTATATAAATATATGCATATGTATAACAATATTTAATAAGAATTTGGAGCTGTTATGGACCAAGGGCTGTCCTGTTTGATGAGCTCTGCTGAGCCCTGTGTCTCTTTCAACAGCTCCAAAAGACAAAACCAAAGCTTTTCAGGACAACTCAGGTGGGAAAGCCAGTGCTGGTGAGGTTAGCCCAGACTGGGACTGCGATGGCACCTGTGACTGTGAGGGGCACTCCAGCATGGATGTGTGCGAGCCTGGGGATTCCAGAGGCACAAGGAGCTCCCTTTGGAGCCGGCTCCATTCCAACCTCCGATCCAGCTCCGTGTTTTGGAGCTGGCTCCATTCCAACCTCCACTCCAGCTCCGTGTTTTGGAGCTGGCTCCATTCCAACCTCCGATCCAGCTCTGTGTTTTGGAGCCAGCTCCGTTCCAACCTCTGCTCCAGCTCCGTGTTTTGGAGCCTGTCCTGTTCCACTCTCTGCTCCAGCTCCGTGTTTTGGAGCCTGTGCCATTCCGGTCTCTGCTCCAGCTCTGTGTTTTGGAGCCTGTCCCGTTCCGGTCTCTGCTCCAGCTCCGTGTTTTGGAGCCTGTCCCGTTCCGGTCTCTGCTCCAGCTCCGTGTTTTGGAGCCTGTCCCGTTCCGGTCTGTGCTCCAGCTCCGTGTTTTGGAGCCTGTCCCGTTCCGGTCTCTGCTCCAGCTCCGTGTTTTGGAGCCTGTCCCGTTCCGGTCTCTGCTCCAGCTCCGTGTTTTGGAGCCTGTCCCGTTCCGGTCTGTGCTCCAGCTCCGTGTTTTGGAGCCTGTCCCGTTCCGGTCTCTGCTCCAGCTCCGTGTTTTGGAGCCTGTCCCGTTCCGGTCTCTGCTCCAGCTCCGTGTTTTGGAGCCTGTCCCGTTCCGGTCTTTGCTCCAGCTCCGTGTTTTGGAGCCTGTCCCGTTCCGGTCTCTGCTCCAGCTCCGTGTTTTGGAGCCTGTCCCGTTCCGGTCTCTGCTCCAGCTCCGTGTTTTGGAGCCTGTCCCGTTCCGGTCTCTGCTCCAGCTCCGTGTTTTGGAGCCTGTCCCGTTCCGGTCTTTGCTCCAGCTCCGTGTTTTGGAGCCTGTCCCGTTCCGGTCTCTGCTCCAGCTCTGTGTTTTGGAGCCTGTCCCGTTCCGGTCTCTGCTCCAGCTCCGTGTTTTGGAGCCTGTCCCGTTCCGGTCTCTGCTCCAGCTCCGTGTTTTGGAGCCTGTCCCGTTCCGGTCTCTGCTCCAGCTCTGTGTTTCGCTCCCCCCCGGCCGGGCCGGCTGCCCCGCAGCGCCCCCGTGTGGCCATGGCCAGAACTGGTGCCAGGACAGCACAAACACCGCTGGCGCTGCTCGGGAGCTCCACAAAAAACTGGGGTGCTCCCGTGTATCCTCACAGAACTGCCCACGATCCGGACGCGAGCAAGGGAAGGGCTGGTGAGCACCTGCAGTGGTCTGGGAATTACTGACAGACCCCCCTGGACTTCCACAGGGGAATAAACTCAGTTCTGGACACAGCAGCACAGGAACTGATCCAAGGAAAGGGAAAGGGGAAGGGAAAGGCACTGCTGCTTTTCCTAGGGGCCACTCTAATTCAGTCCACACAGAACCAACACTACCTGAGCCTTGGAAGAGAAATTGCCACTTGAAGCTCCTCCAAGCTGTGACACTGATAACAACAGCAACTGCTGGGTTTGTTCTGTTTCCCACTCATTTAATGAAAATATTTGCATGATGGGAATTCCACACCAAACATATTTTCCAGTGGCCTCCCTCCATCCTGGAGTGTTGCTCCTTCTGGAAGGAAAGACAGCTCAATCTGCAGTGGTAACACCTTCATCAGTATTGTTAAGGTACTAAAGCACTGGAGTTTTCAATTGTTTGGATTAATACTTGCTTATGGTCTGCCCCAGTAGTTTTGCAGTGTATATGAGTTATTGCTTTAGAATGCTCCTGTCTTCACTCTGGCTGTCACAGGGGGTGGAAAAGATTTCCCCCTGAATGTAACTTCAATTTTCATACGATTATGGGATCCTGTGCACCTCTTCCTATCTCCTCAGGGTAAGGTATAAAATTCCCAACTGCAGTAGGTGGAACAATTGGAGTTTCATTCCACCTTTGATTCCCCTGAGGCTATAACCAGACTGTTCTATACACATTTGTTCAGGTTATTGCAGAACTCTCCAACCCTTGCTATGATGAGCAAGGATATGTGAAATGCTGAACTTCACTGGGGAACCGTGGACTAAGAAGCACGAATGGAAGTGAAGGGAGTCACTGACCCACTGCTGAACTCCTCCAACTGCAACTGAAAAATTAACTCTAGGAACTTTTCTTTGATCCTGATTTGCATCCCACCTTTCCAATCATTTTTAAGACTCAAGGGGTGGGGAACATCCTGATCCACACAGACTGTTAACAACACAAGTAAAATTACTTGTTCAGGTCATTCTCAGCTGCCATGAACACTCTGGATGTAATGCTATGCCTTGTAACTCTGACTTTTTTATCAATAATCATTATCTATCTATCTATCTATCTATCTATCTATCTATCTATCTATCTATCTATCTATCTATCTATCTATCTATCTATCTATCCATCCATCCATCCATCCATCCATCCATGCCCTGAACAGGGCCACTGCTTTGCTCTGTGGTTCCTCCAGGGGCTGATGGAGGAACCTGAACATTTCCTCACTGCCATGGAAGTTCCATCTGACTCCAATCAATGCTGATTCTTTTGCCAGCTTTAACACAGGTGCTTTGATTCCTGCAGTGTTTGTGCTGTGCTGGGATCTGCTGGCAGTTCTTCAGGTTTGTACTGTGGAGTAATTGTGATTAACATCTTCCAGCTGTTATTTCCTGGCTGTTTAATAAAGAATTCATTTTAAAAAGACATCTCATTTGCCATCACTAGAATCTATGGGCCAGGGGGAGTCCTTAAATTTAAACTGTTGCCAAAGTGTAAGGCTAAGGCAGGACCTGTCCAAAGCTCCCACCTGTCCTGTGCCAACAAGGAAGAGCTGCTGCTCCCACAGAGACACTTCCAGATGACAAATGCATTGAAGCCTCTGTAAAATCCCTCTCCCGAAGAGATTTCTTCTATAATAACTACAAAGAAGGAGCACAGAAATTCAAAAATGATGATTTGTCTTTGTGAGCACTCCCTCCACAACGTGTACCCTGTGGCTGCATGGCTGGACACCTGGACAAGTGTCAGCTATCAAAAGAAAGCAATGGAAAACACGCTTCCCAAGAATGCTGTTTTTAGAGACAAAATCTTGGGGTATGAAAATTTAAAGGAACTGATGCAGCCATGCCTCTGGAAAGGGCTCCAGGAAGAGCCAGCTGACCGTGGTTTGTATTTTCTCAGCTCTGGAACGTGGCACAGATAACAGTTCATGCTGCAGATAAGCCCATGGACGTTCTTATCTGCGAGGCCACGCTCCCAGCTCGTGTCCCTGTGGGATGTTGTGGGTACAGAGTGACACCAAAAACCACAGCTGGGGCAAACCACAGATCCCAGGTCACTCCTGACTTTTACAGAGATGAGTGCTGGGATCTGCAGCCAAGGGAAACACACCCAAAGTGTTTCCTGCCCAGGTACACTTAAAAACCTCCAGCTCCCTCCTGGAGCTGAAGAATGTAAAAGAATATAAACATAAAAGAAAATAGAATAGAATAGAATAGAATAGAATAGAATAGAATAGAATAGAATAGAATAGAATAGAATAGACAAAACAAGCCAGTTTGCATATAAAAAAATATTTCTGCTCAACTTTGTTACTGGCAACAAACAACAAAAACTTCATAACGACTTCTGAGGTAATTGCAGAATTTATCTCAAAATTAGATGTTTCCTGAAATATCTGAATGCATCCCCAAAATGGTAACCTTGCCTCAAGGTTTAGATCTAAATGCTGAAGTAATTTTCTTCTGCTGGTATGAAGAATAATAATAAAAGTAATAATTTTGTTTCTGTGTTGCATCACTGCTCATCAAGGGCAATGCCAAGGGGAGATAATGAGAATACAAAGAGAAGACAGGGGAGATAATGAGAACACAACACAGGCCTGGGAGCACGTTGTTTCTGATTGTAATTGGCAACAGATGATTATCCCACAGGATAAGGGAGGAGAGGGACTGAGCACATGGACAGAAGGTCAGTGCCAAGGCTGGGGGAGCTGGCAGGGAGAGAAAAAAGCTGAGAAAATCTGTACTGAAGAGCAGAAATGGCATTTCTAAAACACAACCCCCGAGAGCAGCAGCTGGGGGCAAAGGATGGGTCCCCAAAAGGACAAATCATCAGTTAGCAGGGCAGGGTGGACACTCAAAAAGGAGAAATTTAGTATCCTTTCTGTTAACAGCACAAAGGTCATTTACCACTTGGGGGTAAAGAGTTTCTGTTTTGAGGTGGGAGCTTGTCAGCTGGAAAGGACAGAGGGACATGGGGCCATTAATAAATCCTGAACAAATAATAATAAATAATCCTAATAAACCTCCTCATGTGCAAAACTGATGTGAGTGGCCACAAAAAAACAGACTTGTGATCTCAGAGGTGTTTGAGGAAAAGCCTTTCCATGGAAAACACCTGATAAGTGAGACTCCTCTGACAATCTGTGCATGACTCTGCTCTGTCACACTGACAACAGTGCCAGAGGAGGACCCAGCACGGCACATGGAGTACTGAGCCTCTCCCCAGTGAGCCCAGAGTTTTCTGTTTGGCTTTTAACAAACAGGGGGCAGGGCTGGGGAGCAGGAGCTCACCCTGCAAATACCTGGAAGCTGAGGAAAGCTGTTGTTGTATAAAGGACAAAACCAAGCAGGTCCTAAAAGCAGCCAAAGAAAGTCAGGAGAAGGTTCCTAACCAGGAAATTCCAGCAGGGGCCTGGGAACCCCCTGTGACCTGGAGCTGGAATTCTGAGACGCAGCACCTGCATCACCTTGCAGCCCCTCCTGGACTCTGACCAGAAAATTCCCGAGGATTTGCAGTGCCTTAGCTGGAGCACAGGGAAGTTCTCCAGCACAGATGTGAACTGCTCCCTGTGCAGGATGGATCCCAGCTCACTCACGGGATCTCTCACTTTGCCGAGGGCATTACCAGCTCAAAGCTCCTGCCCAGCCCTGGAGGCAGCCAAGGGTGCCCAGCAGCATCTCCCGTGCCTTACCTGTCCCTCAGGGCGTGGTTCCTGATCTCCTCCACCAGCTGGAAGACTCGGGACAGCGGGGAGCGGAACACATCCACAGCCAGGAAGTTCTTCTGCCACGGGGACACGGTGGCTTTCACAAAGATCTGCTGGATGTAGGCCACGGGAGCACCCACGTACTGCAGGGAGAGCAGGGCAGTGTGAGGCTCCGGCAGAACCACGGCGTGAACAGCTCTGCCAGACTCTGTTTTCCCTTCCCAAATCAGAGGTGGAACATGACAGGACCCAGCAGGCAAGAACAGGAGGTGTCTGGTTCTCTGTTTGTGTTGTAGGGACACCCGCCACGGGCAGAGACGCCTTGCGCTGTCCCAGGGTGCTCCAAGCCCTGTCCAACCTGACCTTGGGCAGTGCCAGGGATGCAGGGGCAGCCCCAGCTGGCGCTGAGGCAGCTCAGGCTCAGCAGGGCCGTGTCCCTCCCCAGGGCCCAGCCCCAGCAGGACTCACCCAGTCTGGACGCTCGCCGGGGTCCCCGTGCTGCGGCCCTGCACCGGGGGGAGCGTAGTCCTTCACCGGGGTGCTGAACTCCACAGGGCCTGTCCCCGGCAGTGGCAGCTTCAGCAGGGGGTAGCTGAGGGAACACAACCAGGAACCCTCTCATTTTGGAGGTTAATGGGCTTTTTTAGACAGAAGAATTAAACAAATGATTGGGCCGCTTCAGCCAAGCCAAACTGTACAGGACAGGAGACCCGGCTTGCAAGGGCAGGGATTGGTATCCAAGAGCTTTTCCCCCTTGGAAAGGGGGAACTAAAAGTCCTGAGAGAGAAAAGGAACAACTTGCAGGGCCTCTCCTGATTTCCTCCATTCAAGTTAGCCAAAAGCACTCAGTATGGCCATGGCTCAGTCACTGCATATCCTGCACAAACCCCAGACACTCTGTATATTCCAGGGCTTGCTTCCCTGCCCCAAATCCTTTATAATCCTCTGCTTTTCCTCATTTAGGTTCAAACTATATCCAAAACTTGTCATTAACTTCAGTGATCCTCAAAGCACTTCTAAGAGCAGCAGTGAGACACCAAAACCATGAAATCTTGATCTTCTTGCTGCTTTGCCACCACAACCTCCGGTGATCATAGCTCCTGTCCCACAATAGAGACTTTGAACTATTCAAACATTGAGAACCTGCGGTTACAGAGAGTTTAGGATGGGATTTTTAATTCCAAATGTTCTCAAAATGGTCAAAAGCAAATCAGAACTGAACTGGTGGGAAAAGCAAGGCTGCTGACACAGAGAGATCCATTGAGAAACTGGAACTGTCAACACCAAACTGACCTGGAGAAAAGAACTTTAGTCCTCTTGTGGCCTCATGACCCCTGATATATTTTCCTGTTTGTAGATGAATTTTGTGTCAATATTGACACAATAAATAGAAAGGCCTTGGAATTGTTTTCCTACAAGGCTCTGCCCACTTCATTAGGGATTAGCTTGGATCATCAAAGACCATGGAGGAACAAGCAACATCTAAACACGAGGCTTCAGAGGAAACAACAAACAGCTGGAAAAGAACAATGAAATCAGAAGCCAAGCTTGTCAGATTTGCTTTTTATTGGTCTGACAGAAATACATCTAATTATTAGCATTTCCTTGTGCAAGAGCAGGGAAGAGAAAAACGCACAATAAAACCAAGCATAAGTGAAAAACAAAGCAGAGTGGGTTCAACCGATGACTGAGGAGGAATTATTTTTTCCCTAAATGATTTTAGTGTTGTCCAGACATCCAAGGAAAACACCTGAGATTCACAGAAGGTGCTTCTGCAGAGGGGTATTCCCTGAGTCACCTGTGAGCTGGGAGGAGTCACAACATTTTTTTTTTTGTACAATTGGAATCCTTTACAATCAGAGACCATTCAGATTTATTCTGATTTTGGACAGCGTTCCCCCTCTCTGGGGTGGCTGTGATGACCCTGCTGGCAGTGCTGCTGCTGTCCCAGTCCCTTTCCCAGATCCCCCAAGGCAGCAGAACTCCTCTCAAGGGCAGGAGGGCTCAGCTCTCCCCAGGGCCAGTAAAAGTTGGTGACCCCAGCTGGGATGGGCAGCTCTGCTGTGACATCAGACCAGAGGGGATTCTCTCTGCAGTCCCAGTCCTGGTTCACAGCTCAGTATCGAGGGAAAAGGGGCTCCCTGTGTGGGACCCACCAGGAATGCTGGAGTGCTTTGGGATGGAAGGGACCTTGAGCACCATCCAATGGCCATGGGCACCTTCCCCTGTCCCACGCTGCTCCAGCCTGACCTGGGACACTGCCAGGGATGCAGGGACAGCCACAGCTGCTCTGGGTGTTCTGTACTGTGCCAGGTCTGGGTCACTGTCACTGCCCAGAGGGAAGAACAGCCCCACCTCAGCTCCAGGGAAGGCATTTCCAGCACTTGGGTTCAACTCTCCTCACATTTCTCTTCGTTAGGGATTTTTTTGAGCATCAGGGAAAGAGGTGAATAGGAATGGAAAGCAGACAGAGGAGGGAAGAACAGCAGGACCTGAAATGGTCACAAAGCCAAGCACAAGTTCCAGCTCAGCAGGAGGAAGGAAAAGCCTCTTTCCATGGAGGGGCAGAGCCCTGGAACTGCTGCCCAGGGGTGTCCCTGTCTGGGGACATCCCAACCCCACCTGGACACATCCCAGTGTCACCTGCTGCAGGTGACCCTGCCTGGCTGATCTCCAGACCCTCCCAAGCTCACCTGTGATCCTGGGATCTAACAAAGATGACAGGAAAGCCCAGGTTGTTCTGGTTTTGGAAAAGGCTCTTTTTAGATGCTCACACCACTGTGTATCCTGAACCCCCTCTGAAACCCCAGAATAAAGGAAACATGGATCGTGGAACCAGCTGGAGCTGCTGAACTGCAGCAGGAACTGCAGGCAGAAATGCTCATCCAAGTACTTGACATATTTTCATGATGGCTCAGGGGGCCAAGATGGAGTAGGGCCAGGAGAGCTCCAAGCAAATCCCTCCCTGCACATTCCCCCTTCCCAGACCCACGGGGAGCTCCAGCAGTTGGAGCAGCCCCAGCCACTGAGGGTGCAGGGAAGCAGGGAGCTGCCAGGGCCCAGGTACCAGGGAAGGAGCTGATCCATGTTATTCAGACAGCTCCCAGCTCCTCGGCTCGCTGCAGGACAAGCTTTTGGTCTGTTTGCAGCCAAGGCAGAGCAGCCTGGAATCCCCTCTGAGGAGGGAGGAACCTGCTAACAGGGCCCTGCCAGAGGGTTGGCAAGGCCAGTACCTGGCAGCAGCAGCAGCACCTTTTGAGCCTTGGCAAGTGCATCACCAACCTGTTTCTGAGCAAGTGAGGGTGGCTTTGCCCTGCTTCCCCTGAGAGGGCCCCAAAATTCTGCACTGGAAAGGAGACTCCCCTTTCCTGTGCACCACAGCCTGCTCCCAGTGCCATGGTGAAATCCCAGAGCAGGCTGTTCTCTGGGGAGCTGGAACACCAGGAGTCTGACTCTGACTCAGGTCCTTTGGTTACCACTCAAATAGTGCAGACCTGGGCAAGAGTGCTATGTTCTTATAGAAATAATTATAAACAAATATGTACACACACACATACACCTTCTCAGGGGCTCTGGTTCCAGCCAGTTCTGCCATTCTTCAGGAGCAGAACCTGTGTTCTGTTAAATAACAAACACCTCTTCAATTGCCTGAAACCTGCTGCAGAGTCACCTGGGGCATCTGCAATCCTGACTTGAACTGAAGTCTGTTCTTCAGAGTGACACTGGAATGCCATATTTACCCAAGTGGCCACGTCTCCAGCTATTACTTGTTCCTCTCTGGGCTGGTTCAGACAAGGTTGGTGACACCTTCATTCCAGGGAAAAATGCAGATCCCAACACAGATCCATTAAAGTGGGATGAGGAAAATGAGTGTCCCCTACAAAGGGATTTATAGGAAAACAAGAAAACTCTCCCTCTGATGTGGAGACTAACTTGCATTTTCAGACTTTAGGACTATAGAGAATAAGTCACAGGACTTTTTGCTTTGGGTATTAATTTATTATCAAACCCAGAGATGCTGTGCCTCATCTGTCAGTGGCATCAAAAACACTGTACAAAGTGTATGTACAAACCCTTCCAAGAGTAAAGACACCCAAAACAACCAGACCAGACTCTGTGGTGACCTTACTCCCTGCATGGGCACTGGCCTGAGGCCAGAAAGCTGATGGACAAATTGTGGACCTTGTGCTTTAGTTCAGCTTTTAAAAACTGTCTGCACACAAAAATGATGGGGTTTGACTGATGTGAAGAGGAGGAGAACCCCAGTAACAGCTACTCCAGTAACCCCAGAGATAATTTTCTCTGCAGCAGAATTCCACAAGCTCTCCTCAGCTCCAGGTGCAGGAGACAGGACTGATCCACCTCTGAAGAGCTCAAGATACAACATCCACTCTTGTTTGCTGGAGTGTCTTTATTAACCATGTTTCAGGCTGAGGAACATGGAATGGGTCAGCAGAGGCCCTGGTAGTGCTGGAGAATGGCTGGACCCCATGATCTCTCATTTCTCCATGAAAGGCCTTTTCCAACCTTCCCAATTCCATGATTCTGCGAGCTCCTGCTCTGTGCTGGTCTCAGCCCAGCAGCACACAGGGCTGAGGGTCCCTGCCCAGCCCTGCTGCCCACAAATGTTGCCTAAATGAGCTTCTGCCTCAGTGCTGGGATTTGATTTTTTCCCCACCAGCTCCTTGTTTTTGCAGAGGGATGGCTGGGATGTGTCAGTGAAATCCAGCAGGGAGAGAGGAGCGCTTCCAAAGAGCACAAACAGCTCCATCCCAGCAGGAAATCGGTGCCAAAGAGCATCCCTGAGCCCTCCACACAGCTAAGTGCAGCTCCCAGGAAAACAATCCCTTCACTCTCATGCTCTGATCCCACTCTGGAATAGTTCTGACCTAATTAGCAAAGCCACTTCTAAAGCCACAATTAACACCTCGTTATCAACGATTAATGCACAGCAGCTCAGAACAGGAACTGAAACACCCCCAAAAAACAGCTTCTAAACAGGGACCAAAACCTTCAGCCTCACCCCAGTTTTCTGCCAAGATTCTCCTGCTCTCCAGGGGTGTCACCACGCTTTTGCCACCTGTCTCTCCCACGGCCAGGATCCGCTTTGCTAATGAGCTTCTGGAACTCATTAAAGAAAGCAGACTCTTCGTGCCTGATGGTGACTTGGACGGATTTCTGCAGCCTGGAGGAAACCAGTCACTGCAGAATCCTCAAATACTGGCACTCAGCAAAGCAGACACTTCCACAAATCCACAGTTACCAAAGACCATCAACTCTGAACAGTAACAGGGCAGCTCCAAGTCCTCACCCAGGGGGCTGAGGCCCCCAAGAACAAGGAGAGCTGCTGGGGACCCCGACCAGGTTTTCTCCTCTCCGGGAAATCCTGAATTTCAGAAGGGAATAAGCATGTTTTGATCCCCCCAAAACACACCACTTTGTGGGTGAACATTCCCCACTGCAGTAGCTGTCCTGTATTTGCTGCCTGGAGAGCTGCAACGAGGAGCCTGAGCCCATCCTGAGCAGCCATTCCCAAGCAGCAGTGAGGTGACACAGTGACACACGTGGGACTTTGGTTTGGCTTTGCTGGGTGCAGCTTTCAGCTGAAGAAATGCCACTGGAAAGCTGCACCCGACAAAGCTGGAGCCAAAACACTGAGCTGCTACTCGCAATCATACCAAAGACAGAGCAATGCAGGAACCATTTGGTTGAGCCTTGCAGAAGCTTCATGTTCTACAGGACAAGTGAACAAAACTGTCCCTGGAAGTTACAGGGATCCATGCGGAGCAGTGACAAACCAGGAAGCAACACCCCCACTGCTGCTCACAACCACAAAGAACTCCAGCCAGGAGAAGCCACCTCAGAGGTTTTTCACGTGTGAAAATCCTCCCTCAGACAATGTTTTAACTGAGATGTGCAAGCAGCCCCTGTCACCATCACAGCTCAAAGGAAATCCTGTGTCTGTGCCAACACACGTGCAGCTTTTCTACAGTCAGGGGAGCAAACCATCACATCAGGTTTATTTTGCCCAAAGGAGACAAGAGAATTAAACACTGCAAGACAGAATCTGTACGTACTCATGGGTGCATGGTCTGGGCACAAAGGTTTGTTCTGCCCCACAGTGCCCTGCTGGAAATGATTCCAAGCCTGTGTTACATTCCTGGGAATAAAACTACATCCACCTGCAAACTAGGGATCCCAATTAGGGTCCATAAGGACAGCAGGGAATCTACTGCCATACAGGTGTGCCAAGGATGAAACAGAAGAGTGCAGGCTCCAGGGAGGACAGGACAGGCAGGTGTACAAAGAAAGATCAGCTTTCCTTCTGCCCATTTTTAATTCATGGCTTTGGAGTCCACTACCAGGTGCTTGAGGATTACTTACATCTCATTTATTGTTTCTCCTCACCTATTCAATTAGTTCTTACTTATTAAACCAGATGAAGACACTTCATCCCCGTTGTTTCTTTTGCCCCACAACAGAAGGTGACAAAACCAATAAAGTCTATATAAAAGAAGAGTGTCTGGGTGGGCCCAGGAGAGAGAATGCTGCCAAGAACCCCCTCCCCAGCCGTGTGTGACACAAACCCGGGCAGGACTCACCAGCAGGCCAGGATGCAGAGGGCAGTGAAGAGGATGATGGGGATGGGGTAGGAGGCACACAGCAGCCCGTGGCTGTAGAACGCCCGCGAAATCCTCTCGCGCAGCCTTTCAGTCAGGGTCATCCTCAGCCACCCTCACCTCGAGGCCATCCCGGGACACTGCAGGGGCTCGGGCAGTTCCAGCATGGGCAGCCCTTCAGGGAAGGCACTGGCTCCAGCTAGGGAGGCAAAGGGACAAAAACACATCAGGAAAAGGGAAATAAACGTTATCAGCTTGTTTTAGAAATCGCCAGCATTCAGGAACAAATCCTTCCCTGGCAGGGTGGGCAGGCCCTGGCACAGGGGGCCCAGAGCAGCTGTGGCTGCCCCTGGATCCCTGGAATGTCCAAGGCCAGGTTGGACATTGGGGCTGGAGCACCTGGGACAGTGGGAGGTGTCCCTGCCACAGCAGCAGTGGAACTGAATGATCCCTAAAGTCCTCTGCAGCACAAACCATCCTGGGATTTCTTGATTCTATGAAATGACAGAGCAGATCTCAACCTCCCTGTGAGGACTGGACCATCCCTGCTCCATGAGGAACAACATGGATATGCTGCTCCTGTGGCAAAAATACATCCCAAGTGGTTGTCTGACCAGCCTGAGCTGCCAAAAGCTGCTCTGGGGAGCAGCACAGCACTGGCAACAATTTCTAGTAACTTCAAGGAGGAAAACTTGGTATTGACTCTCTTCACCTGCTGTCCAACAGCAACATTCCGTAAGAAAACACAGAGCATTCCAAAGCTAGTATTTCTTCATCACTTGGGGGGTTGCATATTAAAATCTGCCATCTTTATTTGCTTTATGCTGTGACAGAGCTCCTAAGAGTGAACAGCAGGAACTGTTCCTGCTCCAAGTCATTTCTCCAAACTGAGATTATCTAAGCCAAAATAAACCTGCTGATTGTAGGACAAATGTTAAAGGAGAATTTCTTGCCTTTTGCCTGACTGCAAATCCAAGACAAATTTTGCCTGGAAGCACGAGGGCACGGGGATGTTTCCAGCTTGCAGCACCACAGGTGACATTCTGGTTCTCTTCAGGTACAAGAGATGGGTACACTGCACAGAACGCCAGGACCACTGAGGCTGGAAAAGCCCTCCAAGGTCACCGAGTGCCCCCGTGCCCCATGGCCACCTTGTCCCCAGAACAGAGCACTGAGTGCCCCATCCCGGGACACCTCCAGGGGTGGGGACTCCATTTCCTGGGCAGCGACCATCCTTTCCATGGAGAAATTCCTGCTGATGTCCACCCTGCCCTCCCCTGGCCCAGCCTGAGGCTGTTCCCTCCTGTCCTGTCCCTGTTCCCCACCCGGTTCCAATGTCCTGCACTCCTACAAAAACAAGGCTGACCAGCAGAAGGAAGACATGTACAACTTCCTTTTGCAGGAAAAAAATCAACTCAAACTTGCTACTTTTCCCCAGACAAAAGCTTTTATCTCACTGAACAATAGCTACATGTTCCAAATTCTTCACATTTCTGTCTGAAAGGCTTTACAGCCTTCCCAGGAGTCCTCCTGGACACTGAGGGCAGGGAAACACAGCAGAGCCCACTGTGAGCTTAGAGGATAAACTAACAAAGGTAAAAACTTTCCCTTTTCTGACAGTCACCTGGGGTTTTAGGTGTACTCAACTCCTCAGTTTTCCACAAAATGTTCTGGAACCAGGCATTAGGTGTAATAAAAACACACAGCCAAGCCAGTGAAGCCTGGAGAGGGGGGGAATATAAAGGAAAAATCCAGAATAAATCCCTGTTCCACAGTATTTTTCTCACACTTCAGTACATTCAATAATTTGCTCCATCATGTTGCCTGTATCTGAACCTCAATGGGAATTTTAACCCACTGTTTTCCATTTACAACACCAAGCTTGGCAAAGCAGGAACAGACCCAACATGTCCTTCTGCCTCCCCCCCTCTCCAGCCCTTTTCCAGCAGGATCTACACATCCTGCTGGAAACACTGCTCATCCACACTTGTTCTGCACAGGGAACACCTCAGCCCTGCAGCAGCCCCAGGGCACAGGTGGGATCTGAGTTTTCCTGCCAAGGCTGCGTTTGAGGAAGGCCAGGGGAGGAATGAATGGGAAAGAGGGAAGAATTTACTAAAAATGAGAATTTATAAAGGAATGTGGGTTGGTCTGTGCTGCAACTTCAGCAGCTGTTGCCCAGGGAACAGCTCAATGTGATGCTCACACACCTGAGGGCCAGGTGGGGATGGACCACCAGGGGTAATTCTCCCTCCTGGTGCAGCAGGCACTGCCTTGTATCCATAAACCCATCAATCCCACCCAGGCTCCTGGGGGATCAGGGAAACCTCCTGTCCCCAGAGCAGCCCCAGAACACATGGAAGCAGCAGGACTGATGCTGCTGGATACCAGAGCAGCCAGAACACCTCAAGCTCCTGCTGTAACTCGCACATTTCACCCGTGCTCCGGCTCAGATCTGAACCAGGACAGAGCCTCCCTGGTGTCCCTGCGCCACTCGTCCCACAGCCCGTGGGACACGCTCACACACAGCTCTGCAGTTCCAGGGGTCCCCCACACTCCTGGGCTATTCCCAGCACACTCACAGCAGAAGAGCCATCACCAAACCTGGCTGATGCACGGCCTCCCTTCGAGCAGCAAACAGCTCCCAGCCCTCACCACCACCATCTCCTCACAGCAGGGCCCACACTCAGCACCACAGACACCCCGAAAACAAGGGAAATCTTGGCTTCCCTGCAGATGCTGAAAACACATGCTGCATCACTCAGAAAAGCACCTGGATTTCCTTGCCCTCTGCTGGGCCCTGGAGGTGGCTCAGGCCATGCTCTGAGTGATCGCTCGCTGGTCTCAGTGCCATGGGAGCTCCCAAACCCCACCATCCACAAAGGGAGGAGGGGAGGGACAGAAGCACAGATCTCAGAACCCAAGTCTCCCTCTCAGCAGGCATGGACTGTCCCCAGCGAGGGCCAGGAACATTCCTCAGGACTTCAGAGGTGGCAGAACAAGAGCCTCGCTCAAGACAAGGCTCCTTCACAGCAAGGCTGCACAATGAGCTCTAACACCAAGCTCCTGCTCTCCCCTCACATTCCCATGGGAAGAATAAGGGGCTTTGTACTGCCAGGGGACACGGAGGTCACGAGGAACAGAACACTTCCTATGGGAAAATCACAGCCATGCACTAACCCTGGTGAGGCTGCAAGGGTTAATCCCAGCACTGCTGTCAGGACAAGGCTTGAACAGCCTCTGAGTCCCGAGTGGATTGTCCTTCACACTAGGGGTGCTTTCCATATTCAAAAGGTAGAAAATGACATTGCTGAGTCCACTCCCTCCATTCCAGCTCTGTGCCTGCAACAGCGCTGGAAGTCTGATACAAGTTTTGCAGCCAAATTTCAGTCCCCAAAACGTGCAAACTTACTTCATTTTACCTGTTCTGACACACTTTGCCAGTTTTGACCCACTTCTTTTTGCCTGTTTTTCTCCCTGTACCACATTCATTTATGGTTTGAGTTTAAAAATGCACAGGTTATCTGGAACACACCCCATTCAGTAAGTGGTATTTCACTCACACTACGTATTACTAACATCTCTTGGAAAGCTAGAGTAGCAACAACAATGAAGATTCAAAGAGAACACTTCAATAATCTCTACATGTCAGATAAAGTTATCTGTTCCCAAAACAGGGGCTGACATTCAAAATCACTTTCCAAAACAGTTTTCAGGACATTTTTAAACTTTTTTGCTTCAAGAGAAGAACCTCAGTTACACTCCTGCTTTGGAAGTCATTTATGGAGTGTGGTTTCTACCCTTTCTTCCTGCCCAAAATACTCCCGACAGCACCAGACAACTTGTTGCTGTGGATGATGAGACAGGATAGGATGTTCCATGTGCAGAGCCATGAGACATGGAGATTTGGGACAAAAAGAAAATAACCAAATTTAGAAAAAACATTATTTCAATGTGGCTGTATCCAGCCAACGGAAGCTCCCTTGCACATGAAACAGAGATTCCAAACACAAGGAAACATTTCCCAACCCCTTCTTCACCCAGCCCTGTAGAGTTGGGAATGATCCACCTGCACAGGCACAGAATCCCAGAATGCTTTGGGTGAGAATGAATCTTAAGGATCTTCCAGTTCCAGCAAATGGGGTGTGATGCACACAGGGAAAATAAAATAACATCCTGGGATCCCAGCCCTTAATTCCCTGAAGGTGTGACATGATGCAGTGAAAAAAAGGAATTAAGAATGGAACAGAATCAGGATGTAAATCCATCCTTACACGTGCTAAGTGGGCATTCCTGCTCTTCCTCCTCATCCCACAGGGGACAGCAGGGGAACTGGAGAAGGTCCTGGGAAGCTCAAGGATGGTCAGAGAGCAGCTTGGGAAGGATTTTATCACTAAGGGGACACCAGGCAGCCCTGGGAAGGCCCGAGGCAACAGGAAGGGGCTGTCTCTTTTATCCCAGGCTAACTCCAGGCAGCACAGCACGAAGGGACTGTCTCTTTTATCCCGGGATAATTCCAGGCAGCACAGCACGAAGGGTCTGTCTCTTTTATCCCGGGCTAACTCTGGCCATCAAACCAACTCCAGAGCTGCAGCTCAAAATAAACACGAGCTAAGTTGGGGAAATCTCCCCAGGACACCGTCCCTGTTGTGACACCGCCGGGTTACAGAGGCAGTGCCAAAGCTCGGGAAGACTGAGCCACGGGGCAGTGCTGGGGCTGAGCACAGCCAGCATCCCCCGGCCCCAGGGCAGTGTCCAGCAGACTGCTGTGCTCGGGCACTCCCGGCCAGGCTCAGGAGCCAGACAGGGATGCAGAGAGGCCGGGAGCCTGCCCTGGCAAAGTGCCTTATACACTGCATACCACGTGATCCCTTTGGAATAATCTGCTCCTTTTTGTTTATCCATGCAGCCACCCTACAAGTGGCTGGGGAATCACTTTCTCCTAAAAATACCAGAGACTGATGCAACAGCCCTGTGCAGTTACAGCCCAGAGCTTCCCCACAAAGCCCAGCTGGGCAATGCCACTGTTCCCTCTCCTGGCCATCCATCCCAGCCCAGTGCCAGGCACAGGCACCACAGATTCCATCCGCCCTCCACTCCAGGCTGGAGCCTCGTGCAAACACAGCACAGACCTGCAACACTCTTCCCTTCCTACTACAGGTAGTATTGCTACTCATGCCCTTTTCCAATCCTCTCCACCAGACTGGGGTCAACATCTCAGCTCAAGCCTCTTGTTTGGGATATAAAACAGGCAAAATGCTTTTGGAACATCTGCCTGGACTTGTGCCAAGTCCTGGGATCCAACAGCACAGGGATCTGGAGCTGCTGGAATGAGTCCAGAAGAGAGGGCTGGAGCCCCTTTGCTCTGGAGCCAGGCTGGGAGAGCTGGGAATATTCCCCTGGAGAGAAGAAGGCTCCAGGGAGAGCTCAGAGCCCCTGGCAGGGCCTGAAGGGGCTCCAGGAGAGCTGGAGAGGGACTGGGGACAAGGCATGGAGGGACAGGACACAGGGAATGGCTTCAGTGCCAGAGGGCAGGGATGGGTGGGATATTGGGATGGAATTGTTCCCTGGCAGGCTGGAGAGGTCGTGGAAGATAAGAAGAAGCTGTGGCTGCTCAATCCCTGGAAGTGTCCCAGGCCAGGCTGGATGGGGTTTGGAGCTGGGATAGTGGAAAGGAATGGAGCAAGATGTGCTTTAAGGTCCTGTGCAACCCAAACCATGCTTCTTTGGTTCTGTGTCACTCAGGAAATGGTCACACGGCCTCGCTCACACGAGCACCAGAGCTTTGCTCAAATCATTCCCTACAGAGGTTTGTCCAATTTGCTCTTGTCAGACAGGGGTTGGGACCCTGTGCCCCTCCCTGCTATTTAACCCTTCTGTTCCCGGCAGGCACAGCCAGGCAGACAGCCCAGCAGTGGCACTTGGAACCATGGAATAAGTCCATGGAGTCCAAGTGCTCCTGCAGTGCTGCCAAGGCCACCACCACCGATTTTCGTACTCAAACTTTCACCTCCCCCTTCCCACACACACAGCAGGTCACCAGGTTCCTGTAATTAGGGATTACACCTCAGCAATTATCCTCACGCCCGCAGCTGGCTATTTTTGCTCCAATCCCCACCTCACCGCTGTCCTTCCTCATCACCAGCCCATTTTCAGGCCATGTTTAATTGCTCAAACCAAAGTCACACGTGCAGCCCCTCCCTGCTTTATGTCATTTCCAACTTGAACATGCACAGTGTGCTCTGCCACTTCAGTGATGGCTGAGACCCCAGTGCCCCTCTCAGTACACCCAGGCCCATTCACAAGGGTGTTACTGCTGCTCTGAATACATTTATTTAGCCATGATTTTATCCATCACATACTGGCACCTTCTCAGGCACCTACTCAAGCATCTTATTTGGATAAAAATCAAACCTCAGAGGATTCATGACCAAGGCTGCTTTTCTGCAGCCAGAAACAGCCATGGTATCTTATCTTAGAACGAGCAAACTCACCTTGCCAAGGAGTACTTGTGATAAAGCAGCACCAGCTATTCCACACTCCTGCACCTTGCCAGGTGCTTTTCAACCATTTCCCACTTGATGCAGGATTTTGGCATGAGTACTACTCCCCACTCTCTCTGTCCCACTCTTTCACCCACACCAACTGCTCCCTCTCCTCCAGGCTTTAAAAACATCCCTGACTTTCCATGTCCCAAAAGACACCTCCTAAAGCTTTTCTGGTCTCTCTGAGTCAGTGCTTTGAGCAGACAGACAGAAATACCTCCCTGAAACGACAGCTTGCAAAGCTGCTCTTCCTTTTTGTAGCCTGGCACTACCACCAGTTGCTCACCAAGTCAAAAGGTGCTGAACACTCCAGTTTGGGGATGCCAGACATTAAAATTCCTTCCTGCCATGAGGGCATTCCCAGAATAACTGAGTCCCTTGATGCCCTCCCACAGTCAAGTTCGATTTTTATCTTAATCCTCACTTTGTGGCCTTGCTGCTGAGGAAGGGAAACACCTCTGGGTTTGAATAACTCTCACTGCAGGAGTGCAGAAAGCACTTTAGATCAGCACTTTAAGGATTCCTGCCCAGCTCCAGCTGTGCTTTTGTGAGGCAAAGTTTGCCTGGGAAGCACCTTGAGCCATTCACCATCCCAACAAATTCAGTGGAGATTCACCCTTTTCCTCAAACCAGGATCTGAACTGAGCACAACTCCTTCCCTATTTCTTTCTCTAGGGCTGGGGCTCCTCTCCCTGCAGAGGCCCCATTTCCTGGCTCAAAACTCTCCTTGAGAACAGAAATCAGCATCTGTGGTAATGATCAGTATTATATTATTATTATAACCAAATCAAACCAACATGTTTAATGTAGGAAAACCCATTCTGTCTGTGTGGTTCGGTCCTTATTTCTGAAACAGACAAGTTCAAAATTCAAATTCATGTCTGAATACCTGAACTGCATCTTCTCTGCAGCTCTTTTTTTTAAGGGATGTGCCACCACAGATGCTTCCATGCTTCACTCCTGGGTTTGACAGGGCAGGGGCAGTTAAAGAGGACAGCAACACCTTCGGGAGTGGCCAGGATGGGCAAACACTGTCTGTGGAAGGAGCTGGAGCTCCTTTCCCAGTCCATTCCAGCCCCAGGAGCAGACAGCAGCCTCCCAAACCCCCCTCCATGTAAACCACATCCAGGTAAACCATACAAGCAGAATTCTGCATTTTCCAAACCCATAGCCCATATGGGGTCTGCCTCCTAGAAGACCCCTCCCAAAAACCCCTCAGAAATATATTTTGAGTACCATTAAACACCCCTGCAGCAAAGCGCAGCTATCACTGGCAGGAGTTTCCTGACTTACTGTAATTAGAGCTCGCTCAAACGAAGTTCATCTGCTAAGCATTATCATTTACCTGAAAAATACATTCTGGAAACATAAACCAAGAGTCTTGCCGTGTCAGAGGGGAGGGCTGGGGGTGTAGCACCAGTTGGGCTCCTGTGAAGTGAAGGGTTTCCAAAACTCGTGGATTTGGCAGGAAAGCAGAAGTGTGCCCCTGGCTCTCTGGGGAACACATTCCCTTTTCCACACACACACCAGTCCAGTGTTTCCACCCCAGACTCTGCAATTCTGGAAGTTCTGCCTGTCAGTCATGGAGTTACCAGGGATCCCCTCACAGGCAGGATGTGAGGGATGACAAAAGGGACACAAATCCCCACAGTTCTGAACTTTTATCCATGCAAGCAAAAGTAACAATTTAGACATAACCCTCACCATGCATTCCCCTGCGTGGTTCCCTCAGAAATAACCCCCAAAGCTTTGATCAGGAGTTTCCATGGTTCAGAGCTCTGCACTCCCAGATCTCTGGGGAGTGTGAAGGGCCCCAAGAGCCCCAGAGGGACACAGCACCTGTAAGGTGACACACCTACCTGGCATTGGTTTTCTACAGCTCCTGGGTCACAGCAGGAACAAGGCTGGACACACCAACTGCCACGGCTCCCAGCATCACACAGAACCACACATTTCCCTTTCTAATCACCAATTATGAAGCCAGGCCCAGAAAATCACTGCACTCTTCCTTCCAGATGGAGAAACAACCCCAAAATTCCTCTGTGAGGCAGCAAGTCCCAAAGTCTGACTCAAACATTGTCTTTTGTAAACAAACCAACTATTATTCCTTTATCACAATGCTCCATACAAGATTCATTCAGATTTAAGAAGTGCAGTCCTGCTTCCCTCCCCACCACACTCTCACTCCAGCTGAAATCACTCTTTTGCTGGGAGGAGAACTTTACTTTTTCCCAGTTATGCCCAAAGACCACGGCTGTTCTGAGCCATTGGGGCTGGT
Source organism: Cinclus cinclus (assembly GCF_963662255.1). NCBI lineage: Eukaryota > Metazoa > Chordata > Aves > Passeriformes > Cinclidae > Cinclus > Cinclus cinclus. Next base: position 518,532 of record NC_085046.1, read on the forward strand.
CTTCACCTGAGGACATGAATGAAAAGATGCCCTCAATTCCCTGTTCTGGGGATCATGGATGTGAGCAGTAACACTCCCAGGCACAGGAACAGCAGCTGCACCACCACAGAACTGCTCGGTGCTCCTTCTCACCCTTCACTGCACTGCACAAGGGGGAGAAAGGGATTCACAGGAATTCTAATCACACATATGAGAGCCAAGGAATGGCTGGAGAGCAGCTTCTGCACCTCCTTCCAGCCTCACAGGTCTCCCCAGCCCAGGGGCTGTGTCCCCATCTCCAGCCACAGCTCCCTAGAGAAAATCTCCTTAGAAGGGGAGGAAGGTGCTGCAGCTGCCTGGCCTGGAAGAGATTCCCAGGACTCAGGATCTGCTGGAAGTGCAGTGCTGCTGCTGCTCACCTACTACATTCCACTACAGGCAGGTAATGCTATTTCTGTTCCTCGAGCTGTACCTGCTCTACTTTTTAAATTCTCATCAGAGAGGGGAAAAAAAAAAAAAATGAGTTTTTGGTGCATAATGATCCAAACTCTGATGCCAGACAGGCCCAGCAACCCTGACCGAAAATAGTGTTGAGCAACTCAGTGAGAGCCTAATTCATTCATCATAGGATTATGACACTTAAAATACTATTTTAATGCTCCTGAGACAAACCCTCGTTGTTCTTGGCTCTTTTAGAATGCTATATTTAAATGATGATTGGAAAAATAAACCATGCCAAGTTGTACCTGGAAACACGGAGCTGTGTCACACGTTCAGGGAACATCCCGGGGTGTTTTCCTCTCTTCCCAATCCCAGCCAGCTAATCGCCTTTCTGCATTACATAACAGATCGTGTAATCCCAAATTTACTACCCTAGTCCTGCCCTCGCAGCTCTGGTTTCACAGGGAGCTCACGCCTCATCTCAGCCCCCTGAATGAAAAGAAACTTGATTTGCCTTTCAACAACCCGGAAAAACACGTGGATGCTGCATTCAGGAAATTCTGGCACGAAGGCCAAAATCTTTCCGGAGTCCTTTCCTCAGGATTCTCCCAAACATAACCCCAGAACTCAGCATTCCAAAAGCTCCTTGCTCGTTATATTAAAGAGAACGCAAAGATGTTCATTCTGACTCACACGAGGAAGTCGACCCCTAAATTTTGAAGAAATCCCAAAGTGCAGCATGATTCAGGGGGTGAGATAAGTGCTGAGAGCACAGAGCAGGTCCCCAGAGCAGCACACCCGTCTGGTTCTGAAGCACTCAGTGACCTGTACCAAACCTCCTGGGGCACTTCACTCCCCTGTCCCACCGCTCCCTTTACATATTACAGAATTTTAATCCTTTCCCATACAACATTTTCTCCTGATCCTAGAGCAGAGGTGATCAACCCCTTCTCTCCTCTCTCCCTCTTCACTTTGTACCTTTGACGCCCCAAAACGTTCTCCATCTCTCTGTCGATTCCCGAATCCCCCAGGATTCCAAAGACAGGTGATTATCCCGAGGGCAGACACTTGCAGCACTGAGCCAAGTCCCCAGAGAACCACGGCAGAGAATCTTTACGGCACCAACAAACCCCCACGGAATAAAATACTCCACATTGCCATCATTCCCTTCACGTACTCCTCAGGAACTCTACCCAAAACCAGAGGGGGCTGTGGTGGCGGGACGCGGGTGCGTGAGGGGAAGGCGCGCGCCCCGGGCCCGTCCGTGAGGGGCCCTGAGGGGAAACTGAGGCAGGGAAGGGCCCTGAGGGGTTATTGCCACACCGATCGCGCTTCCCACGCCCGCCCCGGCCCGGTCCCTTCTCACCTCACCGGGAAGCAGCTCCTTCCTCACCTCCGCCCTTTGACCTCCCAGCGGCCACGGCTCTCGTGCTCCGTCGTTTGGGCGATTTTTTCCGGCCTTTTTTTTTTTTTCTGGATGCAGGACGTTGGGGGGTCTATTAGCTTTAAGCCCGCGCTAATCCGCAGCTTTTCCGCCCGTTCCCGGCCCGGTTTCTCCCACCCCCTCCCGCCCTCCCCCCGCTGCTGCTGCCGCCGCCGCTGCTGCTGCCGCCGCCGCCGCCGGGCCCCGACCGCGCGCGCGCAGCGCCGCACGCCGGCCACGCCCCCTGCGTAAGCGTGATCACGCCCACGCCGCTCAGGCCACGCCCCCAAAGGATATCCACTCCCCCCACTATGTGCTTCGTTTGCATGGCCACGCCCATAGGCGCGAGCGGCGTGTTTGTATATCCACTGTATTATTTGCATAACCACAGACTTATTTGCATAACCACGCCCCAATCAACCCCCGTCTCACAGGCCGCGCCCCCGGAAGCGGCGCGGAGGCGGCGGGAGCACGTGGAGCAGGGAAAGGCCGGCAGCGGCAGCACCGGGAACGGGCCCTGCGGCCGACGGGGCCGCGCCGGGGTTCAGGGGGACAGCGGAGCCGGCCCATGCACCCGGCACGGCGGGAGTGTGCGGGTCAGGCGCTGCGAGTCCCGGGTATCCCAGGAGAGTCAGGAGGAGTTAATGGCGGGGATTGGCCATGAGGAGCCCTGGAGCATCCCAGGACAGAGCGCATCAGGAGGGAGGGCCTCGCAGCGGGAGCCCTGGCTCGCTGCAGGGAACAGAGGTGACTCTAGTTCCCGGGAACAAAAGCGGGCAAGGCACTGGGAGCACTGGGCACACGCCATGGGAAGGGACGAGCGGTACCCAGGGGCCAAGGGATCTTTCCTTCTCTCCCAGCAATGCCCCTGCTCTCCTGCCAGCACGGTGCTGGCATGGGGTGGGATGCTGCAAAACACATTCCCTGCTCCTTCAGAGGCTGAGCACCCCCACAACAGCCTTTCCAGACCCTTGCAGCTGTCACACTGATGCTTAACAACAGTCCCGGCAGCCTGCAGTTTTTCCCAATATAACACATCCCCTGCTCCCAGGGACCTGCACCCCTGTCCCACCAGCCCCAGCCTCAGTGGGACCTCCCCTGCTTGCAGCTCCCCCCACACCAGGGAATGGAGAGCTGAGCCCTCAGGGCAAATCCCACCCAACTACTGAGCGTTGGAGTTCGGCTGGCACACAAACCCTGCCCGAGGCAGTGGCCCTGAGCACGCAGCTGGTGGCTGACCCAGGCAAGACCATGCTGTCCTGCCACTGATGACACCATTCCTGACACCCGCTCCCTGGCTGCCCTCTCGCAGCGTCAGCTCCGGAGCAAGGCCTCGGCCCCATCGCGGCCATGCCGCTGGCCTTGGCTCAGCTCAGCTGCCCCATCGTGTCCTGCTGGCCAAGGCCACTGCTGGACACTGGCTGGGTTAGGTCCTTGCCGTCACTCAGCAGCTTCCACACGTTTCATGTCCTGCTGCATGGTGCAGGCAGTGGCTCATTCCAAAGGGCTCTGATCCCTGGGAACACTCCCTGCATGGGGACACGGGGGTCACCCCAGCCCTTCCCCTTGGATACAGGCACTGGGTAAAGGCAGAAAGAACCAGGCAAAAGCCAGCAGTGATATCATATCGTGATAATACCATACAGTGATGATGTCACACAGTGACCCTGTGGTTTCACAAGGGAGAGGCAGAGCCTGGGAGCCAGGCTTTGGGATCTCTCCAAGGATAATCGTACAGATATTACTCCAATTAGACACCATCCTGTGCCTGTCACAGCTGCAGTGCCAGCAGCTGCTGCTCCTCTCCTCCTCCCTGACAGTGCACTGACCCCTGGGCACTGCCACCACACTGGGATGGCAGCAGTGCCACTGGGTAGTGCCACTTCCACAGCAGAGCAGAGAGACCCGGGGGACACCAGGGACGAGTGGTCCCACAGCACACACAGGGCCTGACTGTCCTCCCTCCCTGGGGCTTTGCCACAATCCCTGGAGCCCGCGTGGCTTCCCTGGGCTGCCACTGATCAGCAGCCACAGCCCTGAGCACGCCAAGGCTCCCAGAACTACAGAAAAGGGCACATTCCCAAACCAGCATGGGATGGGTCACTGAGTCTATGTGGAACATCAGCACTGTGTCCCACTGCCAGAGCTGCTATCCCACATCTGGAGCTGCAAGGACCGGGCAGGTTGGTCTGGACTCTCACAAGTGTGTGGGATGTTCTTATCTCCCAGGATAAATGGGATATCCCAGCAGGAGCATCTTCCAGGAGACCTCCAGGCCTGAGCTCTGCTCCCAGGATTGTTCTTGTGGGGAAGGCCCTCTCCTCATTGAGGCTTGGGAGATGTCCATTCCTGCTCCCTGCCAAGAAGCAGGTGGGGAGCAGTTCCCACACAGAGGTCCATGGCTACTTAATCACTGTACCCTTATCTCACTAAAATTATTTATTATTCTTCTAAAAAAACTGCTTCAGAACATGCAGGTCATGTAACTGCTAGTCAATGTCTGGGATGAGGACGCAGGGGCTGAGACAGGCTCACAGTGGGGTTTCTCCAACCACAAACCCAGCATGAGTTTGGGAAGCTGCAGGTGACGAAGCACGGCAGCAGCCAGGTCGTGAGGGACGACACACAGAGCTGTGGATTTGCCAACTGCACGGGAGCTGGGCACATCTCTGCCAGCCAGAGCTGGGAGCAAGGAGAGGATTGCACCAGGCTCCCAGACCATCCCGGCTCCACCCGCTGTGTCATCTGCTCCCGTGCCAGCGGCAGGGAGGGAGGGGGCGCTCCCTCCGTGCAGTGCCTGGCACTGCCGTGCTGTGCCCAACACACCGGAAAAGGTGAGGCAAGGCACACCCAGCCCGCAGGGCACCCCCTGCCTGTATTTACATGCTCCAAGGGCCATTCCTGCAAGTTCTTGCTCCCTTTCTTGGCCTGAGCGTGTTGGGAACAGGGTGGGAGGACAAAGGGATGCAGCAGGCTCCAGGCAGGCTGATCCCACGTTGGCACCACTTCCAGGAGTGTCTGAGCTTCCCTCCAGGCCAGTTTGCTGTGCTGCTCCTGCTCCTCAGAGGTGCTGGTGGTGCTTTTGCTGAGGCAGGGACTGACATTCCCGGGCAGTGTCACAGTGTCACAGGACTGACATTCCCAGGCAGTGTCACAGGACTGCAGCCGACAGCCCCCGTGCAAAAAAGGTGACGTTCCTGTCCTGGATCTTGTACTGGTAGATCTGGACCAGATCCTGCTCCGCCGCCTGCCGCAAGGACAATCTCTTGATTATCTTAATCTGCAAAGGAAAAGGAATATTGTCCCTTTGGCTGCCAAGAGCACCCTGCCCCTGGCTGGCCTGCCGGGAAGGGGGGGGGTCACTGATAAATAATCCATCAGCAGCTTCCTGTCCCTGTGCCTTTGGTGGCAGTCCCTGATGAGGAATCACACAAGTGCCAGCACACTCCCAGCCCTGCAGAGATCATCACGGGTCAGACTCAGATTCACCACTGGGGAAACTTCCCCGGGAAGTTTTCCCTCTCCCTGCACTACAGCCACTGTGTGAGGTGGGCGTCCCAGGTGGCAGATGTCTCCGAATACCCCTGCAGAAGCAGAGTGACAGCTGGGTGCTCCAGCACGTCGTGGTGCCCACGGGATCACTCCTTAACCACACCACAGCCTGGGCTGTCTCCCACAGCCCCGGGGCCTGCAGTGCTGCAGGTGACAGGGACACGTGCCACCTGCCCGTGCTCTGCTGTGCCTCACCTGCCCGTGAACATCCTTGCAGAAGCCGGTGGCCAGCCCCTCTGCCCACAGGATGAGGTCGCTGTGATGACACAGGGAGTTCACAACCAGTTCGTTCTCCTCATCTTCCGAATCCTCGTTGCTGTGAACCAGCACCACGACGTTCCCCTGGAATGGGAGCAGCAGGGAAGAACGAGCCCCTGGCATGGGGGGCGGCAACAGGAGCTTTCACAAAGAGCCCATCTAAACCCCAGCTTGGCCTGAATTCCACTGGGAAAATAACCAGCAGCTGCTAATGGAGAGGCTGGACATACCCCAGCCAGAAACCCCCCGTACCCTGTCTGATCCCCAGTGTGGGCAGCAGGGGAGGGGGGGATTCTGCCCCTCTGTCCCACTCAGATGAGACCCCCTGCAGAGCTGCCTCCGGCTCTGGGGCCCAAATCAGAGGTGTCCCTGCCCATGGCATCCGTGATCTTTACGGTCCCTTCCACCACAGGCCATCGTGTGACACATGAACACTGCAGAGCTCACTGCACATTGTGTACACACACATATATGTAATGTGCAGTCTAAAAATACCTCCAGCCTTTGTAAGGAGACAGTGGCTGAACCAGTCTGTCAGGCTGGGCAGATGGCACTGACTGAATCCAGAGCAGGTAAATAAAGAGGTGGCCAAAGGGCTGCAGCAATGCTCATATCCTCACAGCTCCGACAGGGAGCAAACACCTCTCCAACACACCAACTCTATTAACATCCACCTCAAGAGACTCTGCTTCAGCCCATGCAAGTCACCAGTGACTTAAAATAACACAAATTCTCAATCAATTAGAATGTACTTTAAAGCTTCAGAACACCTCAGACAGAAATAGCAAAGTGTTAGCGTGGTTTATCATCTTTTTTTAGCTCTTGGGAGGCAAATATTCTCTGCAAGCAGCTCATCCCCTGTTAGCACGTACAGCCCAACAGCCCGTGCTGTGTGAAGTGCAGGGTGACAACACCCGACACCACTGGCTCCTTCCTCGCTCCTGCAGGGAAGTGCCCAAGGAGGGGACGCTGCCTGTGGTGGCAGAGTTTGCATGTGACTGCGAGCACTTGTGGCTGTGGTGCTCTCAGGAGCCCCCACATGGCTGGCAGAGCTCAGTGGATCATCACCCCACCTTGAGGACCAGCTGGAGCAGTCATGCTGGAGGGTGGTGAGAGCAGGGACTGGGGTGTCCCCAAGGGGCCCTTAGTTCTGTCCCCTGTGAGACTCACCAGCCCCTCACACGACTCATTTCCACCCCTGCCCTCCCACACAGGGGTGTGAGTCAGGATCTCTGGAGAGCCAGGAGCTCCAAAAAACACTGTTTTACACTTGAAATCCCTGTTCATACATCAGAGACACACAGAACCCTTCTCTGGGCAGCATCTCACAGGAATTCAGCTGAACGGGAGCCTGCACAGGTACTCAGGAACCCACACAACTCCCAAGGGTGGCTGGCCCCAGAGCGATGACCTGAACTCCTTGGACAGCCACAGCCTTTCAAAAACCTCCTGACGGTGAGATGAAAAGAGGAAGCAGAGCCAGGCTTTGCTCTGGAGGCTCTGTGCACAGCCAGAGCCCAGGGGAGCAGTACCTGCAGCTGGCAGCACACGGACGCACGGCAGTAGTGGATGAAGTCCAGCACAGACACCGGTGCAGCCCCCAGGCTCAGCAGGACACTGAGGTCATCCACCAGCAGCACGGGGCCTTTCCAGGAATCACGGGCACAGGGAGTCAGCGACACCCGCACAAAGTCAAACAAGGCTCGGAGCTCACGGGGGCTCCTGCTGAAAGGCACGAAGGAGCTGTCAGGGGCTTGGCACCGTGTGTCCCTCTCCTCACCCACTGACCCACAGTGGGGGGTCACCAGCCTGCCCCCACTGCTGTGACAGCCACCTCCTCGCTGCCCCTTCAGCCCCTGCTCCAGGGATTGTGGAATGGTCTAGGTGGGAATGAAGAAATGAGGAAAAATACACCTCTTTGTAAGGAGGAAACATCTGAAGAGGTCCCAGTCAGACAGAACACAAGTCACACCAGGATTATCTTTGCTAAAACCAATAGCTTCTGCCCAGGTCTGTTTTAGCTTTCACAGGGTCCCAAAATGGTTTGGGTTGGAAGGAAGTTCAAAGCCCATCCAGTGCCACCTCCCTGCCACGGGCAGGGACACCTCCCACTATCCCAGGCTGCTTCAGGCCCTGTCCAACCTGGCCTTGGACACTGCTTGGGCAAGTGTTTGGCCTTCGCTGAGCTTCCCAGGTGACATGGAGAAAATGACACGAGAATAAACCCAAAAGCCAGCATGGATAAAGCAGCACTGTTCTCTTGGATAAACCTCAAAATAATGAAACAAGGGAATAAAACCACTTGGCTGGGCTTTCATTTGACACAAGCCCGTGGAGTGCTGAAATGAATGTTTTTCTAGGCCTGTGACATGCTTGGCAATGAGGATGGGGGTGGAAGTTCCCCTACAATTCTGGGAAGGAAGACAGGATCCCTCCCTGAGCAGCAGAAGCAGCAAGGGACAGGCCAGGACACTTAGGGGATGTGCACAATGCTGGTGTTTCCCTTCAGCTGGTGTCCAGCTGAGTCCTTGGCCTTGGAGGGGAGTGCCAAGGGCAGCGGGAGCTGGTGCTGGACCTTGGGTGGTGATCTTGGTGGCAGCAGCTGTGAGGAGGAACACTCCATGCTCAGGCTCACCTCAGGAATTGCAGAGGACTGGGCTGTCCTGGCTGCTCCTCCTCCCCAAACAGGAGGTCAAGGCAGGACTTGAGGCCCTCCAGGAAGACAAGCTGTCCCTGCTCCTTGGCAGCTGCCAGATTGACTCCCTGGACAGAAGAAAATATTAGAGAGTGAACACTTACAGAAAACAGTGCCCACAGAACCACGTGGGTCAACAGCCAAATGTTCATGCTTATTTGAATCAAATCTTATCTAAATGTGCTGATAAAGTCAGTGCTTCAGGGATGAAATGGGCACCTGTGCTACAGCCACTGGTGGCACATTCCCTCTTCTGTACTTTGCCAAGAGGTAACAAAAGCAAACTGTGATTTGGGATCCTGGAATTCCTGCTGGAAAGCCAGCTTGGTGTGCAAAGGCAGGGAGAGAATGGCCCAGGCTTCTTCAAGGGCCTGCTGTGAGCAATTCCTTCACCTCCCTCCCTGGGTGGTGAAAGCTTTTGTTTTCACTATCTCCAGATCAGGCTGAGGCAATGAGGGCTCCTGGCACACCCCACGCAGCTGAGCTGATCCCTGATGTGGAGAACACCGTGGGCTGGGCATCCCACACTTGCACAACACCTGGAGACAGCAGCCAGGTCTCCCACGGGAAGCAGCCCTGACTGCACTTGCAGGAGGAGGAGGAGGAAGGACCACGGCCAATGAGAGCCACGTGCTGGGAATGTCCAGCTCCAACAGAGACATCCCACAGCTGCAGCAGACATGGAGAGGACTCCCGCTGGAGATCACAGAATTCTAGAAAGGTTTGGGTTGGGGGTTTAAAGATCATCCAGTTCCATCCTTCTGCAGGGACACCTTCCACTGGACTAGGCTGCTCCAAGCCCTGTCAAGGGTTGAAGGAGCTGGGGGGGCTCAGCCTGGACAAGAGGAGGCTCAGAGGGGACTTTCTCACTCTCCAGTTTATGTTCAAAAAGGTGGTCAGACATCGGAAGGGGCTGCCCAGGGCAGTGGAGGAGTCACCATCCCTGGGGGGATTCAAAAGCCTTGTGGATGTGGCACTTGGGTTAGTGGTGGCTTCAGCAGTGCTGGGGGACAGGTGGACACAGTGACCTTGAGGGCTTTTCCATCTTCAGTGGTTCCACGATCATGTGCAGTACAATTATTTCCTGAAGGACTGGACTAGGTGACCTTTTCAGGTATCTTCCAACCCAAACTATTCTATTATTACCTTCCCAGGCTCAATTTTGCAGCACCATCACTTTGTATCATGGATATTAAGAATAATCTGAGGCCTGACTGACCTCCCATCTGCTGACATCTGTTCCCTGCTTTAAATGGAAGCTGCCTGGACTCCCCACCCTGGGAATCCTGCTACCTGAGAAAAATGCTTCCTCTATTTTCCTTCTACTCAGCTGGAAAGAAATGTATCCCTGAATGCTCATTCCCTCTTCAAACTCCCCCTACAAAGCAACAGACTCTTTTGGGCACTACCCCTCAGTAACAGCTTCAGAAATAGCAGCATTATTGGGCAATTCTGAGCACACACGATGGAAATCTTCCTAGCCAAGGACAGAACCACCTTTATCTGGCAGGTGAGGAGCAGGGAACAGCCAGCAAATAAATACCTGCCAAGCCATAAAGAAGGGATGGGCTGCACTGCAGCCTCACAAACCTCATTCCCTCAGGGATTTCTGCAATCCCTAGGACTGGGAACCTGCTGAAATGCTGTGACAAAATTCACTATTAATAATTCAGCAGCTGACTGTACCTTGGCTTCAGCCATTTCTTCCTGCACACACAAACTCTCTGTACCTCAGATGTGCAAGGGAAGTGTCCCCTCTCTTCAGAGGGGAACTCAGTGCTGTGACACCAGGGCCTGCCTGCATGACAGATGAGGGCCACAGCAGCCACAGACAGGGTACTTGTGTGTCAGACCAAGAATTCAGCCCCCTCAAGGACCCAGCAAGTCCAGCCTCATTTTCCAACAGGGGAACAGGTCCCAGAGAGACCTGAACTCACCCACTGCAGTCACGTGCCACAGCAAACCTCTGCCTGTTTCCCTGCTAGCAGCCCAGTCAGTGTGACCTCTGGAAACAGCACAGGAAGCATTGGACAGCTTGGAAAAGTGGGAGAAGTGCTAAAAATGGCCAGAGGCAGCTTGCTGAGTGCACAGACAGGACTGATGTCCCCGCAGCAGAGCCAGGCACTGCCCAGCACCCAAACAGCCTGAGAGCTTTCACTCTGTGCCACATCCCCTGGGGCACAGGCACATTATCTCTGGCAGCAGTCAGCCATGGACCCAGCCCAGGATTGCTCCTGCAGCAGCAGCTCAGCTGCTCCTGTCCCTCTGGGGAGCTGCCTGAGCATGGTGCCCCCGGCCTGCCAGCAGTGACAGCCTCTCAGAGCAGAGCTGCTGCTCACTGCTGGCCATTCCCATGGGAAAACAAAATATTTGAGGGCCAGAAGGAAAGGGGTGCACAAAGCAGGGGGAATTAGCTCCATCAGCAAACACAGCTGTGGGACAAAGTGTGGCCAGCAGTGATCAGGCCAGGCTGCATCCTCCAGGCTACGAGCTCAGAGCAGGGAACAGGAGACAGGCATCAAATAGGGACAAATCTGGTTTCCCTGTAAAACAAAACAAACTTTATACAAGCAAGGGTGGAAACACCAACCTGGCAGGGTGCCCTGGTGCTGTTTGTCCTGATATAGCCCTGCATGTTCTCTGCAAGGTCAGGGCAAATAACACTGACAGTGCCTTAAAACGAAGTGTGTCTTTCTCAGGGAAAGAGGACACAGACACAAAAAGCCAAGGAAGTTTTTTCCTGCAAGTAAAGATACATTCCTGCAGTGAGCTAAAACATAAGGAAGTGGTTTGGGACTTGCAGGACCCGGCACACTGGGAAAGCAGCAAGTCCCCGGAAGCATCACTTCAGTTGTGTATAAATATTCATTGTATCACCACACACCAGTGCTACAAGTATCCCCGTGCAATCCACCCTGGATCCAGGAGCCTCCTCCCGGGCCTGGGACTACCCTGCTCCCAACAGCAACTGGGGCATTGCTCAGTTCTGAAGCTCTTCCACGTGCAGCCTTTCCTAACGGCATAATCACAGGCACAGAATCACTGAGGCTGGAAAAGTCCTCTGAGTCCATCCAGCCCAGCCATTCCTCCAGCACTGCCAAGGCCACCCCTGCCCACGTCCCCAAGTGGCACATCCACCTGGATGTTAAATCCCTTCACCAATCCCTACTCCACCAGCTGTGCCAGGGCTGGACAACCCTTCTGGGGAAGGAATTTTCCCAATTTCCAACCTGAACCTTCCCTAGCAACCCTTGAGGCCGTTCCCTCTCCTGTTCCCTGGGAGCAGAGCCCGAACACCCCTGGCTGTCCCCTCCTGTCAGGGAGTTGTGCAGAGCCACAAGTTCCCCCTGAGCCTCCTTCCCTCCAGGCTGAGCCCCCTTCCCCAGCTCCCTCAGCCTCTCCTGGGGCTCCAGCCCCTCTCCCCCAGCTCCATTCCCTGCCCTGGACACCCTCTGTTCTGTACCTGTGGACCCTAAAACTGCCCCCAGGACTGGAGGTGCCTCAGCAGTGCCAGCACAGGGGATGGGCCTGTGGCCACACCATTACTGGTCTCCAGTAAATATCTACGGCAGCAAGTTCTTAAGCAAATTTAAGAATAAAACTACCCTGCCAAGAACAACCTTTTCTGAGCCTAACGTGTTCATCTGTGCAAAGAAGGATTAAAGCAAAGAGAAGATGTGATGGGAATTCCGATATAAATAACTGATGTTGCGACCTCCAACTCCTCAGAGCTCGGGAGAAATTCGCAGAAACCACCACAAGGGCACCTAGGAAGTTGCACGGCACGAGTGACTCAGAGCTGAAAGCAGCTCAGCCTTCTGGGAGCTATGCTTATCACCTCCTTAGTGGCAGCCACCTTTTGTTGGAGTATCAGACAGCAAATCGCCCCCATTTGCATCGCACGTGCCTGCAGCTAATGCTCCTGGTTCTCTCCCTCCTCACCTCCCAGGGAGATGTCAGCAGCTCCCATCAGGTGTACAGGGAAATTTCTGCATTAGGAAACACTCTGGCTCCAGGAGCAGGCAATGACCCCGTATTTACCCGCGGCATTTCCTCCCCACACCGTTTGCCGTGCCCCATTTCCTGCCCCACTCAGCAAGCTCTCTCCACGATTTCCTCCTCCCTGAATCACAAGGGCCAGGACAGCTCTGTGCTCCTGGGGGATCCTGTCTGCAGGGGAATCACACCTTGAGGATCCATCCGTGGGGGAACACCGTGTCTGCTCAGCCCACTGCATGTACCCCGGGCCACTCATCTCCGTTCAAAAGGTAAAAAATGAGCAGTAAACAAAATACAGTTGTTTAGCAGCACCACGTTCCAGTGGGGAATGCAACAGCTCCTCAACACCTGGGAGTCTTTGTGAGCAGCAGTGCTGCTGGGATTCACAGCAGAACCAGAGCAGGGAGGACCAGTGCAGAGCAAGCCCCCATCCCTTCAGCCCTGGAAGGTCACCTGGACTTCCCACCTGGAGCATTTCACCTTGGAGTGTTGTACAAAGAGCTGAGTGAAGCAGTTTGGAGCTCACACAATTTGCTGACGTGCAGAATTACCCTGCCTGCTTTGTCTCTGTTGCTCATTTCAGAGTACACATAATCCTTGCCGACTCACCAGGGAAGGAAATCCCTAGGAATTTACCTGGGGCTCCTCACAGAGCTCCAAGGGATGGCTCAGCCCAGAGGCCAAACGAGGCACACAGGTGTCCTTGTGACTCAGCCCTCCATGCCAACAGGAAGCAGGGGACAGGGGACAAAGTCACCTCAGGAGCTCCTGCAGGTGTGCAGGGGTCCTGGGAACACTGACACCACAGCATTTTCCTCTCCAGGGGATTAAGGAACCTCCACCTACCAGTCTGGGCCTGTCTGGGGAACGCTGATCCCCAGAAAACATTTCTAAGCACAAAGCAAGCAGGGCAGAGCCAGGTTTTTGTCCAGAAGTGCTCTTTATCCCCCATCACAGGAACATCAATCCTGACTGTCCCCACCACGACCTGGAAACATTTGCTCACACACAATTCCTGCTCCCCATTCCCATTCCTTCCCACCCAACAGAAACCACCTGGACCCATAACAATGAGCCTATGCCAAGAGACTCACCAGCTTCTGTGCCACGATGCTGTAGTGGCTGAAGGACTGGAGCAGGGCGACAAAGCAAACCTTGCAGCCAGCTGGGGAGGGACAAAAAGCACACATTAGCAGTTCCACTTTGCAGCTGACATTATCAAAGCTCATAAATCACAGCAGACAGGCCACAGATCTGTCTGGAAGGACCTTGAAATGATGCAGGTCTAGACAGACCCTCCTTTGCTTTCAATTTTCAACCTTCTAGAGGATATCCACATTAGGGAAGATGTTAGTTTAAAAAGAGGGAAAGAAGGAAAAGAAGACTTTAAAAAGTGTAAAGCTCCTTTTCTGCCTTGAGCCAGGCCAGCATGGAACCTCCTGGCTCTGTTTGCTGCTGTTACAGTAAAGGGGCCAAGAGCCGGCCATGACACTGAACTACTGAAACCATAGACATGCCCAAAAATTCCCATTTTGGCTCTCACAGGGCAAGTGACCTTGACTGGAAAAACACACAGAACAGGGAATTGTGTCAGACACCTAAATAAAAAGTGATTTTGGAACACAGTTTGAGTATGAACATAATCAGTGTTTGCTGGACACGGATTTCAAGTGGAACAAGTCAATGGCCTGAGATGAACCTTCAGATCTCCCAAAGTTTTGGGCACCAAGTGGACAACATGGGGGTGCTGCAAACAGGGAATAACTGCACACAGGTCCAGGGTTGGAGATGGGCAGGTGATAGCCTGAAACACAGGAATATCCCCCAGGACTGCCCACCCACCAGGATGGAAGGCTTTTCCCAGGCACACAGACAGCTCTGGACAGCTCCCAGGACACTGGGGCAGGACATCAGCAGAGCCCAGGCAGTGGCTGGCAGGTCTCTCTGAACCATTGACACTGTTACCAACCCACTCTCCATGGGATTTCCTTCTGTTCCCCTCTGTTCTATTAACTACAAAAATATTTCAAAGCAGGGTACAGTCCCAGTTGAGGCAATTCTGGGGGTAAAATGTCTCCAACTCATGCCCTGTCCAGCACTTTGAGCTCCCTTTCAGGCCTGACCGTACCAGAGCTGCTGGGCTGGTGGCTGTGCTAGCAGAAAGCTGGAGGGGTCCCTGAGTCCAGCACCTGCTCTGCAGTTGCCAGGAGGTTACTCACAGGGGAAACTGCTCCCAGAAAAGTCATTAGACACCTTGCCAGGCTCTGTTTGTTTCTTGACTCACTCCGAGCTTATCAGTTGTTAATTGATTCTGATATGTGTAGTTACATGATACAAATGGATGCAGAGGGAATTGCAGTGAATACCTCCCTGTCATAGCCTGTGTGACTTACAAACATCACCACAAGCTGAGATGAAACAAGGTGCAGAATTACGGGGTGTACCCAAGGATACGGAGGAGTCCCAAGAACAAGTCAGATCCATAAAGGTTTGTGTTTATCCGAGGACACCTCACACTCTGCAGAACTGCCCTCTGCTCATGGAGCAACCCTGAGGGACCCTCCGAGGTGTCCCTGCCCCAGAGAGTGCTGCTGCTGACCCACCTCTGAGGTAGAAGGAGAGGAAGTGGTGCACCAGGAAGCTGCCATCTGTCCGGGTGTCTCGCAGCAGTGTGAATTTACCCTGGAAAAGAAGCAGCAAAATAACAGAGTAAGGTTAGGGCACAAACTGCTCTTGGTAGACAAGGTGTTGGCTCAAGCTGCAGGAATTCTGCAGGTACTACTCAAGAGGAAGAAGTGGGCAAGCAGAGCTGCAGCTGCCTGTTCACAAACAGAAGCCAACACTTCCCCTGGACACAGCCCACAGGGAGGCATGTGAACCACAGCACTGCAAAGGCTGGAAAAGCCCTCTGAGCCCACCAAGCCCAACCATTAACCCTGCCATCAGCATTGCCAAGCTCACCTCTCAACCTTATCCCCACACATGCACCAGCTAAAAGCCCTTGTGCTCAGCTGTGAGCCCAGTTGGACCCTCCTTCCTGTGCCCAGCAGGTGCCACCTCCTACCCTGAAAACAACGGATGTGCGGCACGGTGTTCCCAGTGCTGCCACATCTGGAGTCTCTGGTGCTGGACACCATCAAGGGGGGGTCTGGGCAGTCTCCATCTCCCAGCTCTGTGCCCCTCTCCTCCAATTCACAGGCATCTTTCACCTCCCAGTGGCAGGGGAACAACATCCACTCACTGCATTCCCAGCCACAGTAGCACTGCCAGTGTTTAAAATGTCAGCACTGCTAGAGCTGCTGTTCCTCCTGTGCCCAAACAGCCCTCCTTGTCCTCCCTTCCAGCTTTACTTCCAACATTGCCACTTTGGGGTAGAAAACCTTATCACCAAGATTCTGTAGTGCAGCAGAGCTCTCAGCACGAGGTAGGCACCTTGTTTTGATCAGGCAGGAAATTAATTCCATTCATTAGCGCACACCCCTGATCAGCCCAACCTCATCAAGGTGTTTGTTTCCATTAAAATCTTAGTCAGGATGTTTCTTTAATCAATACAAATCATAGCCGAGCTGCTTGGGAACACAAAGAATTTATCAAAGAGGGAGTTTTTCTGCTCCCAAGAACAGAAAGAGCCTTCTGCAGCAACAAGCCATCTCGGCACAGGCAATTCCCAAGCCATCCATCCGAACAAACTCCCCGGTGCCTCAAGCCTAAAGCGGAGTGAATGCAACAGCAAATATTGAACACGACTGCAGGGAATGCAAAGCAGAGGCCAGGGCAGGGAAGCTGCTCAGCCTCAGCTGGAGTGAGAGCTCTTCCCCCCCAAAAAAGGGTTTATGCCTCGATGCCCACTGCAGTGACAGGGACACCGCCCCAAGACGTGCCGTCCATGAACGAGCCTGGAGGAGATTTGTGCTCAAACGGCACAAACCAGGATGTTCAGGGGTTTGGTTTCTACAGCTCCATCCCCTTTAGCTCCTGTTCCTCCCAGAGCCCCGGAAGAGCAGGCCGAGCACTCCCCAGTGCCCTCCATGCCCGCTGGCTCAGTGGGATTCATCACTGCGAGCGCACAACATCCTGCTGTTCCTAGATTCCTGCAGAATCTTCTCCATGAACCCGTCCTGTCCATGCTCTGCCCCCACATTCCCAACACCTGCAGGCTATGAGGCACAAGCTGCAGCTACTTGTCAGGAACTGCCAAACTGCCCCGGCGGGGCAGCGGTGGGTGTCACAACCCCAGGGTGACACAGCAGGTACACCCACAGACACAGCCGCACCGGCAGCAGCTCCCGGCGTCCAGTGCTACTCCAGGGACAGGCCCGGGAGCCGGGGAGCTGCGGGAGCCGGGACGGCAGCACAGGCCTGCAAGGGGCCGCCGCTGTTACAGTGTGACAGTGCCGGGCTGACGTTCAGGGGGATCTGCACGCCGTGTGTACGTACTCATCCTTTACTATCAGAGTAAAGCAGATTTAATACCGTGAGGACTGCAGGGCGCGAAGCCAGACCCCCTGGTGGGCAGGCAGGTGTGACACCTGGACAAAGGGGAACACAGCACGTGGTGGGGTGGGAAGAGCCAACTCAGTCCAAGGGAATTCCTCACATGGAGGAGGCCAGTCGGCTCCTGCTCCGGCTGCCAAGTCCAAACCCAGGATCTTGAGGCCAAACCTTTTGGTTTTGCTCTGTGGAATTCCCTGTTCACATCAAGGTGAGCTCCTCACCTCAGAACCGAGCTCATGGATGGCAGCATTCCTGCTGATCCCACAGCCGCACCACCAAACACACCTTGCGGCACAGGCTGACAAACAGCACCTAGCATTTCTCACTTCATGTTTCACCTGCAATAAAACCCCAACGTAACCCACAGGAACCACATGGGTTTGTGACTCTGCACACCCAGACCATCCTTTACTTGCACTGAGCCCCAGCCAACACCTCCACCAGATCTGCTCTGAGCCACGAGGACACCATCCCAAATTCTCCTCAGTATTGTTTCCCCATCAGACCAGCACTACCCCACTCCAGCCAGCCTGACAAGGAATGACCTAAGGAATATCTTTCAGATCCAGGAGAAACCTCCCCTATTCCCATCACAAGCTGGTAGTAGGGCAAGGGAGGAAACTTGAGACAAAGGGAGAAACTCAGACTTACAAAATAAATTATCACCCCAAACTTGCTTTTATTATCTGAGCTTGTAAGTGTGAGGGAAAACATGGAGCAACATGCAGCAACATGTAATTTATTAATAATTACTGCTGACACTGAGCTGGTGGTGTGGTCACACGCCAGAGGGAAGGGATGGGGCAACCAGAGGGACCTGAAGAAGTTGAAGGAATGGGTCCGTGGGAACCTCATGAGGTCCAACAAGGGCAAGGTCAGGACAATGCCCAGAATCAGCAAAGGCTACAGGATGGACTAGGGGATGGATGGATGGATGGATGGATGGATGGATAACAAACGAGCTGCTCCAGGGCTGGAGCCAGGCTGGGAGAGCTGAAAATGCTCCCCTGCAGAGGAGAAGGCTCCAGGGAGAGCTCAGAGCCCCTGGCAGGGCCTGAAGGGGCTCAAGGAGAGCTGGAGAGGGACTGGGGACAGGGGATGGAGGGACATGACACAGGGAATGGCTTCACTGCCAGAGGGCAGGGATGGGTGGGATGTTGGGAAGGGATTGTTCCCTGCCCACGGTGGGCAGGCCCTGGCACAGGGTGCCCAGAGCAGCTGTGGATATTCCCCGGATCCCTGGCAGTGCCCAAGACCAGGCTGGACATTGGGGCTGGGAGCAGCCTGGGACAGTGGGAGGTGCCCCTGCCATGGCAGGAGACTGGACTGAATGAGCTTTAAAGCTCCTTCCAGCCTAAACCATTCTGCGACTCCATGACTGGCATTTCACCTGCACAGGTATCACAGAGAGCGAGGGAATTTAGTTCCGGCGTGACTTCATTAGCACAAAACTTCCCTAGAAAAGCTACACCAGTTAATTCAGTGCCCAAAATGACGAGTATCCCTAGAACAGCTCTCCGGCCCGGAGCAGTGCCCGCCAGCGAATTTAACACCCAGCTGTGCGTTTATTTCCCGCACGGCAGCACGCACACAAGGACAGAGCGCGGGAACAGCGCTCGGCCACTTCTCAGCGGCGGATGCCGGAACCAGAGCCGGGAGGAGCGGCGGCGACGGAAGATGGAGGGGCCGAAGGCGGCTCAGCTCCGGAACCGGCCGCGGCCGCCGCCGCCGCCGCCGCCGCCTGCGGAGGCCGTGCCCCTCCCAGCGTGTCCCGCCGCTCCCGGCCCGTCCCTCCCGCCCTCTCACCGCTCTCTCACCGCGTCCGGGCGCTCCGGAGAGGCCCCGAGCAGCTCGTTCAGCTCCGCGAACATGGCGGGCAGCGCTGGGGGACCGCGCATGCGCCGGGCGGGTGGCGCCCCCTGCTGGCGGGGCGGGGCGGTGCCGCCATTGCCGCCCCTTCGGCTCCGCGTGAGCGCGCAATTAACGGGGATGGGGCGGGAATGAATTAACGGGGATGGGGAGGGAATGAATTAACGGGGATGGGGATGAATTAACGGGGATGGGGAGGGAATGAATTAACGGGGATGGGGATGAATTAACGGGGATGGGGATGAATTAACGGGGATGTGTCCGCGTCCCACCGTCAATGAAAGCGGCTAAATGAGTGCTAAATGAGACTGGATCCTCATCCCATCATTAATTGCTGGGAACAGATTCTCATCTCGTCATTAAGTCCAGGGACGAGATCCTCAACCCATCATTAGTTCCTGGGGCTGGATCCTTATCCCATCATTAGTTCCAGGGACTGGATCCTCAACCCATCATCATTAACAGGGCTGGATCCTCATCCCATTAGTAATTCCTGGGAATGAATCCTCACCCCGTTGTTCATAAAGGCACAAACTGGGACTGGATCCCAGTTCCCACCACCAGTGCTGGCCTCCAGCTGGCTTAGTGGCACTGGTCACTACTGGTCCCAGGGTGCCACCTGCCCCTTCTCAAATCCCTGCTTTTCTGTGGCAGGTTTTATACATCTGGGACGCACCTGGAACAGTTTGGGATACTTGTGAGGGGTCTGTAACTCCTGTTTCATTATCAGCACATTTGGGAAGTGCTGTACATCCATTGGGCACCTAAGAATGATCTGCAATAACACCAAATTTACAGAAACACCAAAATCCACATTCTTTGGTGTCATTTTTTTACCTCCGAGCCCGAATTTGAATTTTGGCACTTAATTCACATTTCCATTCACTCCAGCAAAGCTTTTGTAACCTTTTGAGATTTGTCATGATAGCAGGGATTGCCCTGCTGGGGGAGATGTGCCAGAGCTGGAGAGATGATTCTGGAGCCAGGGATGTGCCAGGGGGACTGGAGAGCAAATTCTGGAGCCAGGGATGTGCCAGGGGGAATGGAGAGATGGTTCTGGAGCCAGGGATGTGCTGGGATGCTGCTGGAGCCCGGGATGCAGCACAGTGAGCATTAGGGGGCATCCCACGATGCGATAAAAGCACGGGAGGAGGGACGGAGGCAGTGCCGGGGTTCGGCTCATCCCTGCTGGGGCACTGTTTAGGAGCAGGATTCCGCGGGAAAAGGGGACAAGCCTGTGGAGAGCAGGGCTGTGGCCATCGGGGGAAGCCCCTGAGCTGCAGAAAGAGCTGTGCGAACCGCAGAGCTGCTCACCACGCAGTGGTTCCTGCAGGAGAGACGAGCTGTGGGAGGGCTTGGCTGGGGCGCTGCGGCCGCTCTTCTGCCCTTATTCCCGATGTGTGTGTGTGTGTGTGTGTGTGTGTGTGTGTGTGTGTGTGTCTGTGTGTGTCTGTGTGTGTGTCTGTGTGTGTCTGTGTGTGTCTGTGTGTGTGTCTGTGTGTGTGTCTGTGTGTGTGTCTGTGTGTGTGTCTGTGTGTGTCTGTGTGTGTGTCTGTGTGTGTCTGTGTGTGTGTCTGTGTGTGTGTCTGTGTGTGTGTGTTACCTTTAAACTCCCCATCCTGCCCCTCACCCCCCTTGTGCTCCTTCCTTCCTGCGAGCTGAAAGGAGCTGCCTCTCTTTCCCTTGGACGCCTCCAGTGCTGCAAAAACCGGAGCTGAAAGCTTCCTTAAAAGCCCAAATCGCTTCGCTTTTGTTCTCGCACCCTTTGAAGGAGCTGGGAACCCCGCTCGGGTCCCGGGGAGCGCAGGAACCGGTGCCTGCCCCGTGCTGCTGCGGCCAGAGCCGGCATCCCTGGATCCCTGCGGCATCCCTGGGGACCAGGCTGGCTCCGTGCGGGCTCCTGGAGCGCGGGGTCTGTCTGCAGAGCCCGTCCAGGAGTGCTCCCGGAGCTGTGTTCCTACCTGGCTGTGTTCGTATGCCAGCGGAGCCGCGCTCAGGCTCCTTTTGTCTGCGCCGTCACGTTCCCCTCCTGTGGCACTTCCCTCCCGGCTCCTTCAGCCGGGAACGCTTTGGAAATGAAACGTAAAATCCTCTTTTTTTTTCTCTCTCTCTCTCTCCATACCGGGAAGGGGACCAGAACCGCATGCAAAGAGCGGCTGAGTCTCAGAACACCTCTTGTCCTTCCCAAGATGTTCCTTCCCACATCCCAGGACTTGTTACCGTGCGAAGGCAGCAAGGATTTTGCTGTTAAAACTGGTGCCCCTTCCTCCCATCTGCTCCGTGCCTATTTCCAGTGTTTATCGTGGAGCTGTTTCCCAGAGGAGCCATATGGGATCCATAGGTATCCATGAAGCCCCTAAGGCAGAGCAGTGGGTGAAAAGCAATTCATGCCCAAAAGTAGAAAGATAAAACGCAGCAGAACAAATAAAACCAATAAATCTTGCAGTGTCTGAGGTGATTCCCAGGAGCCTGGCAGGGAAGGGGAGCTGAACCCACCGGGTTCATGATGTGTGTGGAAAATTATTTTTAGGGAGAAAACACTTTGATTGATTAGCCTCCTGTGAGCGTCGCTTATTGCTGATAAGCAGGATGGATTTTAGAGCACAAATCCCATTCCACCCCAGCAAAAGGAGGGGTTTCTTCTCTCGGGACATCCCGGCTGCTGCTGACACAATGGCAAGAGCTCTGGAGTCATAAAGGATCGCCAGAGCTGTGGGGCCAGCGAGGGTTAACGGGAGCAGATGTTGGAGTCAATGGCCAGGGAAGAAAAGAATGGGACACGTTCCGGGATAAATTTCTCCTCCTCAAGGCCCTGACACAGCGGCAAAGAGCAGCTGGAAGGAATAATGGGTGAGCTGAACCAAGTGCTGAATTTCTCTGAAGAAATGCAAGAGCCAGGGATTGAAAAGAATTGCTAAAGCGAGAGGTCCCTCCCTGTGACAAGGAACGGGAGCGGCTCCGGTAGGACAGGCAGGGATTTCTCCAGCCCCCTGCCTCCCCAGAGCCCTTTCTCTAGGAAAACTCAGGGAAAACCAGTCTCTTTTGGACCTTCTCCTCTCCTTTAGCTCGGCAGGGTTGGGAAAAGTGCTGCCAGTGAAACCAAATCCTCCAGGTATTTCCAAACACTCTGGTCTGTGATTCCAAGGCTGCAGATCATGGAATGATTTGGGCTGGGCTGCAGGGACAAAGCACAAAGGATGGGACAGGGAAAATAAATATGGATTTAGATCCTGAGGGTGTGTTAAAACGGGCAGGACACCTGAGCTGCCTTTAAAAGGCTCCAAGAAAAACACAGAGCAGCATCAGTTCCCATCTCCCTCCTTTACCTTCTATTGTTTGCCTGAAGCCAAATCTTCGGAATGGAGTTATTCTCACCTTGGGGTGCTCCTCGTGCTGGAAGATTTCATGGGAGACTGATACAACTGGAAAATACAAGAAAAAAATAGAGGAAATCGATGTTGATTTTTTTCCCATTTAAAAATCTTACTTTTTGCTTGCTCCTATCCATGTAAACAAACGTATACCCAGTGAGAGGAGCAACTGTGAAAAACGTTGGAAAAAAGGACGAGGGCTGAGCGGATAAATCTGCTCCACAGGCTCCAGCAGAGGGAGGGAAGAGCTGGGCTGACATTTCTGATGGAAGAAAAGCAGGATCACCGAGCATGAGGCCGGAGGGACCCGCAGAGGTCGCTCAGATGAAGCAACACCTGCCTCCAGCAAAATCTGCTCAGCTCCAACCTTCCCTGCCAGATGTTTGACCAACCTGTTCCCAGAAACCCTCGGCAGCCAGGGCTCCACAGCCTCTCCTGGCATTTCTTCCCAGCCTCCCCTGTGTCACCCGGGCATCCTTCCCTGGGTTCATTCTGCTGCTTCTGCTCCTGGTCGTGGAGAATAATTCACTGCCTTCGTAAAGCAGGGAGGAAAACAAACCAGCTTGGATTCCACTTTCAGCTCACCTTTAAAATTCATTTTAAGTTCATTCATTCCATTTCGAAGCAAAATGCCACTAGTTCTCCACAGGGAATCCCTAGGACTTTTCCAAAGGAGGCTGGAGAATCCCTGGGAAACGTGCTGAGTCCAGCAGGGATCTGGCAGCAAAGTTGTCTCAGCACGAAGTTCCTCAGCTGCCAGGGAACCCCCTGATCTCCTGAGAGCCAAGCGGGATCCAATCTGGCAGGGAAAGCCTTGTCCCCTCTCCCACATCCAGGTGTTTGGCTCCCTAAAGCCACTGCTCTCTGCCAGACCCCCTGTGCCTCCTCATCCTCACTCTCCTCTTGCCCCATCCTGCTTTTCCCCTCTCCCCTCTGAGCACTTCCATCTCCCCCTCCCAGCGCTCCCCCATAGCTCCTTTTTTCCTGCCCTCTCCTCTTCCCACCCATCCCATGTACAACATTCAGCAGCCTGAGGACAGCAGACACCTTCAGAGACCCCCTGGTCCCCCCACACCTGTATCCCAGGCCTGGATCACCCTGCAGAGCTGGAGTTAGGAAGCTACAGAAGAATTTCTGCATTTTCTCCCAAATCCTTCCTGAAATCTCCCCTTTTTTGACAAAAGCCCACCAGGTTTGACTGGTCTTGTCTGCCATGGCAGCCAGTGTTGTCTCACTGCTTCTCCATGCTCCTCACCCCACCAGATTGTCCCATCTGCTGTCTCTTGCCTCGATGTGAAATCCTCAGCTCTGACACCAGAGCTGCATTTTCACGCTGCAATTTTGTAGCTCTCAGCAAAAGGTGATGGAGACTCCTGGGTGCTCCTGCAGGGTGGCTCCAGATCCTTTTAATAGATACAAATTGTATAAATAGATTGAATCACTGAGTTCTGGAGTGGGTTGGGTGGGAAGGGACCTTAAAGTTCATCCCATCCCATAACCTGCCATTATCCCAGACTGCTCCAAGCCCCATCCAACCCAGCCTTGGACACTCCCAGGGATCCAGGGGCAGCCACAGCTTCTCTGGGCAGCTGTGCCAGGGCTGGACAGCCCTTTCCATGGAGGGATTTTCCCAATATCCAGCCTGCACCGTTGGCACAGCTTGAGGCTTTCCCTTGTCCTGTCCCTGTTCCCTGGGAGCAGAGCCCGACCCCAACCTGGCTGCCCTCTCCTGTAAGGGACTTGTGGAGTTTTCAGGTACTGTTCCCCCATCTCCCTGGGTCTCCAGTTCTCCCCACCACTCTTTCCTGGACTTCTCTTCTTGCTTCTCCTGGACTTTCTCCCGTGGCTTCCATCTTTCCTTACCTGACATGCCCCAACCTGGACTGACTCTTGTAAACCCTCAGCCATCCCTCGTGCTACCAAGCAGCTCACAGGTGCCTTTAACTGGTTTCTACCAAGCAGCTCTCAGGTGCCTTTAACTGGTTTTCTCAGCAGCCCAGGATGAGGTTCTGAGGGTCAGAGGCAGTCTGGGTGTGCTGTTTAATATCCCCATTTCTGCAGTCGCTGCTCTCTCGGTGGCAGCACAGCACCTCATTATTGTGGTGGGTGTCTGCTGGCCCTTGGCACCTCTCAGGGCTGGGGCTTTTAAAAGGTTTTAAAACAAGCCAGTGATCCTCTTGAATTCCCAGCCTCCTTTGCCAGCTGCCTTCCTCCTTCCCTGGGTCCAGACCAACGCTCCCTTCCTCCTCCTCCTCCTGATGGAGCCTTTTCTTCTTCTCCTTAATGATTCCTCCCTATTTCCATCTTAATTTGGCCTTTCTGATGTCTCCCCACATGCTTATGCTCCCCTTGTAACTGTCCTTAGTAATTTGACCTAGTTCCCACTTCCCAAAAACCTTTTTTCTCAAGCCTGAGGTCAGTGAGGAGCTTGTGATGTAGCCAGGCTGGTTCCTGCTACGTTTGCTATTGGGATGGCTCCTGTGTGTGCTGCTTGCAGCGTTCCTCTGAAGCCCTGCCAGTTTCCTTAACTCCTTTCACTTTGAAACCTGCCTCCCACCAGACCCTACTTCCCACTCCTCCAAACATCTCGGCATCCCTTGTCTTTATTTTTCCCTTTTCTCACACATCCCTCCGTGAGGGTTGGGTCACGCTCAGCCTCGGCCTGTTCTCCTCCTGCCCTTGTGTTCCCAGCCAGTCCGTGGTGCTGGTTGCCGGCTGTGCCCCGCTCTGTCCCTCTCCCAGTGGCACCAGTCAGCCCAGTGGCAGCAGTGATGCAGAGGAGCTGCCGTGCCTGGAGCTGTCCCAGCCCTCGCTGGCGCATGCCCAGCTCCTCGTTCCCACACTGGGCATTTTACAGTCCACCAAGTTAAGAGGATTCTGCTTTTCTCCTCTGTTTAAATCCAGTGCAGAGTCAGTTTAATACTGGAATTGCTCCCTGTTACAGCCAGGCTGTCAGTAAAGGAGTAATTGGTATTTCCCAGCACTAAATACCAGGATCCCGGTGATTTCTGGCTACACAATTCCCAGTTACGGGCTCCTCCCAGCCCAGCACTGGTGGGAACACTGGGATGTCACCAGAGATGCTCCCCGCAGTGACCCACAGGACATGGCCCCTCCCAGACCTTCGGCTCACTGGGGAGCACCCCAGGGCTCACCACAGAGCACTCCTGTGCTGGGGGCTCAGGGATGGTCCAGAAGGGTTTGGGAATGGCTCCTCCAGCCTGACCCTCCTTCCCCTGGGAGCTGGGATCCATCCGAGCTCTGTGGCTGTGTGTGACTGCAGCCAGGCTGTGCCGTGGTGGGAGATGTGGGACAGAAGCACCAAGCAAGGGAAAGGACACAGCCTGCCTCATCTTCCAAATATTCCTCCGAGGGAAAGGGTGTGGGGCCAGCCCTCAGACAAGGAAATGTCCTCAGAGCTGTCTAGAAGAGGACAAGGGACAGACATGGCACTGCCAGCTCGTGGCACCTCAGGGAGGGACAGACCAACCTGCAATCCCAAAGGAGCAGTATCCAGACCCCAAGGTTTTGGGCACAGTTTGGGGTGTGCAGGGGCTGACAGGGACCTCTGAGCTGCTGCCACCTCCTTCTCCAGCCCTCTGCGCTCCTGAGCAGTGCCTGGTGAATCAAAATCCAGGTGGTGAGTTGGGACTTTTGGCTATTGAATAGGGATTGAGCCAGCAATCAAGAGTGTCAGGTGCTGAATCTGGGCTCAGACCATGACCGTGGGCTCTTGGTCTGGGAATCAGGACCCTGGGCTGGTGAATTTGGCCTCGTTTGGTGAATCAGGACTCACCCAATGAATCCCAACTCCGGATATTTTGTTTCAGGCGGCCGGAGCTTGTCAAGGGAAGAAAGGCTCCTTGTCTGGGGGTCGTGGCTCTAATCCTGTTTTGTGTCTGTGAGAGAAAAGAGACAGGAGGGCAGGCCCACTGCCCATGCCAGTTCCCTTCCCGCATCCCGTGCCAGCCCTTGCCGGCCACAATGGGCATCTCCCCTCCCAGCAAACCAGCCAAGCATTGAAATTTAATAGCTCTCTGGCCTCTCTGCATCCCAGTGATTAGGCCTGTGATTAAAGCCCATGTGTTGCTTTGCTGGCTGGGAGGCAAATTCCTCCTCGGGGCCCGTGAAATCGGCTGCTCCTCTCCCTCTCCTGTGTCCGAGCACGGGGAGCCCTCGGATAACCCGGTCCATCCCTCCAAAGCACGCTCCTCCCTCCTCTGGGGATGGCAGAGGGGATGAGAGCGCCGGGGCTGGGGCTGGGCTGGGCTGGTGTCCCCGGGGCACAGCGAGGGACACTGAGCCCAGGGGCAGATGGGGCTCTGGTGGCGGCTGGAGCGGGGCAGGAACGGAGGTTGTGCCTTCCCGTGGGAACAGGAGCACGCCAGGAAGGTGAGTAGGGTCTGACAGAGCGGGGGCAGTGAGGGGGTCAGGGCAGCACCCCAGAGCAGGGGGACGGGGGGACAAATCCCCCCAGAGCGCTCCCAACCTGTGCAGGAGCAGGAGCGTCCTTAAACCTGCTTAAATCCTTGTGACCCAGTTTTGTCCCGAATCCCAGTAAGTCCCTCCAGCCCATGGGGCTGAGCGGCTGCGGCCGAGGGTGGCTCCCGGATCCAGGATTCCTCTGTGGCTCATCCCTCACAGCTCCAGGGCAGGGCCTGCCCCAAGAAGCCACCACCTGGCTTTGCAGAGGGGACAGTGCCACCACTGCCCACCCCGGCTGCTGGGCTCCTTGGAAGGGACAAAAACGGGAATGTGGGCATCCCTCCAAGGTGGGCACCTCTGTGAGGAGCCACAGCAGATCCAGGATGGATGGGCTGTGCCAGGGTTGAGGGTCTGTGCCATGTCACCCTCGGCTCCTTGGTGACACTGCACGATGTGCCGTGCACATCACCTGCACAGTGACACCATCCAGGGTGGATGGAGGGGCTGTGCCGGTGTCACCTGCACAGTGACACCATCCAGGATGGATGGAGGGGCTGTGCTGGGTTAGAGGGGCTGTGCCATGTCACCCTCAGCTCCATGGTGCCACTGCCCCAGTGTGCCGTGCCAGCCTCACCTTCGCGGTGACACCATGGCCAAATGTCCCCCCAGGCTGGACAGAGGCACAGGCACGGTGAGGGAGGATCCCAGAGAGGAGCAGATCCCAGATCCCACCACACAGCCCGGCTGGGCTCACTCCTTGGCTGTCCCAAACCATTCCCTGGCTCCCTGCGTCCCACTTTGCTGACTCCCTCCAAGGGCAGCTGGAGATGAGGGGTGGCCTTCCCCATCCTGCAGTGCCCCTTCCGTCCTCTGC